>NW_026652284.1:91506940-92106940 GCF_009828535.3 Hylobates moloch
TTTTTTGGCTGCATAAATGTCTTCTTTTGAGAAGTGTCTGTTCATGTGCTTCGCCCGCTTTTTGATGGGGTTGTTTGTTTTTTTCTTGTAAATTTGTTTGAGTTCATTGTAGATTCTGGATATTAGCCCTTTGTCAGATGAGTAGGTTGCAAAAATTTTCTCCCATTCTGTAGGTTGCCTGTTCACTCTGATGGTAGTCTCTTTTGCTGTGCAGAAGCTCTTTAGTTTAATTAGATCCCATTTGTCAATTTTGGCTTTTGTTGCCATTGCTTTTGGTGTTTCAGACATGAAGTCCTTGTCCATGCCTATGTCCTGAATGGTATTGCCTAGGTTTTCTTCTAGGGTTTTTATGGTTTTAGGTCTAACATGTAAGTCTTTAATCCATCTTGAATTAATTTTTGTATAAGGTGTAAGGAAGGGATCCAGTTTCAGCTTTCTCCATATGGCTAGCCAGTTTTCCCAGCACCATTTATTAAATAGGGAATCCTTTCCCCATTTCTTGTTTTTGTCAGGTTTGTCAAAGATCAGATAGTTGTAGATATGTGGCATTATTTCTGAGGGCTCTGTTCTGTTCCATTGATCTATATCTCTGTTTTGGTACCAGTACCATGCTGTTTTGGTTACTGTAGCCTTGTAGTATAGTTTGAAGTCAGGTAGCGTGATGTCTCCAGCTTTGTTCTTTTGGGTTAGGATTGACTTGGCGATGCGGGCTCTTTTTTGGTTCCATATGAACTTTAAAGTAGTTTTTTCCAATTCTGTGAAGAAAGTCATTGGTAGCTTGATGGGGATGGCATTGAATCTATAAATTACCTTGGGCGGTATGGCCATTTTCACAATATTGATTCTTCCAACCCATGAGCATGGAATGTTCTTCCATTTGTTTGTATCCTCTTTTATTTCATTGAGCAGTGGTTTGTAGTTCTCTTTGAAGAGTTCCTTCACGTCCCTTGTAAGTTGGATTCCTAGGTATTTTATTCTCTTTGAAGCAATATTCTCAGTAAACTATCGCAAGTTCAAAAAACCAAACGCTGCATGTTCTCACTCATAGGTGGGAATTGAACAATGAGAACACATGGACACAGGAAGGGGAACATCACACTCTGGGGACTGTTGTGGGGTGGGGAGAGTGGGGAGGGATAGCATTAGGCAATACACCTAATGCTAAATGACGAGTTAATGGGTGCAGCACACCAACATGACACATGTATACATATGTAACAAAACTGCACATTGTGCACATGTACCCTAAAACTTAAAGTACAATAATAAAAAAAAACAACTATTTACATAGCTTTTACATTGTATTCGGTATTATGAGTAATCTAGAGAGTATCTGAAGTATATGGGAGGATATGCATAGATTATATGCAAGTACTACATTATTTTTTATAAGGGAATTGAGCATGTGTGGATTTTGGTATCTGCGGGGATCTTGGAACCAATCCCCCACAGATATCGAGGTATGAATGGAGATATACAGATGGAGAGAGAGAGAGAGAGAGAGAAAGAGAAATATATATATCTTTGATATATATAGCAAACCAATATATACTCAATTCTATTCTTTACTGAGGAGTCTAACAACTAGTATGGATTTATTAGAGGGTTATATTGTCATTGGTTTCTCTCCTGTGCTTACTACCCTGAACTGTATATATTTGACTTATGCCAATTAAATAAAATTTGAGAAACATTTATGGCTGCCTATTGTAAGTCAGGCTCTGTTCTAGGTTATGGGCACCCAAAAATGACTGGTATACTATTCCCTGTGTTACATTTGAATCTCAAAACAATTGAGATTTCATATCTTTTTTTACAAATTGTAAACAGGCAGGAAAAGAAATAAAATAGAGGATTCTGGTTTTCTAAAAAAAAAAAAAAAAAAAAAAAAAGACACAGACTGGAGAATTGGATAAAGGGTAAAACCCATCTCTGTACTGTATTCAGGAGACCCATCTCACGTGCAAAGACACATATAGGCTCAAAATAAAGGGATGGAGGAATATTTACCAAGCAAATGAAAAGCAAAAAAAAAAAAAAAAAAGCAGGAGTTGCAATCTTTGTCTCTTATAAAACAGACTTTAAACCAACAAAGTTCAAAAGAGACAAAGAAGGGCATTACATAATGGTAAAGGAGATCAATGCAACAAGAAGAGGATGTACCCAATACAGGAGCATCCAGAATCATAAAGCAAGCTCTTAGACACCTACACAGAGACTTAGACTCCCACACAAAAATAGTAGGAGATTTTAACACCCCACTGTCAATATTAGACAGATCAATGAGACTGAAAATTTACAAGGATATACAGTGCATGAACTCAGCTCTGGACCAAGCAGACCTAATAGACATCTACAGAACTCTCCACCCCAAATCAACAGAATATAGATTCTCCTCAGCACCATATCACACTTACTCTAAAATTGACCACATAATTGGAAGTAAAACACTCCTCAGCAAATGCAAAAGAATGGAAATCATAACAAACAATCTCTCAGACCACAGTGCAATCAAATTAGAACTCAAGATTAGGAAACACTCAAAACTGCACAACTACATGGAAACTGAACAACCTGCTCCCGAATGACTACTGGGTACATAACAAAATGAAGGCAGAAATAAAGATGTTCTTTGAAACCAATGAGAACAAAGACACAATGTACCAGAATCTCTGGTACATTTAAAGCAGTGTGTAGAGGGAAACTTACAGCGCTAAATACCCACAAGAGAAAGCAGGAAAGATCTAAAATCGACACCCTAACATCACATTTAAAAGAACTAGAGAAGCAGGAGCAAACAAATTCAAAAGCTAGCAGAAGGCAAGAAATAACTAAAATCAGAGCAGAACTGAAGGAGATAGAGACACGGAAAATCCCTTCAAAAAATCAGTGAATCCGGGAGCTGGTTTTTTGAAAAGATCAACAAAATAGATAGACTGCTAGCCAGACTAATAAAGAAGAAAAGAGAGAAGAATTAAACAGATGCAACAAAAATTGATAAAGGGGATATCACCACCGACCCCACAGAAATACAAACTACCATCAGAGAATACTATAAACACCTCTACAAAAATAAACTAGAAAATCTAGAAGAAATGGATAAGTTCCTGGACACACACATCCTCCCAAGACTAAACCAGGAAGAAGTCGAATCCCTAAATAGACCAATAACAAGTTCTGAAATTGAGGTAGCAATTAATAGCCTACCAACCAAAAAAGTCCAGGACCAGATGGATTCACAGTCAAATTCTACAAGAGGTATAAAGAGGAGCTGGTACCATTCCTTCTGAAACTATTCCAAACAATAGAAAAAGAGGGAATCCTCCCTAACTTATTTTATGAGGCTAACATCATCTTACTACCAAAACCTGACAGAGACACAACAAAAAAAGAAAATTTCAGGCCAATATCCCTGATGAACTTTGATGCAAAAATCCTCAATAAATTACTGTCAAACCGAATCCAGCAGCACATCAAAAAGCTTATCCACCATGATCAAGTCAGCTTCATCCTGGGGATGCAAGGCTGGTTCAACATGCACAAATCAATAAATGTAATCCATCACATAAAGAGAACCAACGAAAAAAAAACACATGATCATCTCAATAGATGAAAAAAAGGCCTTCGACAAAATTTAGCAGCCCTTCATCCTAGAAACTCTCAATAAACTAGGTATTGATGGAACATATCTCGAAATAATAAGAGCTCTTCATGACAAACCCACAGCCAATATCATACTGAATGGGCAAAAACTGGAAGCACTCCCTTTGAAAACTGGCCCAAGACAGGGATGCCCACTCTCACCACTCCTATTCAACGTAGTGCTGGAAGTTCTGACCAGGGCAATCAGGCAAGAGAAAGAAATAAAGGATATTCAATTAGGAAAAGAGAAAGTCAAATTGTCTCTCTTTGCAGATTACATAATTGTATATTTAGAAAACCCCATCATCTCAGCCCAAAATCTCCTTAAGCTGATAAGCAACTTCAGCAAAGTCTCGAGATACAAAATCAGTGTCCAAAAATCACAAGCATTCCTATGCACCAATAATAGACAGAGAGCTAAATGATGTGAACTCCCATTCACAATTGCTACAAAGATAATAAAATACATAGGAATACAACTTATAAGGGATATGAAGAACCTCTTCTAGGAGAACTACAAACAACTACTCAAGGAAATAAGAGAAGACACAAACAAATGGAAAAACATTCCATGCGTATGGATAGGAAGAATCAATATCGTGAAAATGGCCCTATTGCCCAAAGTAAATTATAGATTCAATACTATCCCCATCAAGCTACCATTGACTTTCTTCACAGAATTGGAAAAAACTACTTTAAATTTTATATGGGACCAAAAAAGAGCCCACATAGCCAAGACAATCCAAAGCAAAAAGAACAAAGCTGGAGGCATCAGGTTACCTGACTTCAAACTGTACTACAATGCTACAGTAACTAAAACGGTATGGTACTAGTACCAAAACAGATATATAGACCAATGGAAAAGAACAGAGGCCTCAGAAATATACCACACATCTACAACCATATGATCTTTAACAAACCTGAGAAAACCAAGCAATGGGGAAAGAATTCCCTATTTAATAAATGGTGTTGGGAAAAACTGGCTAGCCATATGCAGAAAGCAGAAACTGTGTCTCTTCCTTACACCTTGTACAAAAATTAACACAAGATGGATTAAAGACTTTAACTTAAGACTTAAAACCATAAAAACCCTAGAAGAAAACCTAGGCAATACCATTCAGGACATAGGCATAGGCAAAGACTTCATGACTAAAACACCAAAAGCAATGGCAACAAAAGCCAAAATTGATAAATAGGATCTAATTAAACTAAAGAGCTTCTGCACAGCCAAAGAAACTATAATCAGAGTGAACAGTAAACCTACAGAATGGGAGAAAATTTTTGCAATCTATCCATTTGCATCTGACAAAGGGCAAATATCCAGAACCTGAAAAGAACTTAAACAAATTTACAAGAAAAAATCAAACAACCCCATCAAAAAGAGGGTGAAGGATGTGAAAAGACACTTCTCAAAAGAAGACATTTATGCAGCCAACAAACATATGAAAAATTGTTCATCATCACTGGTCATTAGAGAAATGCAACTCAAAACCACAATGAGATACCATCTCATGCCTGTTAGAATGGCAATCATTAAAAAGCCAGGAAACAACAGATGCTGGAGAGGATGTGGAGAAATAGAAATGCTTTTACACTGTTGGTGGCAGTGTAAATTAGTTCAACCACTGTGGGAGACAGTGTGGTTATTCCTCAGTGATCTAGAACTAGAAATATCATTTGACCCAGCAATCCCATTACTGGGTGTATACTCAAAGGGTTATAAGTCATTCTCCTTTAAATGCACATGCACACATATGTTTATTGTTATTCACTATTCACAATAAAAGAGACTTAGAACCAACCCAAATGCCCATCAATGACAGATTGAACGAAGAAAATGTGACACATATATACCATGGAATACCATGCAGCCATAAAAAAGGATGAGTTCATGTCTTTGCAGGGACATGGATGAAGGTGGAAACTATCATTCTCAGCAAACTAACACAGGAACAGAAAACCAAACACCACATGTTCTCACTCATATGTAGGAGTTGAACAATCAGAACATGTGTACACAGGGAGGGAAACATCACACACCGGGGCCTGTCAGGTGGTGGGGGAATTGGGGAGGGATAGCATTAGGAGAAATACCTAATGTAGATGATGGGTTGATGAGTGCAGCAAACCACCATGGCACATATCTACCTATGTAACAAACCTGCATATTCTGCATATGTATCCCAGAACTTAAAGTATAATAATAAAAAGAGAAATATGCAAAAGCCTTATAACCGTTCCCCAATAATGACTTATGGTTTTTATAATGTCTTTATTATTAAATATGAGGTAAATAATAATAATGATCCAAGTCTAGGCTAAATAATCTCTGAAATATCCTGAAAACATGTGCTTCGTTTTTATCATTGATTATCAATAAATAAATATGATAATCAATAAGTAAGATGGCATTTAACAAAGTAAAATTAGAAAAATTAGAAGCATAGAAAAGTAATATATTACAATGAATAAAAACAAAAACAGATTATTTAGTGGTAACAGAAAGGTATTATGATAAAGCCAGTAAAAGTATTAATAATAAATATGAAGAATATCTGACTGCCAGTATTCTGCATCGTTTACTAATTCAATGATTTTGAACACATAACTTACATTTCTCTAGGCTTGATTCTTCATTTTAAAAGTGAGAATGAAACACACACACACATACACATGGACACTTGAAGGCCATGTAAGTTACATGGTAACCTAAATTACTGTTGTGTAGTTCAGCCATAATAACAGACATTGGTGAAATCTTTTATCATTTCAGGAGAAATACACACACACACACACACACACACACACAAGCGCATATTATATTTACAAACATATACATATAGATATATAATTTTAAATGAAATAATAAATGTTATATTAATTTACCTACATATGAAAGCATATCAAGTCATTTTTATTCATCCAAATAAGAAGCATATCTAACCACTCACACAGATCAACAATTTATACATATATTGAAAACATATTTTCTTATCCTTTGAATATTTGTTGTATAGCATATGAAAAGAATAACTAAGACACACCTATAGTTATTAACGGTTTTCCTGATCTGCTCATCTTCTACAAAAACTATGTCTAGTAGTCTGTTTTTGCATTCATATCTTTTCTCTCATTTTATAACACTAATAATAACAATATTGATATTTAAATAATTTAAAACCTTGGATATGGTATAAGGATGCTGTTTTTTGCATTTTAAGATTAGAAAATTTTTTTTTGCATTTTAAGATTAGAAAAATTTTAAAAGAGAATTATCTATATGGTATATATTTTGATGTTCAAAAATTTTTAAAACACCCTATTAGTCAGGGTTCTCTAGAGGGATAGAACTAATGGAACATATGTGTGTGTGTGTGTGTGTGAGTTTTATATATATATATATATATATACACACATATATGTATATATACATGTATACTTATATACACACACACATATAGTGTGTGTATATACATATATATGTGTGTGTATATACATATATATGACTTTATTAAGTCATATATATATGTAGAACTCTAAGTTCTTCAGTTTTGGAATTTGAACTGGATTTCCTTGCTCCTCAGCCTGCAGAGGGCCTATTGTGGGACCTTGTAATCATGTTAGTTAATACTTAATAAAGTCATATATATATATATATATATACACACACACACATATATATGTATATGTGTGTTAGCAAATGGAAACGCACAGGTCCTTGAATAATGTCATTTAATTCAACATAATTTTGTTATTTTAATATAATGTTGATGAGAAAAAAATGATTCCTGTCTGGAGCCACTGTCTGTGGTGTTTGCAAGTTCTCCCCATGTCTGCCTTGGTTTTCTCCAGCTTGACTTGTTTACTCCTGCACCCCAAAGATGTGCATATTAGGTTCCTCGGCGTGTCTATATGGTTCCAGTCTGAGTGAGTGTGGGTGTGTGTGTGAGTGTGCCCTGCAATGAAATACTGTCCCGCATAGGATGGCTTCTTCCCTTGGGCCCTGAGCTGCCAGGATAGGCTGTGGTCACCAGTGACCCTGCACTGGAATAAGCTGATTAGAAAGTGAATGAATGCAAAACACAAATTGTCCTAAAATAAACATCTGTAAAGTATACGATAATCACATAAATGCACAACAATAAATGATGTGGGAGGAAAGCTCTTTGCAAGCCTGCCATATTTGTGATTGTTTTTGACCTGCATGGTGGTAGAAGGTGCTCCTTACAATTTTTGCTTTGCAATCACTTATTCCTCGATTTAACTCACCACGATGACCACCATCACTCCCTGAATCACTAAAAATTATAAATTATTATCTTACTTGTTTTTATTAATTTTGCTTAAGTGTATATATAGCTCACATTTATTTTAATTTTAAATGATAGAAGTCTTTCAGGTCTTTATTTGGAAGTTGGGTAATATGTTTGTGACCAGAAATATGCCATGGGAAATTAACTCGTTTCTGTCACTTAGCCTATGGTAAAATTGATTTGGTTATACATCATTTTGCTTAAAGTCATCATTTCCAAGAACCTATCAAACATAGTGTTGGACGTTCTGGCCAGGGCAATCAGGCAGGAGAAGGAAATAAAGGGCATTCGATTAGGAAAAGAAGAAGTCAAATTGTCCCTGTTTGCAGATGACATGATTGTATATTTAGAAAACCCCATCGTCTCAGCCCCAAATCTCCTTAAGCTGATAAGCAACTTCAGCAAAGTCTCAGGATACAAAATCAAGGTGCAAAAATCACAAGCATTCTTACACACCAATAAAAGACAAACAGAGAGCCAAATCATGAGTGTACTCCCATTCACAATTGCTTCAAAGAGAATAAAATACCGAGGAATCCAACTTACAAGGGATGTGAAGGACCTCTTCAAGGAGAACTACAAACCACTGCTCAATGAAATGAAAGAGGATATAAACAAATGGAAGAACATTCCATGTTCATGGGTAGGAAGAATCAATATCGTGAAAATGGCCATACTGCCGAAGGTAATTTATAGATTCAATGCCATCCCCATCAAGCTACCAATGACTTTCTTCACAGAATTGGAAAAAACTACTTTAAAGTTCATATAGAACCAAAAGAGAGCCCGCATCACCAAGTCAATCCTAAGCCAAAAGAACAAAGCTAGAGGCATCACGCTACCTGACTTCAAACTATACTACAAGGCTACAGTAACCAAAACAGCATGGTACTGGTACCAAAACAGAGATATAGACCAATGCAACAGAACAGAGCCCTCAGAAATAATGCCACAGATCTACAACTATCTGATCTTTGACAAACCTGACAAAAACAAGCAATGGGGAAAGGATTCCCTGTTTCATAAATAGTGCTGGGAAAACTGGCTAGCCATATGTAGAAAGCTGAAACTGGATCCCTTCCTTACACCTTATACAAAAATTAATTCAAGATGGATTAAAGACTTACATTTTAGACCTAAAACCATAAAAACCCTAGAAGAAAACCTAGGCAATACCATTCAAGACATAGGCATGGACAAGGACTTCATGTCTAAAACACCAAAAGCAATGGCAACAAAAGCCAAAATTGACAAATGGGATCTAATTAAACTAAAGAGCTTCTGTACAGCAAAAGAAACCACTATCAGAGTGAACAGGCAACCTACAGAATGGGAGAAAATTTTTGCAACCTACTCATCTGACAAAGGGCTAATATCCAGAATCTACAATGAACTCAAACAAATTTATAAGAAAAAAACAAACAACCCCATCAAAAAGTGGGTGAAGGATATGAACAGACACTTCTCAAAAGAAGACATTTATGCAGCCAAAAGACACATGAAAAAATGCTCATCATCACTGGCCATCAGAGAAATGCAAATCAAAACACAATGAGATACCATCTCACACCAGTTAGAATGGCCATCATTAAAAAGTCAGAAAACAACAGGTGCTGGAGAGAATGTGGAGAAATACGAACACTTACACTGTTGGTGGGACTGTAAACTAGTTCAACCATTGTGGAAGTTAGTGCGGTGATTCCTCAGGGATCTAGAACTAGAAATACCATTTGACCCAGCCATCCCATTACAGTGTATATACCCAAAGGATTATAAATCACGCTGCTATAAAGACACATGCACACGTATGTTTATTGTGGCACTATTCACAATAGCAAAGACTTGGAACCAACCCAAATGTCCAACAATCATAGACTGGATTAAGAAAATGTGGCACATATACACCATGGAATACTATGCAGCCATAAAAAATGATGAGTTCATGTCCTTTGTAGGGACATGGATGAAGCTGGAAACCATCATTCTCTGCAAACTATCGCAAGGACAAAAAGCCAAACACTGCATGTTCTCACTCATAGGTGGGAATTAAACAATGAGAACACATGGACACAGGAAGGGGAACATCACACACAGGGAATGTTGTGGGGTAGGGGGAGGGGGGAGGGATAGCATTAGGTGATACACCCAATGCTAAATGATGAGTTAATGGATGCAGCACACCAGCATGGCACATGTATACATATGTAACAAGCCTGCACGTTGTGCACATGTATCCTAAAACTTAAATTATAATATTAAAAAAAAAATGTTAAGTAAAGACTTACTGTATACATGCTTCAAGCCCATGTGCAAGAATATTCATAGAGGCAGTATTTAGAATAGAGGCAGTAATTCAGAACACAGAAGTGACTCAAATATATAATCAATCGAATATTAAAAATCTGCACAAAAGCATACTGTATTAAAAATATAAACTAGTTACTGTGACATATTAGGTTAAATTTTACAAACATAATGCATACAAATATATGATTTTATAAATCTAGAATACAAAGCTAGGCAAAGTTTTATGGGGTTAAAAATCAGGCTGTTACTTGCCTTTGAGTGAAAAGAGAAATTACTGACTCAGAGGTGGCAGGACAGGAGCATGACCAGTATTAGTAA
This sequence comes from Hylobates moloch, assembly GCF_009828535.3. Taxonomy (NCBI): domain Eukaryota; kingdom Metazoa; phylum Chordata; class Mammalia; order Primates; family Hylobatidae; genus Hylobates; species Hylobates moloch. The sequence goes on from NW_026652284.1 coordinate 91,517,521, forward strand.
TTTTTAAAACTGGTGTGTGATTATTAAATTGTTAATTTTTAAATAATTTATTGAAATTAGCATTTATGATCTGAACACATATCCATGCTTTATATTTCATTTTTAAAGATTACTGAGAAACTAAACATTTGGAAGTAACTCTTTTGTATCTAAGCTGTAAATATAATTTTTGTTCTTGTCTAGAAAGAATCACATTAAAAGGGGCATATTATATTCAAATCAAGCATGAATTAGTGTCTAGGAAACCTGGATTTACATTCTTATAGCTGCATTAAGTATTGGGATGACCTCTGCAAAATAGTTTAACCTTTTTGAACTTAATTCACCCTGTCTACATAATTGAAAATCTGAAGACTGAGTTCAGTACTTCTGAAACTATTCAATTAACAAGTGAGCTGTTTCATATTTGGGTTCTCCAATAGAGAATATAACATCCATCTTACCTTTACTCGTGAGAAACACAAACTCTTTTTCAATCTGGGGACAATATTCCTTACAAAGTCTTGGGGAAGTAATGTGTTTACTTGCAACCTGTTTTTTGTCATATTAGGTAGAAGTTTTCAGTAGTGAATGATAAGAGCAAGGGTTGGATGAGACTGACAGTGTTATTTCAATGTGGCTGAATCTTTAGGGAAGGGCTTGCTGTCTTGCCTTTCTTTCTCCTTTCAACTATTCTGGCATCCTGGTATAGTCAGTGCAGAGCTGGCGTAAATGAGGCTCAGAATGCCAAACAGATATTGGCTGCTGTTTACTCAGCAGTGTAATAATTACCAAGGTGCAAGGTAACCTAGGCAGCTACGTACAGCTGGGGCCTCCCTTTGTTTTTTATACTAGCATAACGTTGTCATAACTGGAGTTCCAGAAGTCAAAATAAAACAATCAACTTAAAAACCATCAACAAGGAGAGTGAAGTATGGTATAGAGAACTCCATAGATGCTCAACCCTGGAATACTTAGCTCCACGCTTCTTTTATATGAAGTACGAATTTCTTTTATATGAAGTTTTAAATTTAACATTTTGATTAATTCAATGCTATAAAGCATTTTTGCTAATACAATAATGAACTTAATCTTCAACAATGTGGGCTGACATAATTATAATAAGCTATTCTTTGGCAAAATAACATTAATTTTTAAAAGTAATTATTATGGATAAAAATAATGAATATCAAACATTGAGCATACAACTGCATAATCACTGCCCTTTAATTTATAACCTCCACAGCACATTTCTGCATACCTCTTTTACTCATATCCTTGGAATCTATCTGAACTCTTGCTAAAATGCACTTCCTTGTTCTTCATCTCTAAATACATAATTAATTGAGTCCACAAGTCTATTAGTTATTGCACATCGCTGGACTTATATTTCAGAGATATCTGCAAATGTTTTCATATCTTCTGTCTTTCAGAAGATATGAAGTATTTATTTATATTGCTATTTGTACTTTTTGCTTTTCACTCTCCAGTCAGTATAGTTGTTATACTGTTCTGTTACATAATATTTTTACAACTCTTGCATTTTGAATTATTTTGTAAAAAGAATCTTACACTTGCTTATGAAATCAAAGTTGCTGTTTAGCTCTCAACTGGAAGAAAGATTCAAAAGATGTATGGTTTTTCCTTGGGTCATGAATAACACATTCTGAATATTAAATAACATATAGCATCTCAGCATGTAGTGGATATTCTGGGTTAAATCGTGTCCCTCCAAAAGATTCGTTGCAGTCATCACCCAGTAACTCGAAATGTGATCTTATTTGGAAATAATATAATTGCAGATGAAATTAGTTAATTTAAGATTTGGTCATACTAAAGTAGGCTGGGACTTTAATCCAGTATGACTTGTATCCTTATAAGAAGAAGACAGAGATAGGAAGGGCACCGCATGAAGACAAAAGCAGAGACTGGAGTGATGTATCTGCAAGCCAAGGAAAATCAAGGATTGCAGGCACACACCAGAAACTAGGAGACGGGCAATGAACAGATTCTCCCTCAAAACCCTCATAAAGAACTCACCCAGCCAACACCTTCATTTCAGACTTTTAGACTCCAGAACTATGAAAAAATACATGCGTTGCATTAAGCCACCCATTTTTGATACTTTCTTATGGCAGCCATAAGAAAATACTACAGTAAATACTGATTTTTATTTATGAAGTATATATACTGGCTTATACTCACTCAGCTGATGTATTATTATTGTCTTCTGAAAAAATGTAAAACTACACAATATTAAGCATGTGGGCTTTAGAAATAAGCTGGGCTCAGATATTTACTCAGTCACTTAGTAACTGTGTGGTAAGAAAAAAAGTATTCATGCTTTTTAACTCTGAAAGTCTCATTTATAATATGTATAAAATATTTTCTTGCTCAGCATGGGAGATCTGATATTTAATTTTAACTGGTATCTTTAAAGTTTTCTCTCTATATTGTTTGGCTTACAGAGGTGAGAGGTCAACATCACTTGCCCTTGCTTGCACACAAACACATCTTGTTAACACTACATGAATGCATTCCAAACGTATAGACTATATAACGCCACACGGTCAAGTTATGAGCAAACTGTTCTACTTAACCCTCTTAGTCTTTCTTCTCACTGAAGAGTTTAGAATTGACACAGTGTAATGTCAGGAAATTCTAATATTGCCAATTAAATACACGGAGTCACATTTTCTACAGCTCGTAGTGATATTTCTTAGAATTATCTGTGTCACAAATGCAGTTACTTTCATATTGTCAGTATAACTCATCTGTGTCTATTAAATGAATAACCTGACCAGCTGATAAGATTGCTGTTTGACTCAATGCATCTTTTTGTAAGTACACATTAAGCCATATTACAACATAAAGCAGTTGGTTCCCTCATGTTGAACGTTATCATATGTAATTCTTACTATTTCCCAGTGAATGGCCAAGGAATTGAGGTAATGGAAGCACCCATGAGGCTTTCATCACTCACTTAGCATGAGTTTTAAACTGAATGATCTAGGAAGTTCACTGCAGTTTTTGTGTGAGCCTAAGAATAGGACAGTGGTGTAAGCACTGACAGATGTGCTTCTACATTTGGAATGTACATAATGCAAGGCTTTCTTGAAGAAATACACTTCAACTAGAAAGTAGGCAAGAGTACATTGCATAAAATCAAGATAGTATCTATAAATATAACAGCATAAATTCAATAGTAGATTCTGTGTAGTGCAAAGAGAGGTACTATAGTATGATTTTTTGTATATAATTTATTGGGTCAGACTGCATAAGGTGGATTATTTCTTTATCACTTAATATTTGTGTGACCTTAACTAATGGCTCCTTTACTTTGGACTTCAATTTCCTCATCTTTACAATGGAAATAATAATATTTATATATGTGAAGATCATGGGCCTTCCAAATAGTCCATCAACTTCTTCATTTCTGTGTCCCCTGGAAGTAAGTTCAAGGCAAAACCATTTTTCTGGTGAAAAAAATATGACCTGATTGGTTTCTGGAATTTATTTTAGTCAAAGAGTGGGATGCATATGTATGATTCTTCAGTTTCTCTATTCTTGTGATAGCCAGAAGTGGACAAAGGAGAAAGAACAGAAAACAACTCCATACACTTCCAGGCTTCCATCCTTGATCCACAAATGGTATTCTCTTCGCGGCTAAACGTTGTTTCTCCTGATCCAGTTAACCTTCAGTGATTGTCACAGCCATGGCTAATTGGCAGTTTAGGGTTTTAATTCAACCACTTTTTCATTTGCAGGATGCTCATACAACTCTTTGATTAAACTGTTACTTAGGCCAGGCACAGTGGCTCACACCTGCAATCACAGCACTTTCGGAAGCCAAGGCAGGCGGATCACTTGAGGTCAGGAGTTCGGGACCGGCCTGGCCAACATGGTGAAACCCCGTATCTACTAAAAATAGAAAAATTAGCGGAACGTGGTGGCTCGCGCCTGTAATCACACCTGCTTGGGAGGCTGAGGCAGGAGAATCGCTTTAACCCAGGAGGCAGAGATTGCAGTGAGCTGAGGTCATGCCACTGAACTCCAACCTGGGCAAGAGCAAGACTCTGTCTCCAAAAATAAATAAATAAATAAATAAATAAATAAAATAATTACTTAAAAATGAAGTTTGACTATTACAACTTTCTTGTCCTTTCATCAGGCCTATAATCATAAGCAATCTGTGCTCTGACACCTGTGTTTTGAGGCAACTACTTCAGAGGAGAAACTTATTCTTCACAGTTTTATTTACATCCAAAGAATGTTTATCACAAGTGAAGGGAACATTAGACTCAGCTGTTCTTTTTCTTATTGAAGGAACAGTTATGAACTCTTGGAACCTAAATATTCCACTTCTCAGTAATGGCTGAAGTTTAGGGCCCCATTGTCTTTCCTTGAGAATTTTAAATATGTTATTTCTGATATATACTTTTGTCATAAATTGATGATATGTAAGACTTCCTACATTTTCCCTTTATACCTCATGCTTTTGTTTTTGTCTAGATTCTCAAAGAACTGATTCTTTTTCTTGAAGTCTAGCAGTTTTATTGGAATACATATTGATCAATCTGGAATATTATGTAGTTTTCTTTTTTTAATTCAATAAAGTTTTTCTGAATAATACATTTTAGTATGCGTTCTGCTCCCTTGCCTGATTTTTTCCTTCAGAAATTTCTATTAACTCAGAGTTTTATTGTCTATATTTAATATTCATTACTTTCTGTTGAAAAACTTGTATTGCTTTTATTTATTTTTTTCTTTTTTAACTTTTATGCTTCTTAATGCATTATTATTTTTGTAATTCACTCCTGGGCTCTTATTTGTTTAATCTTAATTTCTAAATACTTAAAAAAATTAATTATTTTTGCATTCCTGCCATCCATTTCAGATATTTATAACTTTCACATATTGTATTTTCATATGTCCTATAAATGTCTTAATGTTTCTTAATCATTTTGAATAACAGGTTAAGGTTATGATATTTTTTGCAGATTTTTGGTGTGACTATACAGTGTTAGTAGTGCTCCTAATCCTCTTGTTCTCAAGATAATTTTGGTTAAAATTAGACCTTCATAATTTTCTATGAATGCACGTGTTTGTGTGTCTGTGTGTGTGTGTGTCTGTGTCTGTGTGTGTGTGAAATTAGTTTCTGTAAGTTTTAGGCAGAAGCTTGATTCAGTAGCTTTTCTGAATTCACAATATTTCCTTTTCTATTGTTTCATGTAATGTTAAAAATATGGATTTCCTCTACCCGTAGCTAAGGTGAACTTCTCACTTTAAACAACTGCAAAACTGTACACGTTTATAAGTGAACTGTTTTCTGGTGTTGGATAACAAACAGCAGAGTGAGAGAAGTTGGATCCATAAGTGAGCTCCACATTCACCCAAGGTTTTACCTTTGAATGCATTCCTAATCAGCAAAGCAGATCCCAAGCTGAGCCGAGGTGCATACATGGGAAGATCAGAGCTTCTCAGTTTGTAAATTTGTTAGGCAGGTTTTGGGAAAAGTAAAGTTATACAGAAGAGGACCCCCACCCAGAAAACTGTGAAGGGATTCTCCTAAAGTCCTTGACCAAAAGCTTGGCAGCACATTCATGGAGGCCTCTGGGAAGCCTAGCAGCAAGTCATTGTTGATGTATAGAGAATCAGAGGTTACACATTTCTGAAGCTCTGCCAGAGCGAAGGGCTTTCATGAAGCAATTAGATTATTTAATTGAACCTTATGCAGGCAATTTTGTCAGGCAATTACATTACTGGTGGATACTCTTGAATCTGTTCAAGGAGATTGTGTATGTATGTGTGTGTGTATGTATGTATCTGTGTATACATACATTTGTATATGTGTGTGTATATATATATACATATATTATAATATATAGTAAAAACTGCAATAAATAGGAACACATCAAGGGTTGACCCATATGTTGGAAATAGGAGACAAAGACGTTGATGCTGCTATTTTAAATATAAATACAGACATGAAGAACAGTATCATCTTATTGGTTGCATAAGACTCTATAGAAATAGAATCTATTAAAATGAAAATTCTATAACTAAAAATCATAATACTGACAAGTGTATATTGATTATGTAATATATCATATTACGAAGCTAGAAAGCCAATCCACACAAGTTGAAAGTGGAACAAAGGAAATACTAAAAATGAAGATAGACATTAACAAAGTTGGAAACATAAATTTAAGCTTACAGATAGAACATATTAGTTATTTTGATAAATTCCTAACATAGTTGATCAAGACAAAAAATGAAAAAATAATCATTAGAAATGATGGAGACATCATTAGACATTGTAAAGACCTTAAACTAGTAAGCAATATGAAGAAAAATGTTTACATTAATACATTTAATAACTTATATGACATGAACAAAGTTCTCAAAAACTCAGTTTAGCAAAGTTGATGCAAAAGGAATTTAAAACACTGAAGGGCCCTAAATCACTTTAAGAGAATTATAATTTTAAAATATTTTGCAAAAAGTCTCAAGGACCTGGTGGCTTCATTGGTATATTTTTTCAAACTTTTAATAATGAAATCATAGTAATTTTATAAACTTCTTTCAGGAAATAAAGGTCAATTGTATTTTATTTATTCCATTTAAGTCAGTCAAAAATAAAATATGAATTTCTCAATAAAACATTATCAAATCAAATTGTAAAACATATAAAAATTTTAACACACTCAGGCATGGGTTTATCCCAATTATGGAAGTTTGTTTTAATATTTTAAATCAACCAAAATAGTATTCCACATTATCAACAAAAAAAATTTAAAAATTATCTCAACATATTCAGGAAGCTCATTGACAAAATCCAAAACCAATTTGTAATTTAAAAAAAAAAAGCCTTCATAAAATAGGAAACTTTATAAGGTTAGAATAGATTGTGTATAATCTACAACTAAGATTATTATTGTTAAAATATTAAATGGCTTCTTTTAATTTGGAGGTTAAGAGTATGTTTTCTTAACTTTTAACTTTTCTCTCCCTCCCTTCCTTCTTCTTTTCTTTTTTCTTCTTTCATTCTTTCGTTCATTCGTTCGTTCTTTCTCTCTCTTTCCTTCCTCCCTCCCTCCTTCTCTTCTTCCTTCCTTCCTTCTTTTTCCTTTCCCTTTCTTTTTTTTCAGGGTCTATGGCCCAGGCTGTAGTGCCGTAGCTCAATCGTGGCTCGCAGCAGCCTCTACCTCCCAGGCTTAAGTGATCCTCTTACCTTAGCTACTTTCTTTTTTTGTGGAGACAGGGTCTCACCATGTTGCCCATTCTGGTCTTGAATTCCTGGGCTCAAGTGATCTTCCTACCTCAACCTCCCAAAGTGCTGAGATTACAGTTGTGAGGCCCTGCGCCTGACCCATCTTAACATTTATATTCAGTATTGCGCTAGAAAGAACAAACAGTGGCATAATCTAAGAGCTAGAAAGCGTACAGATAGAGAAATAAGGAAAATCTCTTTTATGTGTGTATATGTCTGTGTTGAGAAAATGCTAAGGAGTCTGAATGTTTTTTACTAAAATCTAGTATATAATAATAATTTTCTTTTTATAACCTAGCAATAAAAACTAAAACAAAAATTATAAAAATGGTCCTTCTGACAGAGGAGGAGCACTGTCATCTTGGACAAACACGGCCACTTTAAGTCCTAGCTCCCTTTCTAGTCTCATGCATTTCAAGGAAATCATGTAGAAGCTTCTCTTCTAACTACGAGCAGCCAGAAAGAGCAGAGAATAAAACACAGACAAGACAGCTCAGGCACAGAGGGAGGTGAGGGGAAAGTCTTTTTTTTTTTTTTTAATTATACTTTAACTTTTAGGGTACATGTGCACAACGTGCAGGTTTGTTACATACGTATACATGTGCCATGTTGGTGTGCTGCACCCATTAACTCATCATTTAGCATTAGGTATATCTCCTAATGCTATCCCTCCCTGCTACCCCCACCCCACAACAGGCCCAGGTATGTGATGTTTCCCTTTGAAAGTCCTTTGAGTAACTGCCAAACTTCACTTTCATACAATGGGCCCCAGTGAAACAGTGGGCCTTAATAAGCACATTCCTTTCCCTTCAGGTGCACTAAGATAGGGAGGCTAAAAGCAGACTCAGGGAGTATGTCTGCAGCTGCAGAAAGATACACAACTCTCCCTCCCAGATAAGCACAACAAAAAGACACAGAAGCAGTCCAAGCCTCTGATAAACATCACTTTGAATACTTAAAAATTTAGTCTGTAAGAAAGTGTGCCTCTGACCTAACTCTGCCAGAAGCCCTCTTCAGGGGCCACCTTTCATAATTCTTTCCTCTTTCTTTAATTATTACATTTACCATGAGATTAAAAAAAATAGATATTTTGGAATACCTTTAATTTATGAAGTGACAGAGCACTACACTGAAAACTACCAAACTTTGATGAGACGCAATATCGCTATGATGTTAGTTCTCCCTCAAATGACTGGTAGTTACAATGCTTCGCTATATAATCCAAGAAGGCTTGTAGTAAACATTAACAAGTAGTTCTAAACTTCATATATGAATACAAAAACTTAAAAAAATCAAATCAGCTTGAAAATGAATAATAAATTGCAAGATATTTTTAAAAACTATACAGTCTTAAAGGAATTTTCTTCGTAACCATTGGTAGGAAATTTTTTTAGGGAGATTTAAAGAGCAACCATAAGGAAATTTATAAGTTAAAATTAATCAAAATTCAAAAGATTTGCCCATCAAAACACTCCATAAAATAAAAAATCAATTACATATGGTAGACATACTGCTTGAGAATTTGTTTAGATTAAACAATAGTAGATACTTAAATTACATTTTTAGCTACAAAATAAAACCATGCTCAGCTTTTGTTTTAACATCTATTTTAATTTATATTCAATTGATAAAATAATATAATTATTACCAAGTAAGATTAATACTGATGTGACATTAAGGGTTAACTGTAACTGAAGGTTAAGTGATCTCTAAGTAACTTTGAGAATGAAAACTCTTTGAGGCTGAGATCTAGTCTATTATTAAAATAAAATGTAGGAAATTAAGAGATAGAATTGCTTATCATAATAACATTACAATTTATTTAAAGTAAGCCTGATCCTTTTTTCCCAATATATGTAATTGGCAACTAAATATTATGAAGCAATATGCACCCTTTATCCTTAAGTCATTTTTATTCTTTAATCACAGAACACTGAAAATAATGACAATTCATATATTCATAGAATAGCTTCAGGTTACAATAAAAGTATTAGATATGCTTTCACCATTTTCATATTATTTTCTAAAGTTATTTTAGCATTATCGGAGGAAATAGCCTTAATAATTTCTAAAATGAAGAAAACATATACCATCTCAAAACTCACTTACTATTCAAGGGCTAATAAAAGCTGTAGAAGCTTTGCTTTCAAAGGCAATTTTTACTCTCATAACAATTTTCAATTCATACTTCAAAATGGGTCAAAAATAAATGAGCTATTAAAAACTATTGAGTTAAGCATCACTGCTGTTATCATTTGAAAATTGATGTATCTTTATATCAATCGAAATAAAATGATTCAACAATAATATGCATTTAATATTTAACTGGTGTTAGAGAGTACATTATTCTGTACAAGTACTCAAGGATAGGACAAATATTTAATTAAATTAATAATTTTTTCTCTTTTAAACATTAATGCAACTAGAATGTATCTAGTTCATAAACTAAACAGGTGATGACAAGAAAAGAAGTAACCTCTATGATTCAAATTTAAATGAAAAGTCTACCGTGTAAAGGTTGTAACTCCTTATTAATAGTTGCCTTGCTGTTGAGAAAAATTTTTCTGATACATGAACAAGTATAAAAGAAGCTGGTAAAATAAATTGTATACAATTTTACACTGTTTAATGTGTTTTAGTTAATACTTTTAATGCTCTAGGGTAGCATATCAGAAAGACCAGAGAAAACAACATAAAAAAAATACATGATAGCATACCAGCACCGAACAGAAAATTTAAGAAGTATGCCATAAAAATAACATAAAAATCTAGGGAAAAAAATCTAATGAATTGCAAAATTGTTACATATAAAACACTTAGTAAAATAAGTGAATTATTGTTGACATGAATTGTGTCCCTTAACTTGAAAACTCAGTAATTTATAACTGCCAATTTCCTATAATTAATTTATTGATGCAATTACATTCAAATATAATTTCCCGTGGAAGTTTGTTGTTGTTTTTGTTGCTGCCACTGCTACTTGGCTCTAGCTTTTTAGGGGCCAAAACTTGATGAACTGATAACAATATTTAAATTGAATGCAAAAAGCCAGAATAATTAATGCAAACTGAAATAAAAAGAACATCTTTGGAGGACTGACTTCATTGCCTCATTACTCAAAGTGTGGTCCATGATTATGCAGCATCAGCATCTCGTAGGAGCTTTTTAGAAATGCAGAACTTCAGACTCCACCTACAGTTATTTAATCAGAATCCTCATTTTAGCAAGAACTCCAGATGAAATGTCTACACACTCAATTTAAGAAGTTGCGCTGTATCAGACATTAGGAGTAATTGTAAAGCCAGAATGATTAAGACAGGAAGGCCGGGCGCGGTGGCTCAAGCCTGTAATCCTAGCACTTTGGGAGGCCGAGGTGGGCCGATCACGACGTCAGAAGGTCGAGACCATCCTGGCCAACATAGTGAAACCCTGTCTCTACTAAAAATACAAAAAAATTAGCAGGGCGTGGTGGCGGGCGCCTGTAGTCCCAGTTACTCGGGAGGCTGAGGCAGGAGAATGGCGTGAACCCGGGAGGCGGAGCTTGCAGTGAGCCGAGATGGTGCCACTGCACTCCAGCCTGGGAGACAGAGCCAGACTCTGTCTCCAAAAAAAAAAAAAAAAAAAAGGATATTTTGATATTTGTATAATGATATCTGTACAAGGCTCAATAGAGGTGGGATGGGCACATAATTTACAACAAAGGTGGCACTTCAGGGAAGCAGGGCAAGTGTCATCTTTTCAATACCTGTTATTCATTTGCTCTGTAACCCTGTGGAAAGACAAGAGTCTTGATGCCTGTCGAATATTATAGCCCACCATCAGTTCCCGTTCAATTTGTAGAGGTAAATATGGAAGATTCAACGGTGTTTATAAATAACAATAGAAGTTTATATCTTCATGGTTTTAAGAGTTATTAAGAGATTGAAAGTATAATTCATATTGTGAGAGACATGTAAGATGCATAACAAAAAGTCTCCTATCGAGGATACTTAAATAACTCAATACATCAGTAGAAAGAAAGAAAATTTAAAGTTGGTAGGTGCAGCAAACCACCATGGCACAGGTATGCCTGTGTCACAAACCTGCACGTTCTGCACATGTATCCCAGAACTTAAAGTAAAATAAAAAAAAAAAAAAAAAAGAAAGAAGGTAATAGAAAAATTAGATGCTGGAACAGGGCCTCCAGAAAAAAGCAGATATCCAAATGGACAGTAGCTATAAGGTAATGTGCTCAAATGTATAAATGAAAGAAATTCAAATTAGTACACAATATGATGCCATTATACAGCTAGAAATGGCTAAAGTTAGTAAAGACTGCCAACACTGTTTTCTTGTTAGTGTTGTTGTTTACTTACTTTTTAAGAAATAGAACAATGGAACTTCCATATTCCCCTATGGGAGAGATATGAAAGATTCTTTAAAAAATTACTTTAGCATTTTCTAGTAAATGTGAACCAAGAAGTATATGCCTTACAATATGTTTTGAAAAACATGCCCATACATGCTTCTGTGTAATACACAATCTGTTTTTTCCCTGTATTAAACCAAACTAGGTGGTACCACAAAAGCCTATTCGCACGCTTAAATAAATTTTGGAAGAGTCATAGAATGGAATACTATTCATTAGTGGACATAACTAAACACAAACGCATGTAATAACCTGAATTAATATAAAATATAATGAGATAGAAGAATGATTAAAAAATAACATAATTTCATATTTTTTATAAAAATCAATTTATAAGATTTATATAAAATCCACATAAATACATTTCAATACCAGGAAAAATAAAACTCTATTATTTAGGAAGGCAGGCCCAGCTGATAATTTTATAAGAAAAACAAGAGTTCTATCATAAAAATTAAATTAGATATTACCTCTCAGTGACGACTAGGATTGTTATTAGAAAGGAGCCCTTCCAAGGTACAGTTAATGTTCTATTTCTGAACCTGGGTGGCTATTACATGATAACTCACTTGTGAAAATTGTGTTCAAATTTTTTGTTGGCATTGTATTTACTTTATACATGATAATTTGCAAGGCGGACATGAATTTAACTGTGGGTGTAGCAGCAGATCGGCAATCTTTTCACTCCTTTACTAGATAAACGTTTTGGGGAAATAAAAAAAACTAATGATTTGCTTTTAGCAGGATGTACATATTTGTCAAGAATTGCTTATAGTAAATAAGTCTAGAATACATGAATTTATGAGACGTGATTTTGTGGGAAATGTCATGTAAGCCAATAACTGAGTATAAAATAGAGATGTTTCATGACCTGCCTTCTATACCAGTGTTGTTACTGCCCACCTTATTTAGAAATTGATATTATAATGTAGGCCAATGCACATCACATTAGGGGAGAAAACAGCTAGGGAGTCATGCTGTGAATCCTGGCCCTCTCCCTGTTTCAGCTGGTGCTTATATGCTAAGCTTTGGTACTGACTGAGATTTCTGATTCATGAGAGTCTGATTGGGAAATTCAATATTTGTACAATCTCAACAACATAATATAAAAAACAAGCATGTTAACATAATCCATAGTGATAACAAAATGTTAAAAATTATTTGATAAAAATCATGGGTATAAGATTCATGGCATTAACATATCCTTGAGACCATTTGACTAAACATATTAGAGTAATTCACAATAGCATAATATATAAATTATTTGATTAAAAATATTTTAAAAGGAAAGATCCATTTAAGATTAAAAATGCTTCATAGAAAACTAAAGGACCATCCTTAATCTGATAATTGTTATTTATAGCAAATTCAAGGAGCAGGATACAAACATTGACACCATGTTTTCAATACTGTTTTTGAATTCTTAGCCAACGCAATAAACAAATACTAATAACAAATAAATAAGTAACCATATAAATAAGATATAAAATATATGTTATAAAGGAAGAAAATAAACATATATTTCAAGTAATATTATTGTCTATCTTAAAAATATATATGTAGTAACAGAGTGCTAAAAGTTAAATGCTTGCTTTTTAAGAGAGCCATTAAAATAAATTAATTTCACATATAGTTAAAGCAAAAATTAAATAGAATAGCAAATAAAATATATGCATAAAATTAATCTTTTATAATATGGAATAACACTATTTTAATCAAAGTATATAATTTATTTAAAAATATAGAAAAGAAACATACATAAAATGATACACTTTGTTCATGAAAATAAACACTCAAAATGAATGTAATATCAAAATTCCAATAGGGCATTTCATGAAACTGGACTAGGTAATTCAAAACGTGAAAAAAATAAAGAACATTTAAAGTCTAGGATTACCCTGCAGAAAACCAAGGAAAGTGTGCCAGATAGAGAGATATTACAAACAATAAAATGTAAAGCTTTTTTTTTTTTTTTTTTTGACGGAGTCTGGCTCCGTCGCCCAGGCTGGAGTGCAGTGGCGCAGTCTCGGCTCACTGCAAGCTCCGCCTCCTGGGTTCACGCCATTCTCCTGCCTCAGCCTCCCGAGTAGCTGGGACTACAGGCCTCCGCCACTACGCCTGGCTAATTTTTTTGTATTTTTTTAGTAGAGACGAGGTTTCACCGCGTTAGCCAGGATGGTCTTGATCTCCTGACCTCGTGATCCGCCCGCCTCGGCCTCCCAAAGTGCTGGGATTAACAGGCGTGAGCCACCACACCCGGCCTAAAATGTAAAGCTTTTTTGGGTGGGCATGAAGATAAACAGATCAGTGGCATAATTGTAGAAAAAGCCCAGAAACAAGTTCATTTCATTCCAATAAAGACAAAGACCCAGTTTTTCAAGATCTACATATTTTTATCTATCACCTGAGTATCCACCATTCAAAGTTTCTGATTAGTCACAAATTTATGTAGTTTATATGACTTTGTTTGTGGATTTGTTCCCAACTCCTTAACCCATCAAATTTTTTTCAATTGTAATATTTTTCCAGATTAAGATTAGACAAATTTAATTTAATCTAGAATAAGGTCATTTATAGCTGTGGTAGAATCCAATCAACTTAAGTCTAGATTTGTCATAGATGGTAGTCCTGGACCATTTTGCAAATGCCATAAACTTCTCTGGTTATCAACGTTGACCTTCAGTAAACGTGGAGGAGTATGAATTAAGGTATGCATAGCCTTGTTGGTTGTGACTCTTAGAGAAGCACTAAGAGTAACTTTAATTGCTTTAATTAAATAGACATATAATCTCCAAATTAATTTTAGGACTGCCCATTTATTCTGTTTCTGAGGAGATTCACTAGGTCAAACACAGATAAACACCTTTATAGATATACTGTTAATGGAATTCCTGGTTACTGCAAGTTGACTAAGTAAAACACAACCTCCATAGACTACAGTTATAAATATTGGTCATTCAAGCAAATGTGTGAATTAAAATACACACTTGGATGAACAACAAAGACACCTATGATCATGGATCATGGTGGGCCTTGATGTAAGACAACTCGGCTTGGGAGACAATAATAAAATTCAACTTCTTTCTCTGCCCACTAACTGACAAGACTTAGCATCAGCCCCTCCAGGATGTTTACAAAATTGATGGACTTGGTACTCTCCCTGTGGTCCTAGGAGAGACTGGAATTATTAAACTTAATATCATGTTCACCTTTGCTTTCCTTAGTGTTACATCCAAAGTAAAACCTGTTGAAATGCACCAGGAAGCTTTGAGAGAAGCTCTTCTTGTGGACAAAAGGGTTTCAATATTAATAACATGTCTGTGAAATATGTTTGTTACAGGAACGTGGCTGGTAACAGTAAAAATTACACCTCAATGAAAGCAGCTGGCTTCACTGGTCATGTGATTATCCCGAACCATCTAGGCCAAATCAGTGCTGTCTTTGCCACATAGCTCACATTGCTGGCAAGGTTGCTTAGCTGAAGAAGGCCGGTCATCATTCTAGCAAGAAACCAGAATGATGGCCTCAAATTCTTGAAATCTGCTGGTGCTGCCATCATTGATAGGGTTCTGGGCTAGCCCATGTGTATTGAAAACATCTCTGAATATCCTTCTCTAGGTTGCTTTGCTGTTTATAATATGAAGTAGACACTTCCTATGGGTATCACTGTAACAGTGAAACAGTAAAAGAACATAACACTGTTTTGTTTGAGAGGCTTTTACCTATTTTTGCATGTAAACATAATTTTAGATCAGTGAAATAATATATAAAAAGTGCAATGCAGCCCTTAAAACTAATTCTGGAATTAAAGAAGTACGTAAACAACTTTTTTTTTTAGACGGGGTCTCACTCTGTCACCCAGGATGGAGTGCAGTGGCGACATCTCGGCTCACTGCAACCTCCGCCTCCTGGGTTCAAGCGATTCTCCTGCCTCAGCCTCCCGGGTAGCTGGGATTCCAGGTGCACACACCCATGCGTAGCTAATTTTTGTATTTTTAGTAGAGATGGGATTTTGCCATGTTGGCCAGGCTGGTCTCAAACTCCTGACCTCAGGTGATCTGGCCACCTTGACCTCTGAAAGTGCTGGGACTAAAGGCGCGAGCCACCGCACCTGGCCTTAAACAACTATGTTTTATTAAACATTTATAGGAACATTGAGACCTGACCAAGGACAAAGAAGTTCCCAGCCTGCTCAGACTCTCACTGGGACCCAGTTATCTGTAGTCAGTGGTCACCTCTCAATACCAAACTCCCTCTCTTTTCCCTTCCCTTAACATAAAAAGAGACTGAAATTTGTGCTGATTTAATATGGTACTTGGTTTTCTGGCTCTCTGAATGAACCTGCTTTTTCTCTCACCAACTCTTGTGTCACATATCTCTCTTTTGAACAGCAAGCATCCAAATCAGGGTTCAGTAACATCATCAAAGTGTGAACAAGAAGGCTGCTAGAGCTGGCAATGTCACCAAGTCTGCTTAGAAAGTTCAGAAGCCTAATGAATATTATCCGTAACACCTGCCACCCCAGTTGTAATCAGTGAAAATATCTCAGAACTGTTTGTCTCTATCGACCACTGAAACTTAACTGGTAAATGATAACAAAGCATCATAAAATGTTCAGGAAGAAAGGAGAATGTTTACTAGACTGTGTGTGTGTGTATATGTGTGTGTGTCTGTGTGTGTGTGTGTGTGTGCAGAAGAGAGTGGTAGCTTTAAATACTAGTTTTTAAAACCAGTTCTTCTGAAATAAAAACAATTGATCAAAAATCTATCACAGAATTTTGAAACCCATTAAAACAAAAGTTTAATGACAGAAAGAAACTCTCTAGCCTAAACAGACTGACCCCCACTTCCACCCCAGTTGCAGATTCAATGACTCCTGCCTCCTCTATTCCTTCAAGTGAGGAAGATTCCCCCACTGGATCTACCTTCTAGCTGGTCATGGATATACAACATAAAAGGAAAATATCTTGGATCCCAAAATCACTAAGCTAAAAGGAAAATTAAAGCCACCAACTGCCCAGGGCAAACCTGCCTCCCATTCTATTCAAAGTCATCCCTCTGTTCACTGAAATAAATGCCTATCTGTTTGCTTCCTTTGAAAAGGCTAATCAGAAACTCAAAAGAATGTAACTTTTTGTCTTTCACCTGCCTGTGACCCGGAAGTCCCCTCCTTACTTCAAGTTGTCCCACCTTTCTGGTCTGAACCAATGTTCATTTTACATATATTGGTGGGTTTCTCTTGTCTCCCTAAAATGTATAAAACCAAGCTGTACTCTGACCACGTTGGGCACGTGTCATCTGGACCTCCTTAGGTTGTATTGTGGGTACGTGTCCTCAACCTTGGCAAAATAAACATTCTAAATTAACTGAGACCTATCTCGAATTTTGGGGGTTCACATTTGGCAACCACAAAGTAATTCTAAGTGGAGATGCTCCCCTGACCTTTGAAAGATCTATTGGTGTTTGATACCAGCATGAGCTAACTTTATGGCTCAAAAAAAATAGGACAACTTGCTGAGGTCTGAGAGCACCCCCTCCAGAGAATCCCTGATCTCCCCAAATCTGTTCAAGATCTAAAGTTGATTTTGCTCTACAGCTCCTCTTTTGTTTTTTTGTTTTTGTTTTTGTTTTTTTTTTTGGAGTTCTTCTTGTTTCCAACACAAGGAAGGCAAGTTTTTCCTGCTTCCATGATGATGGAAGGCAGGCAGCTCCTTTATGGAGTTTGAGCTTGCTTCCAGCAAGAAAGATGCGTTATATTTTTCCCCTGCTTCTCGGATGGTAGAGAGCAGTCTTTAGCCTGAGACTCATCGCTAAGTAAGTAACTGAATTGGGGTTTGTCTTGGCCGAAGTTAAGATTAACAACCAGCTGGTCTCAATTTCTCCTTACCATTGGAGCACCCAGTGATCATATTGTTGAGATTTTTGTTGTTGTTGTTTGTTCTGGTCTTTCTCCCATCAGATTTGACCAACTCTACCTGACTTAGTCAAATCTGAGTGACAATTTCAAATTCAAGACCTTTTGAATCTGGCTAAAATTCATCGCAGATGCAAAAGGAAAAAAAAAGGAGAAAACTAAAAAGCATGTGCTTGGTTTCTGTGTTTGCTTCCTGTCTTAAAAAAACAAACAAAAGATTGCCCTTTTGTTTACTTTTATTCCACCCAATACCTCCTTCCCCCTTTGCTATTGGCAGTACCAAAAAATCTAGAGAAGGCTTCTAATGATTTGAACCCCTTTAAAGAATTCAGAACAAAGGCACTACTTATCCTCTTTGGGGGTGTTATGTTTTCTTTGAGTTTTCTAGAGTCATAGGAAGATTCTTTTTAGGTCTAAAGGTCTGTTTTTCTGTATTGCATGACCTGATCTTTTTGGCTTGGGGTAACAGGGATGACTTTGCACTGTGAGAGGATTTGACCTTGACATAGATAATGGCAGACAAGAGCTACAAAGTTACGGGTGGATGAGCAGTTTGCAGGAAGTGGTCTTGGCTGTTTTTTCTTTCCTCTCCTAGGAAGTTGTTGTTTGAGGATCCTAATTCTAGCTTGCGGGTGCATTCTAAAGGGTCTTTGCTATTGCTTTTTCTCCCAAAATTCATCTTAATTTGGTTTTTCTGTGCATATTTGCGTGAGAAACTGAACTGTTGTTTTCACACATTAGTGACAGACTTGGGTTTTCTTAGCTCTGAAGAGAAAGGGCATTTGCTTCTCCCAGCTGAAAGGTATCCCTGAGTGACTGGGGGCCTCATGGGAATGTCTGAGGGTTGACCCCGTACCATGTGCAGTGGCCCTGCAGGGAAATCCCTAACAAAAAATAATTTTAAAAATGGTTGGTCCAGGAAATGCATATAAGGGCTGATCGCCTGGTGTTTTGAGCCCTCTCAGAGTTCACAGATATCTGGAGAGAGAGTAACTGAGACATGTAGAGGGTGGAAACAACCCAGCAGTGATACATGGTTAAGTCCTGCCCACAAGCAGCACATACCGATCCACCACACAAAAACCCTAGGCCACAGCTAAGTTTCTCCTTTTAAGGAATAAAAAAGTGGGAAACAATCTAAGAATAAAAAGGAAACAAGGGGAATGACCCCCTTTTGAGCACTCTGTAGGTTTCAGGGCAACTCTGCTTGCCAGGGTAAAATGGAAATAATACAGTGTTTGTGTATATTTACATTAAGGAAAAAGAGCCCTAAGGTCCACCTGAAAACTCTACGGTTCCCAGGTTCTCTTTTTCTCTATTTATAATTTGATTTATAATAAATTATAAATTATAAATTTTTCTGACCTAATTAATCCTTTAAGATATTAGGTTTAATAAAGTCCAAAAATGACATAATTTGGCTTATTGGGTACAAAAATTATGCAGGAAGCATTGTCAAATATGAAATGGTGTTTGGTTTTCTTTGGGCTGTATTAGTATAAATATGCTTTTGGTATGTGTTGCCAAATTATGGGAAACTCCTGTAATTCTCATATGACATGTACATTATAAGTAATAGTCATAATTGTTATGTTAAAATTATTGTATGCCACAGAGGTAACAGATTTTCTTGTCAACTGTACCTTTGACTATGGCTGCCCTAAAACTTTTTGTCATCCCTGGACAACTGTTGGGTTGTTTTGGTCCTCTTTAGAAGGTGGTTTTATAATCAGCTATTAAACTCTAACAGGTGCTCTTGAATGCAGGTTTCTGATAACTTTGGAGATTTTGATATCAGAATAGAGGAAACATTTTTAAGACTGATGGAGAGATAAAATATTCAAAAATATCAAACAGAACAGGAATTAACTGCATGAACTGAACTAATTTTTTTGACTTTTTGCTTTGTTTTGTTTTTCAGGGCCTTGAAACTTTTGAGCTATTGACAGCTTTTAACAATTTATTAAAATCCTATGAATAAACTTTGGAGCATATTTGTTTCTCCCTGATTTTGCCAGAATTTGGAAACTGTTTGTGAGTATTCTTAGCTTATGGCAATACAGTTATTTGCATAAGTGCAATAAAAATCTGTTTCCATTTGTAACAGGACACAATTGGAAAATCTGGTTATTTTTACCAAGCTTTGACGGGAATGGTGTGCTTTCCTTTAAGGAATCAAATGACTCTAAAGAATGTCACTTTCTGACAGGTCTAGGAGCCCACAGTTTATCTTGAAACCCCAAGAGGAGAGGAAATTCACCCAACTTGTAGGTATTTGATGGTAGAAATCCATGGCTGGGCTTGGCTTTAAAAAAGTCTTATCTGAGATTCTTTCTATGGAACAAAGTTCCACCAAAGCCAATTTAAAAAATTCTATGTGAAAAATAATTATTCTGGCTGTACTTTATACAAATAATCTGGCCAAGTATAATAAGGCAAATCAGTCCTATTATGATTTGTCTTTAGTAAAAATAGGGAACTGGAGACAGAAAAAATACGTTTCAAAAACTATATTACACCTTTTGTTATATTCTAGTCTTGCCTAATGTTTTTCAATTTTTATTATTTTCTACAGTTTTGGCTGAATTCTAATTTTTCCTGGCTACAAACCTCCAAAATAATATTTTTACTTTTTTCTTCTTTCTTTTCCTTTCCCCCCCCACTTTTTCCTAATTTGAAATCACTGGAAACTAAGCTGTGCTTTCGTAAAGCCCTGTGAACTGAAGCTAGACATCTTAAAATTTAGAAGAAAGTAATAGCAACCTACTTACATACATAAGCCACTTTCATACCTGCTATTAGGTAACATGGGGTACCTTAAAATGACGCCGTACCTTAAGATGGGGCTGGTTCCGGGTTCTTCTCCCCTCCTTGACCGGGCACTGTCTGAACCCGCCAAAGGAGGGCCAATCAGAAAGAAGCATCTCCTGCCTTCCCTTGGGCCCGCCCCAGCCCAATCCACGTAGGCCCAAGGGATATAAAACCCAGCACACCGGCAGCCCTCTCTCTCTTCTCTTCGTTCTCCTTGCGTGGTGCCGCTCGATACCTCCAATAAAGATCTCTTGACCGACCACGACCAGTGTAGTTTGGTCTCCGCCTGGCCCCTTTCACCTGCCTACTGATGTATGACTTCAGAGTAATGTGGCCTATATCAATTTTCCAGAATTCTTCTTTAGTTTGTTACTGTTTTTCTCCCTTCCTCCCCCTATTTTCTCTTTACAGGACATGAGACTTCACAACCTTCTAACTATGAGCTTTCCTAATAACTTGGGACCTACCTGCCTAGGAATAAACCATTCTAGCCATGTGATACAGACGAAACATGGAACCAAAGAATCATTTTCTTCTAAAATGCTTTATCCAAAACATTTGAAAAAAGAAAAGGAGAGAAATGTGAAAGGAATATATCTTGGGCCCCAAAATCATTAAGCCAGAAAGAAAATTCAAGCTGGGAACTACTTGGGGCAAACCTGCCTCCCATTCTTTTAAAAAGTATCCCTCTACTCTCTGAGATAAATGCCTATCTGATTGCCTCCTTTAGAAAGACTAATTAGAAACTCAAAAGAATGCAACTGTTTGTCTCTCACCTACCTGTGACCTGGAAGACCCCTCCCCGCTTTGAGTCTTCCCACCTTTCTGGACTGAACTAGTGTTCATTTTACATGTATTGATTGATGTCTTATGTCTGCCTAAAATGTATAAAACCAAGCTGTGCTCTGACCACCTTGGGCACATGTCATTAGGACCTCCTGAGGCTGTGTCATGGATGTGTATCATCAAACTTGGCAAAATAAACTTTCTAAGTTAACTGAGACCTGTCTCAAATTTTCTGGGTTCAAAATATCTATCTAGTCTTAAGTAAAACACAAAATATGTAGAGAAAACAGATGTTTCTGAGGAACTTTGTTTCTAAATATAACCATAACAATTAATTACATTATTACTACTTTCCAATACATTAAAAATCTAAAATTCTGCCCTGCAAAGAAATCACAATGTGAAGGCATTATTTAAAACCTCTCCTTTTTCCATTATTTTGCCAATCTCTTTGAACCATCTTTAATGCTAGCTGAGATTCAAATTTACATAACAACCAGTAACCATCTAGTTGTTCCCCAATCTCTTCACCTTCTAACATCTAAATTCAGGGCTTCTAAAAAGGACTTGAAACTTTGGTTGAAGTGAGAGACAGTGGTGGAGACTTACTTATAGGTGATTTTTTCTTCCTGAGGAGGAAATAGTCTTCTTCATATATCTGTTGGTTCCTTCCCTCTCTGCCTTAGGTGATCCAGCTGTAACCACGATACTCTCCCTTTCCCCCAATGCAAGCAACTGAACTGTCCATGATGTCATAATCACAATTCCATTACCTCACTGTGCTAGAGGCCTTAGAGGAAGGGGAAGTTGTGAACAGCCCTGGGCTCTCCTTAAGCTTTGCAAAGTGTTCTGGATAGGGCTAATTGCAGAACCAAGATAGAAAGGCCCCCAGACTGTTGTAAATTCTAGGCTTAAAAGGTTTGAGTCCATCCTGCAGCTAGAGGAGGGGTTCCTGGGACTCAGAGCAGGCCCTTTAGGACCATGGACTACGTTTCCCAGCAGCCTTCATGTCACATTGGCGTCCTCTACTGGTGGAGAGGGTAGTCCTTCCAAGAGAGGGCTGTAGAGGGCAGGGCAGGGCAGGAGAGCAGCTGAGAGGAGCCTTGGCTAATACTATTAAGGACCAGGATGACAAAGAAAACCACTTCTTTCCCCCCGAAACAAAACAAAACGAAAAACCAAAAAATAAACAAAAAAGAGTTTTGTATGTAAATCTGTGTGTCAGAGTTGTTTTCCTAGGAAACCTGACCATAAACATTTGAAGCTAGGAGTCAGCCAAAGTAGCCACCTCTAAAATGGGAGTTTGGGGTTGGATGGCTTGCTGGCTGGTTGGCTGTGAAGACCCTACCGTTAGTGGTAGTTGGCTGACTAATAAATAGCCCATGGGTATGGCTTGTGGTAGTGGTATAATTATTAAACTTCCACTGGCATTTAACTGAGAAGAAATACCAGTGGAAAGGAATATATGAGAAAGTGCAATGGCTCAGGATTTTGAGCGTTCCGTAGGAATTAGTAATACTAACTGCATAAAATCCAGTGGGTGCTGCTGAGTTTCTTCAATGCTTCACAACGTCTGGGGATGATTAATCTCCAATGAAAACCTAAGTGTGAAAGCCAGATGGCCTCCTTGGCAGCATGTAAAGAGAATCATTTCCTACAGCTGGAACATAGGAAAAGCTCAGGATCATGGCTAAATCTTAATTATGAGAGAAGGAGAGCTCCAGAGAAAGCTGTATTCTCAATGCTAGCAATATGTTACACTGAGGTCAGAGACCTGATAGAAAGGATTGGAACTCTGAGACTTCATATAGAGTTATCTTTGTCAATGTATTCAGAAGTCATCAAACCTCAGACTCTCCTGGCACCTCTATACCTGCAGAATATCCCAGTCCTCTGTGTTAAAGCAGAAAACTCAGCTATTGAAGAAAACGCACAGTTATCTTCCTTGTTGAAAACATGTGCTCCCCTCATCATTTAACCCTACATCTCTTTCTAAGTGCAGTTTGAATGATTAGCATTGTATTAGTTTTCAGTGGTTGCTTTAACTAGTTAGCACAATTACTGACTTAAAACAACAGAAATTTATTATCTTATAGTTGTGGAGGCTAAAAGTCTGAAGTCAGTATCAGTGATCCCAAATCAAAGTGCTGTCAGGCTTTCTGGTCATTACGGGCATTTCTTGGCTTGTGGCTTTATTATTCCAATTTCTGCCTCTATCTTTACTTTGCCTTCCCCTCTTCTGTCTGTGTTAAAACTCCCTCTCCCTCCCTCTTATAGGGGTGCATGTAACTGTATTTGGGGCTCACCTTAGTAATTCAGGATAATATTCCCATCTCAAGATTCTTAACACATCCGAAAGACCCTTTTGCCTCATAACATTTTTATGTCAGAAGCATTAGGACTTAACATTTTTACGTCTCAAGGATTAGGACTTAATATCTGTGGGTGGCCATATTTAGCCTACTACAAGCATTAATTCACAATATTATCTGGTATGGAAAGGAATAGACATTTTTATTAATGGTACAGAATACGTCATAGGTGAATTGCAGATCTTAGCCAACAATTACTAGAAGGAGACAGGATGGTATGTGTGTGACTGGATTCTGAAGGTGCTGAATCAAGGGTGGAGGGATGTAATAATGAATTAAGGAGAATTTTAGACTACATAAGAGCACTTTCTCATGATACAGCAAGCATCACATTAAACTACATGTTTTAGCTTTTTAGGTGCTTGCCACCTAAGCGCTTTAGACATTTTGTGTATAGGGACCAGAAGATAAGTAAAGAATGCATTATCTTGACAAGGGTGTTTTCTTCTCATCAGCAGAAAGTGGTACAGATGTTTTTACACAATTAGAGAAGGAAAAAATAGGTGTGTAACCCATGTGATTCACTTTAGTATCCCTTAGTGTTTTCTTTTCTAATTGAAACCATAAACGTATTTATGCAACATTTCTGGCCTCAGAAGAGGATGGTTACCAAGAACTCACATCACTCAGGAATGAGAGTTTGAGTTCCATTACCACATAAGAAACCAAAACCTGCAAAGATGATAGCTGAGCATGAGAATTTAGAATAAATAATAGAGGAAGAAGGCTATGGAAGCCAAGCTTGCCCTTGAAAACAACTACGGAGCTGGGCCTGCATGTCACTAACCTCCCTCTTCTAAATTTGAACTGAGAAAGAGAGGCCCATAGGAGCCATAGAGGAGCTGCTTCCTGCCTGTGCATATGTTAAGTGTATTTGTGTGGTGCAAGAAGTATGAAATTGTAGCAAAAAATGTTTTCATGCTTCTGAATGTTCATGGCTTTCAGAGCAAAAAATACAGGCAATCTAGGTTAATGGACTGTTGAACAGAAACCCAAGAATAAAATACTTCTTAGAGATGTATAAGTTTATCTCTTTCTGAACCATGTGTTTACACTTTAAAAAGGAATAAAACCTCAAGCCATGAAGGAAGGCAAAAACCTAGGGACTTTTCTTTGAGATTTGTTTACATTAGGAAAATAAGGTTTCTCTTCTTTCCTCAGGAGGGGAGGGCAGCAGCTGTACAGCAGCTCCTTATAAAATCCTAGATTTGTCACTTGAGGGCTCCTCTTCTGTAGCACAGACGCGAAAGTGCAGTTGACAACTGCCCTCATTTCATTGCCTTGGAGAGATTGGGGTAAGGGAAAGTGATGTTGTTATTGCTGTAATTAATTCTAATGTCTGATCCAGAAAATAGATGCTTTCTTTCAGAAGAAAATTATAAATATAGGTGTTAAAACCTGATCAGAGTCAGGTTTTGACAGCCATGGAGTTGTGCTGCTCAGATGTCCTTTTGAGAGAACCTATTGTGAGCAGCGTAGATGGTTCCTCCACCTGCCACACATTTGGATTTCCAGCGGTCTCATGACAAGGCTGCATTCTCTCCAGATTTCTCATAGACAAAGAATGAGCATGACTAGGGAATAAAGTTGGGTTGTTTCTAGCCCAATGTAGTACCCCACTAATGGGCATTTTTTTCCTCTGGGGCTTCTTATTTACTTGGTCAAGAATTTCTCAGAGCTTCACTGCAGTCTGCGACTCTTCCAAATCAATTCTTCTTTATTTCCCCTTGTTTTTATAGTTATAATCATATGTCAAGGTTTGAAGGTTCTGCCTACCTTCTCCTGCCCATTAAGTCTCCTCATTGTCTAATTATGTCTTTGTATGTGCTTCTCAGAAGACCTTAACTAACAACAACGAAAAGCAAACAATTTGCATATAGATGGGATCCTAAACAACATAAATTTCTGGTCTTGCCCAACTCTTCTTTTCTCTGCCATAATATAGTCTGAAGAGAAATAGAGACTATGACATTGATCCCCTATATCAACTGTATTACATTAATTCTCCCAATTTGCAAGAAGTGGCCAGTAGGTTAAAAGTTTTGGTAAGACACATGCACTCCAGAGGATTAAAATAAAGCTTACATATATTCAGGGGCATTCATCATTAGCAGGAAATATTAGGCTTCCAGTGATTTAGGGTATGTGTATACTGGAATGACTCCTTTAAGGTAATAGAGAAATTATTGTAACTTACACGTTCCACAATAAGAGCGAAAAACAAACACACAAAATCTTTGATAGGCCTTTGAGTTTATGAAATTACCATGTTCCACAATTTGTAATGATTTTTAACTCATATACTATGTGACACAAAAAACTAACAGCTCTTGGTGAGTATCAGAGCAGAAAAGGATGCTGAAGAAGGTCTGAAATGTAATGCAAGTCCATCCTATTGTATTATAGGATTTGGCAGACCCTATGGTTCTAGACTTGTTAGTGTTACAGAAAGACACTGCGTGGAGTTTATAGCAAGCCTCCACGGGAGAATCATAAGGCAGCCTGATAGATCATTGATAAAACTATGCCATCCACAGAGGAAAATACCATTTGAAAAGCAGTTCCTGACATGATAGTGAATCCAGGTAGAAATGAAGCGCCTGTCCAAAAACACCAAGTTGCCTGGTAGCCAGAAATGCCAACCATGAGCTAAGTTCTGTTGCACTCACTAATTCATAAAACTGGATGGGTAGGCAGGATTTCATAGTGAAGTAAAAGTGGTAAACCCAGTTCACAAGCAATATTGGAGGATGGAAGTAAATTGTGTGAGCAGGTAGCCAGCCCCTGTGTTTTCTACCATGCTCATACCCTGCCTCTCCATGAGCTAACACTGTGTCCCTTCAGGGTGGTTCCAATAAAACCAGCAGATGGAGTAGAAAGACCATGCTCGTTTTTACAGATGGATTGTGTTGATATGGTATGTGATTTCACTTTGTATGTCAGGGCAAGCGGAAAATGCATTTGGGGTGTACTACAGACCTCGTTTAGGTGCCCTTGAAAGGCAGTGGAGAGGGAAAACCTTCCTGAGTTAGTTTTCACATTAAATCTGGACCTTCACTCTGTGAGAAAAGAGAGTAAGCCTGAGAAAAGTATGACACACACACACACACACACACCCCAGTATGAATGGCTTGACTGGGCTGGTTGATCTAGGTCTGAAATGACAGACTAGGAGTCCATGAGTAGGAGGCATGGAAAAAGAACTGTCGTGGTGAATATAAAGTGTGAAGGGCAATTTAGCTACTGTAACTGCAACCCACAGGGACAAATTATGAACTCTTAACATGTCACTGTCTTTTAAGGGGATTAACCAGCCACTTTGTTGTGGCAAAGAGACATTACCTTGGACTCCTTCAATCCCAAAAGGTGTGACAATTTATCTTGGCTAGAATCAACACATATAAAGTATGGTATTGCCCTTCCTGCACATAATGTCTTGCCCATACAATATTTAAACGTAACAGAGTATTTCATTCACCAACACCCGATCCTGAATAATACTGAATTGGATTAAGTGACCAATTTTTTATCAAGAATTTTGCAACTCATGATCTAAAATCCAAGAGTCCTATCATATTACTGCACCATTCGGTACACAGAAGGTGTAGGCTTAATAGGGCAAAGGAATGGCCTGTTCAAGGTGAAGTTGAAGTGCCATTTGGATATGATGCTTTGTGGTAATGGACACTATATGCAAAGATAAAGTATACACTCTACATCAGTGACAATTATGAAGCCCTGTGTCCTTAAGTAAAATACAATCCAAGGCACATAAGTAGTAGTGTCACTTTTCAGCATTCTCCAGAAACACACTTGGAGATTTTGCCTTTCCTATCTACACAACTGTAAGCTTTGTTTTAGAGCCTTGGTTCTCAGAAGGAAAATGCTTCTATTAGGGAAATAACAAGAGTCCAATTCAATTCAAACTTATGGCTATCATTCATTCACTTCAGTCTCCTCATTGCAGGAGAACCACTGACAAGGAAACAAGTCACGTTCTTTTTAGAGGTAATGAACTTAAATCATCAGGAGATAGTTGAACCAATAATACATATTCAGGCACCCAAGTGACTCACTTGCGCATCTATTCTTTGCCAAATAATGGAAGTAAGTGGGAAAGTTCACTAACTATCATCTGAGAAGTGCTTGTTGATCAGGAGTTAAGACCACTCAGGGATAAAGTTCTTAGTCAAGCCGTCAGGTAAATCTCTGAAACCACTAGAAGCACAAGTCAAACACAAGACAAATCTATACTTGGTAGTAGATTAGAGATAACATGAGAATCAGTTTCAGTTATGAGCATATAACTGCAGGAATATATCAACAAGGTATAGCAATGGGAACTTTAATGCATACCCATAAACATCAGTTTGTAATTATTCCAGGAAGAGCTGCTGGCTAAAATTACTTAAAATGTATTTTCTTATCACATTATACAAACAAGCAGATCTAAGGCACACAAGAGGTGGTCTATGCTCTTACGGCTTCCTAGAGGTCCCCTGCTACCAGAATAAATCATTCATTTCTTTCAGGTTTTTGCAGTGTTGGCAGCTCACGTCTATCTCCTGAGCCCCTCTTTAAGAATGATTCTCATCTAAAAAAGTTTTCTTGCCTAAAATTATATTCTCTTACCCAAGAAGCCAGTGTTCAATGTCTGGCCAAGGCAATGAATGTAAAGGCAAGTTGCCTGTCTTCAATAAAAGACAAGTCTGTAGGGTTATCCCCATGCCAGAGCTCTGAGTTTGATCAGCCAAGACCTCTGTTGTAACCGAATCTTAGTTCAAATTATTGTTCTGCCAATTCTGCTTTCTTCACTCCTCAACAATGTTTATTAAAAGAGCAGTTCCTAATTAATCTCTTGTATATAAACCTCTGTTTCAGATTCTACTTCCCAAAGAAACCCAACTTCAAAGTTCATTGGTTTATAATCTATTTTTCTCAGATTATGGGAATGTTGATAAATTTATATATTCCGGTAACCAAACAGGAAATATGATTTTTTTTTTTGCTTTGACAAAGTAATGTGAAAGAACCTGTATTGGCAGTCAACATGAACTTGTTTTGAAGTTGATGCATTCCCCAGATCATTGACTTTCTACCAAACAAATAGAAATGCAGAGAGATATTTCAAAATAAAATTCTATCAGATGCCCTTATATCAATAGAAGATACAACATCATTTATTTTTTGATAACCAGACGTAATTCAAAGGCATCAGTTACATAATTATATTATAAATAGGGGATTAGATCACTCCTTCCTCAAAATCTGTATTATTGTTCTAGTTTTACTCACTAACCCTACTACCAAATGTTTTTCTTGAATGCTAGAATTTTGGTGAAGGTTAGCATCTCTGAGCTGTCTCACTTAAAATGCCCAGTAATCAGTGGCCTGTATTCCTTTGCCCTATTTAGGTAAGAATGATATTTTTGCAAGAGCAGAATAAACTAATTCTAAAAACATACCCAGGGAAACATGAGGACATTTCCAGTTACTTCAACTTTGCAAACTCAGATTTATGTTTATTTATTTCCTCCAAAATTATAGTAGTCTTTTTCTTTTAAGGTAATCGCACTATGAAAAAATAATGAAATAAACTTTATCTCATCCTAAATACCTGAACTCTGGCATACAGCTTAGAGTTCTTCTAAATATGTCTGATGTCTTAATGAACCTGGAGGCAAAAATTAATGCTTGTTGCCTTTAACCCTTGATAAGTCCCCACCATCTGCCTCAGACTTTATAAAGCAAATATCTTTAAATTTAAAAAGAGCAGGATAAGTAAGGTGGTCCTTTAGAAGCAGAGAGAACTTCATTCTTCAGATTTACGGCTCTTTATCTTGGTGCTAGCTCACTTGGCTTCTTTCCCAGAAATTTTTACTGTCTAAATTGATAGTCTGTCAAGGCTTTTGACCTGGATATAGTAGATTCGTAGAGTTTAACTCTTTCTGCTATTGAATCAATCTCATTTTAAAGTGTATTCATCTCTACTAGAATTTTTACGGATTTAAGAAACTAGTTTCCTAAAGAAAAATACTGTGAGCAGGAAATTTGTCTCTGTCCAAACTATGTAATGCATCATAAACAGTGCAAAAAATTGGCTACTCAAAATCTTTTTCATTAGTCATTTCTCTAGGAATTTCTCCCACATTAACTTTGTTTCTGTTAAAAACTGTTTTAACAGAGAATATTAATCTCATGAAGCAGATTTAAGATACCAATTTTTCTACAATTTGAGAAGAAAATTACTCACATGGTTTAGAATACCAGCGTCTGAATGATCTAGGAAGTAGATCAAAGTATAATATTCTCCTGTCTATATTTTTAATTCCGTATGAGTTTTCTTGGCTCCCCAAATTATAACCTCCATTATCTTTTATCAGCCAAGAAAAAAATTAAAAAGAAGGAAAAGAAAAGAAATGATTTCCAGGCAATTGGGGTATATTTTAAGCTATGATTATGGTAATGTTGTCATTGATGTTCCTAACAGCACCAGCTCTAACTCAAGGGGAAGAAATATACCATAATGACTCTCATTTATTGTTGGTGAAATGAAAAATTGTACAGCTACTTTGGAAGACAGTTTGGCTATTTCTAACAAAACTAAACAAACTCTTAGCATATAATCCAGCAATCATACTCCTTGGTATTTAGCCAAATGAATTGAAAACTGATGCCTACATAAAAACATGCACATAGCTATTCATAGCAGCTTATTCATAGTTGCCAATATTTGGAAACAATAAAGATGCTCTTCAATAGTGACTGAGTAAAATAAAATAGTACATCCAGACAATGAAATATTACTCACTGCTAAAAAGAGATGACCTACCAAGCCATGAAAGGGGATGGAGGAAACAAATGCATATTACTAAGTGTCAGAAGCCAGTTGGAAATGGTATGTGCTATATGATTCAGCTGTAGTAGTACATGACATTCTGAAAATGGCAAAACTTTGAAGATAGTAAAAAGATTAATTGTAGCCCAGAATTAGAGGAAAGAAAGGGATGAATATTTGAATCACAGAAGATTTTTAGGGCAGTCAAACTTTTCTGGATGATATTATAATAGTATAAAAATATAATACATTGGTCAAAACTCATAGTATGCACACCAAGAATGACCCTTAATATAAATTATGGACTTTGGGTGATAATGTCCTGTCAATGTTGGGTCATCAATTGTAACAAATATACCATTGTGGGATATGTTGATAGTGGGGTAAGCTGTGCATGCGTGGTAGCAGAGGGTTGATGGGGACTCTTTATTTTCTGCTCAATTTTGACCTGAGCTCCAAACTGTTCTAACAAAATCTAAATAAATTAAAAAATATAATAAAAATAAAATTATAATGAAAAGTCACTTACTACTAGGTGAACACACACACCACAATCACATCCACACTCACCTACAATAAATTTCCCAATTAAAAAAAGAAAATAAAAAGAAAAATTAACCTTATTTCTTGCAATTATATATAGATGTAGCTACATATATGTATGTGTATATGCAGATATGTATCACCATTTAATACAAAATAGAACTGTTGAATCTAACCTTTTTTTTTGGAAAATCAGGAATGCCTGTGTATCAGTGTTAACCCAATTAATATTGCATAAATTATTAGAGTTCTAATTTGTACATCTTTACTGGACAAACTAAAAAACAAACAAATAAAAACCCCATTATAGACACACGTTGAAACAAAGTAATTCATTTATGTTCAATATAAATATGCAGTCACTTAATATTAAGAAATTTACTAGGCTGTTTCAGGAGATAGAGTTGATTTACAGATGAACTTAAAATACTTTCTTTAAACCTGGCCAGTATGAGAACAGTGGATTCACAATTTGCTCTTTAAGTCTGAAACTTGATGAAGGACCCTCGGGGTCAGTATATTTAACAATGGTTTGCAACTGGCCCAGCGGGTTTAACAAATTTGACTTGTAAATCTGACATGCATTTTTTGCACAGACCTTACTGATTTAAAAGAGGGACATGCAGGACAGTCAATCTTTTGCTGTCCCTTTTCTTTACCTAAATGATAGCCATACATGAGTATGCACTGCAAATTCTGGTAAGCCCTTCCAAACATATGACCTGCAGAAACCTTTGTACTATCCAATTCTTCTTGTCCTGCTAAACAAGTTAAACATCCTTTCTGTTGATTTTTACCATTTTTGTTTATCTGTTATTTATTTACACAACCCTCCATCTATTATATTGTATCATGTTATTACTTCTTCTTTCTTTCTTTTTCTTTCTTTTTTTTTTTTTTTGGTATGGCTGTAGCTTTGTATGGGTGATCCTTCTGGGAACAAGCATGGTCCTAACATAGACACTTAATTTCACTCAGAAAAGCCTGAACTAAATGAAATTTAATAGAGAGCTTCCTTTTCTACAGGGTATTTGGGGTTTTTCTTCTGGTTCGCAGGTAATTTGTCTTCACACTCTGGTGTAAAGGAATTCTACTTCAATTATATAGCCTGAGTAAATATTGTACAGAAGAAATGTACCCTTTGGGGAATTTTAATTCCCTACAATTTACTAAGAATCTATACTGAGGTAAAAAGGGAGGGGGTCAGTGCAAGAGGGTCTAGCCTTCTACTTTTACCTCACCTGTTCTTCTATGTTAACATTTCAAGAGAATGAGATGAAGTTTTAACTGTGACTCCTAGGTTGTGGCCTTCAGTAATAGGGTATAAATTGGCAACATTTACAAATACAGGAAGTATTGATGTATTTATTTGACTAAGAGCAGGTATTGGGAAATAGCATAAAGAGTTTTAGTTGGGACATACTGTGTTTTAGCTTCCTATGAGACATCCAAGAAAAAAATGACAAGTAGGCAGGCGAATACTTGAATATTCCTAAAACTATAACTCAGCAAGAGCATACCAAGAATGTTCTATTTTCTTTTTAGTTCATCAGTATAGTAATATTATAACTAGATATAAAATATATTTTTCAAAAAGAAAAATGTTCAGTGTAATCTAGAACTAAGCAATCCAATTATTTTTCTCTTGTCTCTTTTTCTCATTTTTCTTGTTTTTCTTCATCATAAAACACATTTTTCAGAATTAAAACTTTCAGTGTTATCTGGAACTAAGCAACTCAATTATTTTTCTCCTTTTCTTCTTCTACTTCATTATTATCATTGTCATTGTCATTATTATGATTTTTCTTTTGGCTCAACCATCCCCAAGTTGCATAAACCCCAAACAAAGCATTATTAATATAGGTAAAATAAATTATTTTTCCTTTCATTTCACTCTATTATTTATAAAGACTAGAAATGACAATAATTTACATGTGATTTGTCTTGGAACAACTTTTTGGAGTGAACAAATAAAAGAGTGGTCTCTTTAATGGAGTGGTCTCTTTAAATGATTATTTTTGTTGCTTATTCCCTTTTGCTGAAGTACAGTCATCCCTTGGTGTCTGTTGGCGTTTGGCTGTAGGACCTGTAGGACTTATTCCACTGTGGATACCAAAATCCAGGGATGCTCAAGTCCCTAAAATAAATGGTGTAGTATTTACATATAAATTACACATATCTTCACACAGACTTTAAATCATCTCTAGATTACTTATAATACCTAATGTAATGTAAATTTTATGTAAATACTTATGACACTGTATTCTTTAGGGAATAATGACAAGAAATAAAAGTCTACAGAGTCAGTGCAGATACAACTTTTTAAAATATTTTTGATCTATTGTGGTTAAATCCATGGATGTTGAAACCAAAGATACGAAGGGATGACTGCAATTTATTTAGATTATTTCTCCAGGAAACTTCTGTAGAAAGATGGATTTGGGTGTACTTCTCTAGTCTTGAGAAGAGATATATATTAGAAATCAAGAAAGGACATGGTATAAGTGCAAACTGGAAAATGAACAAGAAATTGAATGAAGCAACTCATGTGGTTCATTCTACCTTAGCATATACAATAAAATAGAAATGTAGAAATATAACATATATTAAAGAGTGACTTTTTCAGAAATCTGTGTTTGTATACTTACATACGTATGTCATATATGTATATATATTTATACTCATATTCTTTGGGACATTGTGCTAGACTGTTTGGGCTACAACAGCAAAATATCATAGATTGAGTAGAATACAAACAACAAAAAATAATTCCTCACAGTTTTGGAGGCTAGGAAGTCCAAGGTTAAGGTGCTGGCAGAATCAGTGTTTGATGATGGCCCCCTTCCTGGATAACCATCTTTTTGCTATAACTTCACTTGATGGAAGGGGCAAGAGATCTCTATGGAGTCTCTTCCATAAGGGCACTAATCCCATATCCCAAAGGCCCCCTCCTAATTCCATCATCTTTAGGGTTAGAATTCTAATATATGAATTTGTCAGGTCATAAACATTCAGTCCATGCTAATCTACAACGAGGTTAAGCTCATGTTACTTTTCATCCTCTCCAATATTCACCCAGAGCAAGGCCTTAGCAATATTGACTTTTGCTACCTGTGCATAGAATATTAGTTCTGTTGCATAACTTCATATTTTTCTCAGAGACAGATAACTTTCCAGTACGTGTTTTCCCTGATGAAAACCTTTATTAAAGCCTTAGAACCTATGTCAATGTAAATTAGAAAATTATGAGTTTTACATACATACTTTAAATGACAGTAATTATTTTACACTTAAAAATGGCACATTTATTTAATTTTCACTCAATTATGTTTGAATCACCACTAATCACCAATGAGAAGTTAACATATGTTTTGTCGGAAAATGTCCCAACGTTTTCAGTTATTTTGCATTATGTTGATGATGGATTTTACATCACATCATCATTGCAAAAGGTCAGTTCCAATATATGGAATGGCTGATAGTAGATTTGTAATTACTGTAGCGCCTCAGAATGATATCTGGCCTCATGGGAGCACTAGCCTATGAATACTGTTGCCATAGTTGTGAGTGGGAGAATAATGCCGATATTTCAGGTTTCTAGAAATGTAAATGATCCATAGTATAAACCTCAGCCAACGTGTAAGAAGAGGCAGATGAAAAACATTGAAGAGCCCTTAGCATGAAAATAGCAGACCATTCGGCTGTAGTTACACCTCAACTGCCTTCCCTTTAGTTGCTCATATCAGCCGAGATATAAACTATGGACTTCGTCTGAGTCTGTCTACAGTGGATTTGGCAGGGACGAGATCTTCCGTGATGCTAAGTGATATCACCCCCAAAATTAAAAATACCAAATGCATGACAGTGCTCCCATGACTGGTTAATATGGTGGTAGTCATTATCCCATTGAGATGTCTTCTTTAAGGGGAATGTGTGGGTGATCTTAGTTTTATGGCCCTGAAGTAAGAACTGGATGCCAGGTATAGTTTCAGTGTAGCAACCCCCAAGTATCATGGGCCCGGAGCGAGGAGGGTAGCACTCCAGAGCGGGATGATGATTTCTCGGAGTTTAGTAGATTAAGACACCAAAAATTGGTAGGGGATATCCATGTTGATGAGGGACGTCTTGACTAAAACGTGCTATGCCCGATAAAGTAATGTATGCACTATGTAATATTAAGGATTTACAGTAGGGGTCAATATCCATGTGGATTAGGTTTAAATATACATCACAGACCCAATTAATTATTATCTATAGGCTTTATACAATCTTCAATAAAATATGAGAAATAATATTCTTGGTGAGGATTTATAATTAGGAAGAATAAAGCATCGAGATAAAGAATAAGAGCAAACATAATATCCATGGTTGACACTGCTCACAATCTTTTCTCAAGCCTTTTAATACACTTCTGGTGAGATGACCAAATTAAAAAATAGATAAATGGGACTTAATTAAACTAAAGAGCTAATGCACAGGAAAGGAAACTATCAACAGAATAAATGTACTACCCAAAGAACAGGAGAAAATATTTTCAAACTTTGCATCCAACAAAGGACTAATGTGCAGTATCTATAAGGAACTTAGATAAATCAACAAGAAAAAAATAGCCCCATTAAAAAGTGGATAAAGGACAAAACCAAGACATGCAAGTGGCCAAAAACATGAAAAAATGTTCAACATCACTAATCCTCAGAGAGATATAAATCAAAACCACAATGAGATATAATCTCAAACCAATCAGAATGACTATGATTAAAAAGTCAAAAAATTACAGATGCAGGATGTGGAGAAAAGATAACGCTTATACATCGTTGATGGGAACGCAGATCACCAAAGCATCTGAAGATTTTCCAAAGAACTAAAAATGTAACCACAAATCGATCCAGAAATCCCATAAACAAAGGAAAATAAATAATTCTACCAAAAGGATACATGCACTTGATGTTCATTGCAGCACTATTCACAATAGCAAAGACATG
The DNA here is from genome assembly GCF_009828535.3 of Hylobates moloch. Taxonomy (NCBI): domain Eukaryota; kingdom Metazoa; phylum Chordata; class Mammalia; order Primates; family Hylobatidae; genus Hylobates; species Hylobates moloch. The sequence continues at coordinate 91,553,427 of NW_026652284.1, forward strand.
GAATTAACCTATGTGCCCATCAGTGGTAGAATGGATAAAGGAAGTGTGGCACATATACACATAGACTACTACCTAACATTAAAGAGAAGAAAGTCCTTTGCAGCAACATGAATGCTGCTGGAGACTGTTATTCTAAGTGAATTAATGTGGAAACAAAAAACAAAATATGTCATATTTTCACTAAACATTGAGTTCACATGGACATAAAGAGGGGAACAATAGACACTGAGGACTCCAAAAGTTGGGAGAGTGGGAAGGACTGAGGCAGGGAGGAAGAGGGGCAAGGGCTGAAAAGCCTTCCATTGGGTATTATGTTCACTAGCTGGGTGACAGGATCAATAAAAGCCCATGCAATATACTCTTGTAACGAACTTGCATACATACCCCTGGAGTCTAAAATTAAAATGGAAATTAAAACAAAAAATAACAACAAAAAGACAAAACACAAAAGAGAGCATCATACAAGCAAAAATGACAAAAAATATATAGCAAATCGAAGAACCAAAATGTTCTCAAAAATAACTGTGGATATAAGTAACTCTTGGCAAAAGAATTTGAGAAAATTGCCCCATAAGCAAACACATCCTCTAATGCCCACTTGAAATTTAATCAAGCAATAATGAACAATGGAAAAAAAATCTTAGAAGGCAGAGACAAAGTTCATGGAGGAATATCATTTTGGAATCCCCCACTCTTTAGGAAAATAATCTGGCCTAATCAAGAAACATTCTCCATCCACAATGAAGTGTCCCCATAATAACTGCACAGCAGGATTTCTGTTTTGCTATAAACCAGTGTGATCTATATTTTCTACTTTCTCTCTTTCTTGTCAAATGGGAGCATTTAATGTGGTGTATGAAGTGTTTAAGGGGCAGATACTTTTTTTCACTTTATAAATGTCTGGATCAAGTCTACCTGGTATAGAACCTATTGCACATCATACATGATTTTGGACTTGAGGTGTCTTTCAGTGAAAAGGTTTATTGTGTTTTGAGTTCAAAATTGAGTGAAATATTTTGCAACAAGAAGACAGATTACAGTATTTATCACTCTGACTTTATAAGTAGTTCTGCTTTTGTGTATATTCAGAACCCTGATATACTTTATCTGGCTCTCTTTTAGCGAGGCCAATGTACAACTAGTTCTATCCAATGCGTTGTTAGTGGCAATAACAAGTTCCAGTTCCAAACTGGAGCATTTAATTGTGGATGTAAGATTATCCAGCGATCTCTCTCACTCTGCCAGTAGAATGCCAACATTTAGTCTGGTGGCTGCTCATTCAGTTCAGTCTGAGTCCAGGGGTAAGGAGAAGTTGCCTAGTCATAGTCATGTATTGTGAACAATAAGTAACCTTCGTGTAATAAGTCATCAAAATTTTAGAACTGGTTGTTTTGTAGATTAGTTGTCATAGCCTGAATAATAATAATAAAAAGAGAGAATGTTCACATTCATTATTTCATTGAATCTTCATGACAACACAATTAGTAGTTTTTTGTGTCTTACTTGTGAAATAAAAAATTAGGAAATATTTAAAAATACACATTCCTTGATTTTGGGCATTTGTCTTATTTCTTAATTTTTATTAAATAGTAATCAAGTGTAGTAGTCCGTTCTCATGCTGTTATGAAGAAATACCCAAGACTGGGTAATTTATTAAGAAAAGAGGTTTAATTGACTCACAGTTCAGCATGGCTGGAGAGGCCTCAGGAAACTTACATTCCTGGTGGAAGGCACTTCTTCACAGGAAGACAAGAGAGGGAATGAGAGCCAAGTGAAGGGGGAAGCTCCTTATTAAATCATCGATCTCGTGAGAACTCACTCACCATCACAGGAACAGCATGGGAGGAAACCACCCCCATGATTCAATTAGTTCCCATTGGGACCCTCCCATGACATGTGGGGATTATAGGGGCCAAACCATATTGTCAGTCAAACCATTGTATTACTAAATCTGTTTTCATCCAATCCTTAGGTCATCTACTCTCACTTTCATTGCCCTAAGAGTGCTAAAAATATCGAGTTTACAATAAAATAGTATATTTTTGAAAGATACTTGTGTGTATGGGAAATGGAGAATAGATGTTAGTAGAGTATCCAGAGTTGAGAATACATTTTTAAAATGGTAGCCAAACCTAAAGGATTCTGTAGAACTAAATGAAGACATGATATACTCATATTCCAAAAACTCTACATTTTGCAAATTTATTTTTTTCTTTGGTGAAGCCATTTAACATATTTTATTTAGAACATGCTAGTACTCTTCCAACACTGCTTTTGTAATATATATTTATAGTGAATGTTTGTCCCTTTGTCTTATTTTAAGGAGTCAGCAATGTAAGTTTTATGACAATTTGTGCTTTCCTTTTACATATACAGAGATAACACAAAAGGGTGAGTTGTAAAATTAGATACGAAAATCAAATACTTTGCTCAGAATCAAACTCAAAGGCTACAGGTAATTGAAAGACACAGACAAGGTGTGGAAGAGCCTGAGACTGCCAGTCCATCCCTCAGATCTCTTTTGTAAGACACTCATCCAAATTTAACATTTATGCTTCTACATGATATAATCAGAGCATCACTTTCAGAAACAGAGCTAGTTAGATTATTGTATCATTCTGGGTCCTATGAGGAGAGAAAATCACACAGTTGTTGAGTTCTCAACTTTGTAGAAGAGGGTACAGCTATTGCTCACTGGATGACAGAGAAGTCGTGAGATGTCATGAAGCAGAACTTGCTGGAAATATGGCCTTTGGAATTTGCCAGAAATCCACTATCTGGGATACTGGACAAAGCTGTTTACTAGATGATTCTGCTGCCCCAGATACTGTGGAAGTGCCTGTGGTTTGAGAGGTGCTGTGAAGTGCCACTGATTGCCACACACTGCAGAACTGGACACTGGGAAAAGGCTACCTTCTTCAAAACTGCTCTGGAGATGGGATGTGTCAAGGAAGCTGCTGGCTATGAAGATATTGCTGCCTGACTTGAGCTGAGAGAGTTAGGCACTAAGAAGCTATGAACGCTATAGGAACCTACAAAGCCAACATATCCAAAGTACAGAACAAAGCTCTTTTTCTCTTGCAGTGCCCTCTGCTGACAAAACGTTCTGCCAGCTGGCACAGGGAAAACAAATATTTAAAAGGACCCAAATCTATGTTCCCAGAGCAGTCTAAAAAGAGATGAATTTGTGGTTGAGAGGCAATGAATTTATAATCAGCACAACCATGAAATAACAATATTTATTTCTCTGATAATTCCATCTCTAACTCAAACATTTTTCCAGAATATCATACCACAAACATCCATAAATTTCAGGTGTGTTTGTCATAAGTAACCTAGACAGACCAGGTATATCTTGCTAAAAACACTCCATAAATAAGAAAACATTCTTCTAATAAATGCTATCAAGAGATTCAATTAGTATGTTTTGAAGGCAATTTGATTAGACTATTTATTCCCAGGTGCTTCAGAGAAGAAAACAAGTTACAAACAAAACAAAGTTTTATACATATTGTTATAATCTAAAGGTTTTACATATTGCTATTGAGTACAAACTTTCCTGATCAAACCATCTCAGAATTTTTTCTCACATTTAACAGTTAATTTTAACTCTATTTTTCCAATTTAGATTCACACTGATACTAAAAGTCATGTTTGAACATCTCTCTGTTATATCATAAACTCTAATAATGGCATCAATTTTAGAATAGAGTGGAAATTTTTTCCTGTTCATTTTGTTTTTTGGTAAACATCTTTTTCTTTCCCTCATGAAATAGTCCCTTCTACTAGGTCCTCTTTCTACCTTTACTCTGTGGTTCCTGAAAATTCTTTTATATTACATTATGGTCCCACTAACTCCAAGTTCCTGATCTAAGAGAGAATACTTGATATAAGAAAAAAAAAATCAGAGCATGTTCCTGCAATTTTAAAAATTTGATTCTTCAAAAATCTTAAACGGCAAAAATATTAAAACATACATTTCAATATTTTGTCAGCATGACATTAAAAGCAGTGCGCTCAATGAGAAAACAAAATAAAACATTCAGAGAAGTAAAACGAAAAGTGATAGAGAAATGCCTAGAAGTATTTGAGCCTATAATTATAAATATTACTGAGTCAAGTTCCATTACTAAACATTCTAATTGTTGACTAGACAGGTTTTTTAATTCTGTCAATTTTATCTATCTATGATTATGGTTTAAGTAATCATAATACCACCTGCAATACAAAGAGCAATGAATAATGCAGAGACATGAGACACTGAAAAAGACAGATTTTAAAGTTTTGGAGAACAATACTAAAATCTAAAACACATTCATCTACATACAACAAACCCGTCATTTTTTCTCATCTTCTGAGGTTATAATTTTTTTCTCTAACAATATTTGGATCATGTAAAACAAGTTATGCTGATTTAAAACATCATAGACTTTTGACATTGAGGTTAATAAAGGTATGTGATGTTTAATTCAATATGTAAAATTAAATGATGAAAATTAATCATTTGATGAATTATTTGCTGCTGAACCAAGCAGCAAATAAAGATCAATATGTTCAAAGCAATTTCAGAAATACAATCAAGAAATAAGAAAACAAAAATGTTTCTTTTTATCATTATACATATATTCTTAATAAAATATCAGTTTACAGTAGTGCAAACAAGAACACAGAAAAAAGTCACAAACAGTATTTCCTAACTGTTGATAAATTAAAATCTCCTCAAAAACTAGTATTATATATGTAATATATACTTATATAGGCACTAAAATGGAAATTATGACAGTATATATTATATCATTAGAGTAAGAATTTCATCTGTGTAGTTTGGGTCCTTAGAGAAACAGATGCCAAAACAGGATTAGACATGGAAGAGATTTATTGGGAGAAACATCTGTGAAAGAAAGTGGGATTGGTCAGAGGAGGCTGGAAAAGATTTCAGATTGTGATATAGGCTTGACCAATGTGTAGGTATCAGAGAAAGCACAGTGTGTGGGTAGAAAGAGTCTCAGACCGCAGTGTGTGGTTCTAAGAAAAATTCAGTCAGGCCAGTGGGGAGTCCTTAAGCCAAAGCCCTTGGACAGAAGAGTTCTTCATCTTGCAGAAATAAACTGGCAACTGTATCCTTGCTGCATTTAGTTATTAGCTGTGAGCATCCCATGGGACACCTGGTCTTGTGCAAATGGATGACTAGTTTCAGAGAGCAGCAGCTGACACCAACGGTCAATTATGTTTCCCGAGGAGGAGGTCGAGTAGTGTATTTTATGCTTATCACAGTTCATACCTTGTGTTGCACAGGCCTATTTCTCCTCCAGGTTTGGAAAGCAGTTCCTCTGTGATCTCTGTTAGCCTCCCTCCCTGAGACAAAACTCAGAAGAGAGAGGTGAGTGGGGGGAACTACAGAGTTGCCTGCTATTCCACTTGATTTCAGTGTCACAAGTAATACTCATCCTCTTCCTCCTCCATTTTTAATTTTAAATTCTCTTCACCTTTAATTGTCAATTCTGCAAATCTTGCTGACCTAACAAATGGCATGACTCATAACTTCATTCCTAAATAATTCAAACCCTGCTTATTATTTCCTTTTTAATCTGGAATTGGTGCAAGTCTCCACCAAGTTTTAATTGGGGAGATGAATACCAGCAGATACCAGGGTAGTTCACCTAGATTTTACATGTATTTCTACTCTGCTCTTTAAAACCAAGTCTCTCTTCTGCTGATCAGGGTTGTTAGAAATTGAGTCAGGAGTTGTAAACAAAGACGAATATTTAAACAAAGGATTTTTTAGTAAGGTAAATTTACTTCTGTGCAGAAGGGCGTTTTTTTGTAGGGGTGGTTGTCACTAGGGCACACTGAACAAAGGAGAGTAGAAGCTTTTATTTTCCACGCGTCTTTTCTCCCTGTGTCCTTTTCCCATTGGCTGGGGTTGGACCGCACAATTTAAACTAGATTCGATTGGCTAAACATTTAAATTCTTTTAGATAAGGTGGGCGAGTGATGGGAGAGAGGGGAGAGGAGGAAGGGGTTATCTACAGGGGACTACAGAGTCGGTCCATTTTCAAATAAGGAAAGGAATGCAAGCTGGAGCTGTGGCATTCTGGGCATGTAGTAAAATTAGAAAGAAGAAAAAGGAGAAGAAAGTGGGGGGTACTTCGAATTAGAGAATAAGAAGCTGAGCAGGCTGTTTGAAGAGAAACCTTGCCATTTGTCACAAGGGTCATTCATACCCATCAGTATGGTGACTCCTTATCTGCTAGTCTGTATACATAAGGGTTCCAAAATGACTCAACAGCAGTTACAGTTTGAAATTCAGTGAGAGCCTTGCTAATCTCCTGGCAAGTGAACATCCTCTATGGGGAATAAATCTTCCAAATCCACAGACCCCTGATTTGTAAGGAAACCACTCTCCACAATCCCAGTGGTTCATTTGAAGTGATAGTAAGAAGTAACATTTTAGCTTCCCATACTCAAATATGAAGCTCTGATTTAATAGATACTGCATCTGGAAAGATAGCACACTGTATTTTCAGAGGATTGCCTCTGAGATGAAACCTCAGCTGTGTTTCTAGAAAGAAACGGTAGCATTCTATGAAGCTGTCTATTTCAGAAAGGTGAGGTATGTGGTACTAATAATAGATCCCAAGGTCACAGGCTCATTCTCTCACTGCTTCTGCTGTGAAGTTGGACATTCAAAGGCAATAGTAATAAAATTGGTCTTTGAAGATGCAAATCCATGCTACTGGACCTATACATAGCGTCTGTCACTGCCATTGTGGACACTCACTTTATGTGTCCATCATGCATATTTCAGAGTAGCTAATAATAAAGTAACTAATATCAACTGGCCAACTTATGTGCATACTTGATTATTCAGTGCTTTCTTATTGATGAATGCTTCTTGGTGGGTGTTGATGTGTGATACAATAATCTTAACTCTTTATTGCCATTGCTATACATCTGTCCCTTTGCTTCTTTCCATCAAGATCTCCTTTACTCTGATGTTCAAGTCATTTTCCTTGCAAGATCCTGATCAAAAGGCTAGGACATTAATCAGTACTGAGAAACCTACATATTATTTCCTTGACCACTTTCATTTCAATTAATGGGAATACCAGTTGAACTACTCATAGTTCCTCTCATTCAAAATAGTTCCCCTCTCCCCTATCTTTCAAGTGAAAGCATGAAAGTCGCTATTATGAAATCACTGGTGATTTTTTAGCTTGTAGCCAATCTCTGAGTAAGTCGAACATAATCCAAGCTCAGGGAATTTCTTCCTCCTTCAGCTATTTATATGGTTCCCCCATCCCTACCCTAACTATGTGAGCTGAAGGAGAGACACACTGGCAACTGCGATGAGTGACAGGATTGTCTGCGCTATATCTTTTTGGAGTATATACTGCACAGGGTGAGAATGTTAGCATATCTCTGAGGCAAAATTGTAAATGAATATTGGCAGCTGTCTCACATGACTACAAACCATTTCTTATGTCCTTTTCTCTTTGAATGGAAAAGAATACATTCACCATATCAATGGCTGCATATCTTGTATATGGGCTCTTATTTATCTGTTGTCGCATAGATGCTGTCCAGCCCTGTGGCTGTGATCAGGATGCCACTTAGTCAAGGTTGCGGTCATCTATAATTATTATCCAGGTATTATCTATCTCCTGAAAGGACCAGACTAATTAATTATAGATATACTAAGGACAATAGCTCCTACATTCTCTAGACGTTTATATCGCTTCTAGTGATACTAATCTATCATGCTGCCTGGTATGCAATACTGTTTTTTATGTATTATCTCTGCTTGGGTGGGGGGCAGTTTCAGTTTGCATAAATCAACAGTTTTTATGTTTCTGCCTGTCATTTTTATTCCTCCTGACTTCATGTTCATCCTGAGAGGCTCCAAGGCCTTGTTATGATCATTACTATCTCTTGGCTTCTGCCAGCTAAGTGCTATCCTTTGCCCTCTTCTTTGAGGGTCCAACATTCTCTTGGGTAATAATGACGCCATCTCTGTGGCAGTCTTTTCTCCTCTCCGTGATGCTGGTGCCATTCTCATTCACAATTTCCTGATGCCGTTGGTGAATGGTGTGTCCTCTGGGTCTTCTGTGGCACATAATCCTCTCGTAAGTTTTCTAATGTCTCCTATAATTTGCGTTTCCACATGCCCTCTTTCCTCAGCCTCTTTATTTCTCCTTAACTGTTGGAGCAACACAAGCATCTTCACTTCACTAGGCAGTGGTCATTTACATTTTAGGCCTCAAAAAGCCATGCTGGCAGCATGTTTGCCCACTGCTTGGAATCTTTGAAAGTGTGTTAAATCCAATGTCCCAAGAAAATGCCAAATCAATAGATTTTTGATTATCCACTCTTACATTCTGGTCCCCTTGATTAAGCATTCTAAAGCTATTAATATAATCCCAAGGGCATTGATCTGGTCCCTCCAGAATTTACTATCTAATTAGTGTAAAACCTTCAGCATCTATACTTTTTCCTCTCTTGGCAGGCCCTCTGCATGTTGGAATTTAACCCTACTTCTTGTCCTGGCAGTCAAGAGAAGAGGTAGGAACAATTACTGAATGTGGCTGTTGCAAAAGTGCTATATCATATTAGGGAAGCAAAGGACACCTCTAGAAGCTCTGAGCCAACATCTCTAGGGGCGATCTTCCAAACGTCCTCCATCCCATGCTTAGAGGATCCAGGTTTTTCATACTCAGATCATGATTTTTCTATAACAGAGTTACCTTAACTAAGCATTTAAATGTCTCTGAAGTTCTGCAAATCTTTCACATAAAGTTTCCTGTCTGCTGACTAGTTGCATCTATACGAGGAAAAAATGCCTCTTGGTAAACCTCAAAAGAGCCCCTCTGCGCCTCACACTGAGCCTTTACCTACATGTGAACCCTGTGATCACCATCTGTGTTGGTGTATTTCCCAATATTATCTTTCTAATGCCCGAATCATTATACTTCAGTGGCACTCTTCTCCACCAGGACTTTTTTTTTTTTTTTTTTTTTTTTTTTTTTACATCACTGATTGCTGAGAAGCAGACTTCTGAGCTGGACCAACAAAAGATTTAGTGAGAAAATTTCTTCTAACAGAAAAAAAGGAGCATGTCAGAAGAGATTAAAAGAGCCTTCACACGATAGTGCATATCTTAATTCTGTGAAGACTGGGAAATCCAGTAGAAAGGCCCTCAGACTTTAGCAGCGATCTAAGAAACACTCAGCCAGGCTGAAGAAGTGTCCTGTTGCCAAATCTCCCATCAAAGCTGTCTTGCTTTTGTACATATGGGTCTGTATTAGTGCATCCTGCTCTCAGTTACTAGCTTCAAGCAGTCTGTGGGGAGTGTACCTCAGCGTTGACATGATGGTGGATTCATCACACAGTAATGGAAGTTTTTTATCAATGTCCCTCCTAACAGAAGGAAATCTGAGTTGGACATTATGATTGTTGCCATATCATTTCATTGTCATCATAAAATATAAGCTCCTCAAATATGTAGATAAATGAACAAATAGTAATTGTTGAGAATATTTTAAGTTCTTATTTGAACATTACATTTTTTCTTTGCTCTCTCTTTCCTATTTTGAAATAATAGATGACGTTAGGCTAAGAGGTAATATGATTTCCTGAAAAGGGGAAATTCAGTAGCTCCCCAGGTAAATATAAAGTAGATTCATAATGAATATGCTTAGGATGTTCTGCCCCAAAGACAATCAATGAAATAGAAATCTGAGTTCCTTCACTCAGTGGTATGTGTACAGTGTCAGCATATACCTAACTCCACTGAGCGCAGCACTCTGTATTTCACAAGATATGGTACATTTGGGCTTGGATGTGCCCTGGCACAAATCCTACTTTTGCAATTTTCTGTGTTTAGAATCTGGGATGAAATTTATTTCTCCAAATCCCAATTTAATATAAAATATCTAACACAATGATTTTTTGGGGGAGAGAGGGATTTTATGGGATCAAAAGAACCTGACAGGTGCTCAGTTTATATTACTTTATTGATTGGTAGACGGGCAACATTTGCTACAAACTTAGGCATTACACTGAAGCTAACTGAGTTTACTATTTATGGCCTTTGTTTTAAATGAAAAATTATATTAAGACACTATCATATAATGCATTTAACTTTATAATAGTTATGTTCCAGGAAGAGTACGTTGTAATATTTTCATTATATTTATTACATCAATAATACAAAACATACAGTATTGCACTTCCAACCTGCCTGTCCAGAAACATTGTAGGATATTTAAAAATACCTAGATTTAAATTATTGTATTATAGCTTAGATATAATTGACCAGAACTTCATAGAATCTGTAGTAACACTTAGTTATCTAATACTGCTAAGCTTTGTACTGTAGTTTGATAACCACCCTCTTAGCCTATTTGGATGAATGAAGAAAAGTATAACATTTTCATAATATCTATAATAGTGGATAAAGTGATAACTCTAAGTTCCCTGAGCCCCAGACTATAATTTTCTGGTCAGCAGGTCCTCAAAATCAAGGTCTTACCTCTGGGAAAAAGATGAGAAAGGCATTTGAAGTAGTTATGCAATGCTCTGTAGCAAATTACCCCAAGACTTAGAGGCATGACACAACAAATATTTTTTAGTCTCTTCAGATTTTCTGAGGGTTAGGAATCTGAGTACAACTTAACTGGGTGTCACTGACTCAGGATGTCTTGGAAGGTTTCATTCAAGATGTTGGCCCAAGCTTTTGTTAGATCAAAGCTCAACATGGGGAAGATCAGCTTCCAGTCCACTCAAATAGCTGTTGGCATCCCTCAGGTTCTCACTGGCCATTGCCTGGAAATGTGAGTTCCCTGCCATATGGGACTTTCCATAGTTTAGATGATAGCATGTTAACTAGCTGTCTGCATAGAAAGCAGTTAGGAAATTAGAGAAGGACCCAAGTCAGAAGCCACTATTTTTCTGTAACCTCATCTTAGGAGTAACATTCATAATGTCACTTTATCCGAATCTAAGAAAATACTGTTGGAACAGAGGCATAAGACAAACTCAAACAGATGTGGTTCTACAAAATGAAAAAACTGAATTCTGTAAAAATGTCAAGTCATTAATGACAAAAGAAAGTGGAGAAACTATTCTAATTTGAAGAAGACTAATAGTTTTCATCTGAAATACAGTGGAATTTACAATTATGGTCATTCAGGCAAAAATAGGGAGAGCATGAGCTCTTTCATTCTATTCCTCCTCAGCTTGGACATGCTGTTCTTCCAGAGGAGAGGCATGGAGATGGCAGGGAGTGGGAATGAAGAGGTAAGTTTATTTACTAGGGCCCCTGGAAATATATTCTCTCATGGAAATGAAATAAGGCATGCTTGGTTTTGTTTTTGAAATGTGTTCTAAAGTAAGGACTTGCCAATACTGCTAAGGCAGATGGATTATGAAGCAAGAACAGTAATTTTTATGTCCACTTGTTTAAAGCAATAGCATGAAATATGTGGAAGGCCCTTCATGGTAGACAGTTTATTGAAGATTACTTGGTCTGTCAATTCCCCGTTCAGGAAAGATTGTTTATAAAGCTCAAAGCTCCTAAAAGGAGCTAGAATTGATTACATCAGTCAGAAAGCTTGATATGTTTTAACTCCTGAGGCAAGAGGAATGCAGCTGCTATCATCTCTTGCTATAAGATGGGACAGCAGAAAATGTGGCAAGAGTTGGAATGCAGACAAAAAAAGTGAAGCATAATTTACTTGTCAGTATTAACCTTTCTTGTGCTCTATATGCAAAATTATATCTTAATAAAATATCTTCTCTCATCATTAGGTTGTATTTTAATTCCTTTGCATAGTGGATTTTATATTATCTAAAATGATCCTTATATTTATTTTAACAAATGAATTAAATGTATAACTGAGTATTTGTGTTTTTTTTCCTCAGAGAGGTGGTTTAAAAATAAGAATATAATAGACTTACTTTAGAAAATAGTGGAATTGTATATTTGCTAGATTAGCCTACACCAAATATTAGTATCCATAGGATTCATTTGAAAAACTTTTTAATAATGCAGTTTTCTTGAGCCTTATGATTGCAGTGATCTGAATAGATATTCAGAATTCTAACAATTTAACAAGTTCTCCAGTGAATTCTACTGCAAGGAGCTTTCAGAGCCTGCTTTATAAACCACAGTTCAAGGCCATTGCACGGCATTAAGTTAATAAAACAAATTTAACTTGATGCTAGATGTCTACTGTTAAAATTCAATGCTTCATTCATTAAGGGGAATCATGGTAATTTTTTTTTTTTTGCTTTATGGTGAGCCCACATTTGACCTCTTAGGAACACTCCATCAACCATTACGTATAATCAAAGACATAGAAAGAAGAAAGCCCTTCAATAAAATACATTCACTTTAATTGTATTTTTGACATGCCCTTCTAAATAGCTAATCTGGAAGTAGTATGAAGACAGAGCATTGTTTTTGCTTAGACGAGGGAAATCATATATCTCATTTATTCTGGGTCTACTATAATTCTACTTAATCTCCTGAGGGACAAGTTCACTATCTTCTCTCAAGTTTACAAGAAGTCTTATACCAACTTAATATGAGAAATGTGTTATAAGTTTTTTTTTAATTAACAAAATGTACATAAGCATTAAAGTGCTGGCTATGGAAACAATGGATTTTAACCTCTCTACCACCCTCGTTAAGTACTACTGTAACAAACACAGATGTGATTGACATTTTAACACTCATTTTAGGTTGAGTGGGAATGGCTTACAATACATCAAATAATGCAATATTGGTTAAGAACAGACAGAAAGAATGGAAACAGTTCTATTCTATAGAAATCATAATCTATTTTTAAAATGACATTTCATAATAGTGGAGATCCAATAAAATATACTTATTTTGCAAAATGGCATTTTAATTTAGTGGAGAACCAATAAAATATGATGGAAATCCTAGCTGATCATTTGGAAGAAAATAGTAGGTCTGTCGTTCATCTTACATATAATTATAAATTCAAAAAACATCAAATATTCTGATTATGAATTACAAAAATAACAAAGTACTTTTTTATATGTGGTTATATGATTAGGGTAATAACCTAAACATGACATCTAAGGAAGAAACCAGAAAGTATGTGTGAACATAGAAATTCAAAATGAAAAATAGTCATATACAAAGTGCTGTGAACATATTTGCAAAATACTTTACAAATCTTTGCTTTTCAAATTAAAAAAATACAAATCAACAAGTGTATGATGTACTTTCATGAATACACAACAGTGAAATTTATAAATTGACCATTCACTAAAGAAAAAGAGCAAAAGCAGACCAAAAAGTCTTACCCTTGCAGAGTTTACATTCTACTACCAGGGGGATATAACTCCCCTCCAGGGTATTTTGATATTAAACAATAAAATTAGTAATGGCATGTACTTTAGATGAAGGAATTGAGTTTATGAAACTTCCAGTTTCTAGACTTTAAGGTGAAGACCACATGTGAACAAATAGATACATTACATGGATGATCATCACAGTACTGACAGGGAAAATTTTAACACAGCTTAAACCTTGACTTTCTCCCTAACTGGCCATAATACACCAGTTTGGCAGGAAGCTTGCAGTTTGTTTTAAGCATTAAAAAGTACATTTAGGCCTAGTGCAGTGGCCAACACCTATAATCCCAGCACTTTGAGAGGTTGAGGTAAGTGGATCGCTTGAGCCCAGGAGTTCAAGAGGGACTTGGGCTACAATGAGCTGTGATTGCATCACTGTACTCCAGCCTGGATGACAGAGTAAGACCTAGTCTTTATTTATCTTTGGTTTTTTGTCGGAATTGCTTTTGGGTTTTTCACCATGAAATCCTTGCCTAAGCCAATGTCTAGAAGGGTTTTTTCCAATGTTATCTTCTAGAATTTCATAGTTTCAGGTCGTAGGTTTAAGTCCTTAATCCATCTTGAGCTGATTTTTGTATAAGGTGAGAGATGAGTATCCAGTTTTATTATCCTACGTGTGGCTAGCCAATTATCCCAGCACCATTTGTTGAAAAGGGAGTCTTTTCCCCACTCTATGTTTTTGTTTGCTTTGTCAAAGATCAGTGGCTGTAAGTATTTGGATTTATTTTGGGGTTCTCTATTCTGTTCCATTGGTATATATGACTATTTTTTATACCAGTACTATACTGTTTTGGTGACTATGGCTTTAGAATATATTTTGAAATCAGGTAGTGTGATGACTCCAGATTTGTTCTTTCTGCTTAGTCTTGCTTTGGCTATGCAGGCTCTTTTTTTGCTTCTATATTGATTTTAGAATTTTTTTTCTAATTCTAGTATTTTGACAGGGATTACACTGAATTTATAGATTACTTTTGGCAATATTTAACACAATAATAGTGGGAAACTTCAAGACTCCCCTGACAGCACTAGACAGACCATCAAGACAGAAAGTCAGCAAAGAAACAACAGATTTAATCTATACCTCGGAACAAATGGACTTTACAGATATAAGCAGATCATTTCATCCAACGATCACAGAATATACATTCTATTCAAAAGCACATGGAACTTTCTCCAAGATAGACCATATGATAGGTCATAAAATGAGCCTCAATAAATTTAAGAAAATTGAAATTATATCAAGCACCCTCTCAGACCACAGTGGAATAAAGCTGGAAATCAACTTCAAAAGGAACACTCAAAACCTTGCAAATACATGGATATTAAATAACCTGCTCTTGAAGAAACATTGGGTCAAAAACAAAATCAAGATGCAAATTAAAAAATTATTTGAACTGAATGACCATAATGACTCAACCTATCAAAACCTCTGGGATACAGCTAAGGTGGTGCTAGGAGCAAAGTTCATAGCCCTAAAAGCCTGAATCAAAATGTCTGAAAGTGCACAGTTAATCTAATGTCACACCTCAAGGAAACAGAGAAACAAGAACAAACCAAACCCAAACCCAGCAAATGGAAGGAAATAACCAAGATCAGAGCTGAACTAGATGAAATTGAAACAACAACAACAAAAACCAGTATAGATTACTTTTGGCAATATTCAAAATGAATATTCAAAAGATAAATGAACCAAAAAGTTGTTTTTTTGCAAAGATAAATAATATTGATAGACCATTAGCAACATTACCAAGAAAAGAAGAGAGAAAATCCAAATAACCTCACTGAGAAATGAAACAAGAGATACTACAACTGAACCACTAAAACAAAAGATCATTAAGGATACTAGGAACACCTTTATGCATATAAACTAGAAAACCTAGAAGAGATAGATAAATTCCTGGGAAAATTCCTGGATAGTTCTGGATCTTTACCACACAATATCTACGAACAAAATATGCTTATAACTTGAAAGAACCTTTAATATAATTGTATGGGAAAAACTTGGCCTGTAAATGATGTGACATCTCTAAAATCAACTAGTGTTTAACACGAATAGGTCAACAACTAATATTTTCACAGTAAAGCTTCATCTATTTGGCATAAGTCTGTAGCACGACTTTGAAACCACTTGATTAAAATATAGGCCAGGAGGGGTGGCTCATGCCTGTAATCCAAGCACTTTGTGGGAGGCCGGGGCTGGCAGATCATTTAAGGTCAGCATTTCGAGACCAGCCTGGCCAACATGGCTAAACCCTGTCTCTACTAAAAATATAAAAATTAGCCAGGCTTGGTGCTGCAGGCCTGTAATCCCAGCTACTTGAGAGGCTGAGGCAGGAGGATCACTTGAACCTGGGAGATGTTGCAGGGAGCTGAGATTGTGCTACTGTACTCCAGCCTAGGTGACAGAGCGAGAATTTGTCTCTAAATAAATAAATAAAATATGACTAGTGTAAAACAATTTGTTTGTTGCTTTGTTTTTATAATGTTAAACAGATACAAATGTGTACCTTTTATCCTCACATAAATTTGATGTACATTTTTCAATTTAATAGGCATTTAAGGGTCTTAGTAATATTTTATAAGATTATTTGACATTAAAGTCAATAATATAATCATTATTGAATGATTTAAAAATAAAATGTATTGCATTAAGGAAAAATTACATGGAATTATATATGAGATTTATTGAGTTTGTTCTATAGCCATAAACATATTACAGTGAAACCCAATAGTATAGTATACAATTCACCCAAAATTTAAAAACATCGTAAGAATCTTCCCTCTTTATCAATTAACTTGTGTTAAAACATAAGATAAACATGTTTTCTACTTCTTCTTTCATTGTCATTTGCTATCTGCCCACTTTCCTGGTATTTCTCGCAGACTTAGTATTGTCTGCGAGACAATATGATAAATATGATTTATCAATATGATAAATTAGTGCTTTCACTTAGAGCATCTCCTTTTCCCTCTAAATCTCCAATCTATCTACGACTGCCTGTGACTCCTGACTACATGGCTTTCTGGGATATTCTGTCAGCACTACTCAGCTAGGCTGAAGAAGGAGACAGGTTTGCTACTTCAAAATTTGTGAGCATATAAAAGATCTATGTTTTTTAGCAGTATCCTTTTCTTTGTATTTTCAGTTACTTCCTTTCATTTTGCTATCTATATTTTGTTTATAGGGCTTTTAATTAATATTTTTTTAAGGTCTAATTTCTCAATAATGCAGCTCAGCAGTGTATCTTAGTGATATTATGTGGGTAACGACATTTTCTGGGGCAAATAGGTCAACATGAAAATACAAAGATGTTAATTAGTTGATTTGTTTATTTAACTGCAGAACACATGCAGTGACTCTTGTGTAATTAAGAAAAAAATTACAAATATGACTTTTTTAGAAAATTAAATAGAAAATCTAATGTGTAAATATTAATTACTTATTTTTGTTAATAGTTAATCAAATATTGATGGCTGATATTTCTAAACTGAATGACTTAATCAAACAAAACAGAAGATAATTTGTTTTAAAAAATCTAAGATATTGAGATATTTTATTCTGTTTTATGCACCATTTGACTTGTTCTATGATATAAAACACTGTAGCATTAAAACATATGGACTGCGGCTGGAAAATGGTTGGTCAATGAATTAGAAATGTTATAACTAATTCTTGAGTTTAAAAGTCTTCATTCGAATACTGTCTTTAAAAGATAAAGACTTCAGTGCTTACTTGATGAATAGAAAAAATACAAAAGCTACCTAATGAAAAATTGAATTTTCTTTAGGTACATTATGTCTATGATAAAATTTTCTATACTCTGAAACTGTTGTTCTTCTTCCCTCTATAGTATATGAAAATATAATTACATTAATACTATAGGAATATTTTCTATATACTTGTGATAACTTTTTAATGTGTTTGTTGATGGAGTTTACTATTTTCTCTAGTATGAACACGTTAATCTGATTTGCTGTCACTTCCAAAGAAATTTTAAATTTTTAGTTTATATAGCCATTAATAATCAACAAATAAATATTATTGCTTTAGGAAGAAATTATGCTCAAACAAATGTGCCTCTAATGATGTGGCTGTATCTTCTATTTTCTGTAAAAAAAAAAAAAAAAAAAAGTTTGGCAAACCTACTTAAAAATCTCTAAGGTTTTCATTTGTTTGTTTTTAATCAGAAGGGACTTTCATGAGTTTGTTAAATATCTGAGTTGTGCAGTCTGTTTATGCAAATAGTCAAATACACGAACAATTTTTAAGTACACTGAAAAGATTTGAATGGATCCATTGTGCGATTTAGTCAATAATCATCAGCTCTGGCTCAATTATAGACCCAGAATTATTGTCTATAAAACAAATTTCACTGAGTATTTGAATCTGTATTACTTAGCTAGCAAAAATATATACATTTAACTGAGCACAAAGTGCAAAAATGATTCGCAAGCTGAAAACTTGAGAACAACTTTAGAATAATTTTGGATTTCTCCGATGCCACTCTGTATTTCTAAGATATCCATTACCCTCACATTGTATGTATCTAGTTCTCATTAAATAATAACGTTTAAACAAAACTAATTTTTTAAGTTTAAACTGATTATATTTCAAAACTACTCAAAAGTTTTTTTTAAAGAAAACATAATGAGAATAATCTACTTTTGAAATTGACTCAATTTTTAACATTTTTCATTATTTAAAAAAATTTTGTGGGTACATAGTAGGTACATATATTTATGGGGTATGTGTGATGTTTTGATACAGGCATAAAATGTAAAATAAGCACATCATGGAGAATAAAGTATCCATTCCCTCAAGCATTTATCCTATGGGTTACAAACAATCCAATTTGACTCATTTTAATGCATCATTAACTGAATTTCAAATTAAATTGATACTGTAAAAATCTTAAACAGAACTTTTTATTTTTTTCTTTAAAATTAAAGATAAGTAAATACACTTTTTAAAGCAGCAATATTGATGAAGATTGCTTATTAGTAATATATATATATTATTTTTAACAAGTATGTTTGTGGTTAGCTTTCCAAATAATTCATGTTTTCTTTCTCATTGGTATGAGAAACATAATTCAAATCAAATTACTACCCTGAGCCTGCTATCTAGAGTGTCTTCTGAATCATTGTTGGTCCTCAGAGCATCATTTTTGCTCTTTCATGTCTCTATTGAGCATTTTGCCATTAACAATTATAGCCTGCACACCAAGATTCCTCTACCATTTTAAATCTCTGAGGTAACAGAGTGAGATCACTACTATTTGTTACCCCCCAAACACTCAGTAATTTCCCTTATTTTATTATGCCATAAACCAACTTGTTTAGTTGTCCTTGTGAAAATATATTTTGTGATTCCTTTACACTGAGTCTAAAGAACCAATAAATCTCAAAACTGCTATCTATGTATAAATGAGCTTTCAAGGCACAACTGGGATTATATTAGTTTTTCTTTTTTTACATTAAGCCAATAACATATGTTTTGAAGAGGCTTTTAAACTTGGTCAAGTCATTGAAATTGGTACACATGAATGGAAATGGACATCTAAAAACCACCAAGACTTTAAAGCACCAAACTCTTAGGTATACGTGTGCTGGCGACCACATGCTCCTAACTGGAAATGGTTGATGTTTACACTGTTTTCTTCTTCCCACATTGCTGCTTTGAAGGTAAAAATTATTATATTAAAAAAGGAAACAAATGTAAGACTAAAAACAAAGGACCTATATAATAGAACAAGTGTCTTCCAGTTATAAAAATTTAGGCCACCTTTGTAATTATTGTATTATAAAGATATTTTAAAGTATTGATCTTGTAAATACATGTGATATTTCTAATCCTCCTATATTTTACACTTTAAATTCATCAGATGATTATTTTTTGGCAGTGTATGTAGTCAGTTCTATGTCAAGAATATTCAACTTTGTTAAGGCATCAATTTAAATAGCATTATTCAGATATAATCTAACAAAACAAATCCTTGAATTAGATGCTATTATTTTTCCAATTTGGTACCGGAGAAAAAACTACAGAGATGTAAAATTAACAGCTTAACCTCAAACAGAAAGTACATAGGTGAATCAAGTGGATTTTAGCATAGGCCTTGGCTAGAATCCTGCTGTAATCTCTTGGCTCTTCAGCCTCAGTGGGAGGTGGAATAGAATGGAGTCTATTGTAGCTTCACTCAGTTCAGATTCCCTTCATCAGAACTTTGACCATAAACCTAGGACCTTTCAGGTATCACCTCTGGAATTTCATACGAGAAAGTTAGCATTTACCTGAGCAATGAAGAAAGTGAGTGTCTGTGAGGTTGCTGAGACAATCTTGAAAACCCTGAAGCCATAAAAAGAAAGCCCAATGGGTCGCTCCGTTAACCTTTCCTGTCCCCTGTAGTGTTGATTAAGCAGACTCTATCTGGAGCATATCCACTCCTCTTGGCAGGAACAAAATATGACAGGTCTCTTGAGGCTCCTGTTCAACAGGAAAACATCTCTTCTTCTTTTTTTTTTTTTTTTATGGGGGGGACGGAGTCTCGCTCTCTCCCCCAGGCTGGAGTGCAGTGGCGCGATCTCGGCTCACTGCAAGCTCCGCCTCCCGGGTTCACGCCATTCTCCTGCCTCAGCCTCCCGAGTAGCTGGGACTACAGGCGCCCGCCACCACGCCTGGCTAATTTTTTATATTTTTAGTAGAGACGGGGTTTCACCGTTTAGCCGGGATGATCGCTATCTACCGACCACGTGATCCACCCCCCTCGGCCTCCCAAAGTGCTGGGATTACAGGCGTGAGCCACAGCGCCCGGCCACCTCTTCTAATATCATTCTGTTGGTCAAGGGGATGTGTAGCCAAGCATGAAAGAATAATTACTCAAGAGATGAGACATGGACATTGGGGTACAATTATAAAACCTCACACTGCCTCTTTGTTCTTCCCTTCTTCCTTTACTCTCTAACACTGACTCCCCACACACTCAGCCAAAGCTCCTGTTGTAGAGTAGTTAGTACACGTTGCCTATACATACTTAATCTTTTATATCACAGTCTTTTATGCATTTGGGTTGGATTGAGGTGATATGTGTCCAGCTGAGGCTGTTAAAAATGATTTTGCCTCTTCTCTCTGCCTTTCGTATTTCACATGTGGAGCTGACAGCAGCATAAGAGCAGAATATGGAAAACTAAGTCTCTGTATTGAAGATTGACTCCTCTGACCTACAGCAGATTTTCTGTGATTTATAAATTAACCTTTCTGGTCCTTAAACACTGTGATTTTAGAATTTATTGGTTACTACCACATAGCTTGGCTCAAATAGACTAATTTTACTGTCGTCCACTATGAACTTTTCTCACTTAAGTTTATCTGAAAAACAATGATGTTGATAGTTTACTTTGATACTAATTGCACTGTGCTAAAAGGACACAGAGTGTTATTCCTCATTTTGACTTACTCTTTCCTTCTCAAGGAATGTCACCAAAGTACAAGATGATTGCTTAGCCTAAGTAAACACTATATACAATAGTAAAATGCCTGAAATTTTCTGCCACCCTCAACAGTTTAATAATTCCCCTCAAATTATCAAGTAAATTCCTTGTGTCCACAGCTATATTAAAACATAAAAATATCCTCTCCTTTTTCATCGTAAATAAATTAAAAACGTGTGTCTAGGTGTGTGTATGTAATTTGTTCTAATTTATGTTTACTTTCAATAAGTAGCGATTTGTATCTTACTCAGATTTCTATTTTTTTGCATATATTACCCACAGATTTTAACAAACCCACACATACACAGACCAAACACAAATGTTTATAGATCTTTTTGTAGAATATCTATCTCCATCTCATTTGGTGATCTAGTCAATTTAATCCTACAACCACAAGACAAATGTGAAAGACACTTTTATTGCTTTACTTTAAAATATAAATTCCCTGCTTCTTTCTTTGTAAATGATCTATATATCATTTCAATGACTTGAGGTACACTGATCCCACTCTCAGCTCTAGTTACAAATTCTGATTAGTCGAACGAATTATTGAGCTCTCAAAGTCCATAATGGTGATTGGTTTAAGAACGTGATTGTAACCTAAGTCAGCTAATCAGACATGGGAAAATATCACCTGGGAGTAACATGGGTAAAATTTCTTCACTTTACTGAATAACTTGGTCATTTTTTTCCATTTTTACACATTGTGTTTGATGTGGGCATATCTCCAATCATCTAGATACGAAACTAGTGATAAAGGCAACATTTGGAAGTGACAGGAATCATCAGAGAAAAACAGAAAGAGAGCAACGATGAATTATGACTTGATCCTGCCTTAGCCAGGGATTTTCTATGCACATATGTAAATACTTTACTTTTCAAATGACCTCGAATCTGGGTTCTAGGATGCTTGCACTATTACATTATAAATGACACAATTAAAAGTATACACATTAAAAATAAGAAAAGTAAATTATTTTGTGGGGAAAAAATAATACAACTTGTACTGAGAAAGCTTGGTTTTGATATACAGCTATATTCCTAACTAGTGTTAAGTTAGTTGCTTAAACTCAACTAAATCTAAATCATTTTAAGACATTTATAAAGGCTAACTTTCATGATTTTTATAAGGATAATTTTGTAAATATGAGTGAATGAACATGCAAATATTTGGAACTAAATGAATTGTTGTTTGCAGGCAGAAAAGTGATTTCTTAATTATTTTTATTAGAATGGTAATATAATAAAATAAATTTCTAAATTATGTCAAATTTTTTTAGGAGAAAAAGCATTGAAGGTTTTATGTAACACATTAATAAAAACTACCTAATAAATACCACCAATAAAATACAACTAATAAAAACTTTAAAAAGAAGCAAATAGACTTGCTAATTCATAACATTAAAAGTGTCCCTTTAGTTATTATAAGATAATGAATAACAAATAAATGCAAGCAATTTATTAGTTTGAATACTGATAACACATGTAGTACTCTGATAGCTTTTAACTGAAGAAGAGAAAATACTGGCAATGCATGTCCGAAACTGAGCTCTATTACCATGGTATTCCCAGTGGTATTCTCAGTGGTATTACCATCCCTTTTGTAAGACGAAATTGCATACATTAAATTTATAGCAGAGATACATATTTAAATATAAATTACTAGATAATCTAAAATAATAGCAATTACAGATGGAATGTTCAGTATATTGTCTACCCTTTTGTTCATAAGCTTTTAATGAGATTTCCTCAGGGATATGACAGACACATTTTCTTTTTTTTTTTTTTTTTTGAGACAGAGTCTCGCTGTCGCCCAGGCTGGAGTGCAGTGGCGCGATCTTGGCTCACTGCAGGCTCCGCCCCCCGGGGTTCAAGCCATTCTCCTGCCTCAGCCTCCCGGGTAGCTGGGACTACAGGCGCCCGCCATCTCGCCCGGCTAATTTTTTGTATTTTTAGTAGAGACGGGGTTTCACTGTGTTAGCCAGGATGGTCTCGATCTCCTGACCTCGTGATCTGCCCGCCTCGGCCTCCCAAAGAATGTCTGAATAGGTGAATATGCACTTACCATAATTGTGGAAGAAGATAAGATTATGGTCATTTGTATCTTCTGGAATTAAGAAAAACCATATTGAGATTTGGAAACAACCTTAATCTAGGTAGGATCGTTGTACTCTAACATAATATCCAGGCCTCAGTTTATTTCTTTATAAGTTAGATTGATGTTATTTGCCTCAGAACTGCAAAGATTCAGAACCTTAGCAAGAACAGAGTAGAATTACCAGAATAATTTAGGTTTCATTAAATATTAGTCTTGCATTTTTTTGTTGTTGTTGTTTCTATTTATTTTTGTCTTTCTCACCTTCAGTGGCATAATAAGGAATCACTATATTTTCTGATAATGAGGATTGCCGTACTCATTCTCCGTTAAGTACATGCCTGGCTTCAGGTTACTATTTTCTCCCTCTGCCCATAATACAGAGCATCTTGAAAGGTCTATGTCAGTAATTCCCATAATTGGTGCTCATAGGAATCACATAAGGACCTTGCTAAATATTCAGATATTTAGGGCTTACCTTCAAGTATTCTGATTGTGTGAAGATAGCACAAAGAACTTGTGTTTTAATAAGTACCCTAGACAGCATTAAAGCAAAACACACTGCTGTTGATCTTTAGAAATAAGTATTGGAACTATGATTCAAGCCACAATTTGTTGGGATAGGAAAAAATATAAGGAACATAACTTATTAATATTAAGAAAGTTGGGCTGGGCACGGTGGCTCACGCCTGAAATCCCAGCACTTTGGGAAGCCGAGGTGGGCGGATCACGAGGTCAGGAGATCGAGGAAACCATCTCAACTAAAAACAAAAAATTACCGGGATGGGGGCCTGTATCCCACACCGGAGGCTGAGGCAGGAGAAGGCTAATGAGGAAAATCATCCAATAACTGCATACTAGGTCAAAACAGAAAATTATGAAAATCTTTTTTTTTTTCTTTTGAGATGCAGTCTCGCTCTTTCACCCAGGCTGGAGTGCAGTAGCGCAATCTCGGCTCACTGCAGGCTCTGTCCCCCGGGGTTCACGCCATTCTCCTGCCTCAGCCTCCCGCGTAGCTGGGACTACAGGCACCCGCCACCTCGCCCGGCTAATTTTTTTTTTTTGTATTTTTAGTACAGACGGGGGTTTCACCTTGTTAGCCAGGATGGTCTCGATCTCCTGACCTCGTGATCCGCCCGCCTCGGCCTCCCAAAGTGCTGGGATTACAGCGTGAGCCACTGCACCCAGCCGAAAATCTTAGACTAAAGTGTTCTATGTTGTGCAGGGAAGTTCTGCCACCACTTAGTTTGGTTGCTTGTACCACTAGCTCTAATTCTTCCATCCTTGTGTACTACTGTTACTATTCGATAAACTTAAGTATCCTATGCTTCAGTCAAGTTTATGGCACATCATTTACATTTACTTTTACATTTCCATGCTTTTTAGGACTCTATCCCTTCTTCCATGAATGATGGTTCCTTATGTCTTCTACTCACTCTTCAATATCCAGGTAAAACACCTTCCATGAGTCTTTCAAAAATTTTTCCATGCAGATTTAGTTGCTCCTACCTTTGTATTTCTCTAACATCCCTATGAGTCCTACAAGGTTTTACTGCATTTTTTAATATTATATACTTCTGTTATATACAGGCATATGTAATACAAAATATATGTAGTATAAGTATTATATATACTATATATAAATATATATATAGTATGCACCATGCACCTGGAAAAGATGCAGACTCTATCTATCTTAATATATATAGATATATACAGAAATACATAGTATATATAATAATATAATATGTATAAAATATATGTAAGTATTATATACTTCTAGTCTATAAATATTCAACATAATACTTATACTACATATTCTATATAAATATGCACACATATGTGTATTAGTCCTTTCTCACATTGCTAATAAAGACATACCCAAGACTAGGTAATTTATAAAGGAAAGAGGTTTAATCGACCCACAGCTCAACATGGCTTGGGAGGCATCAGGAAACTTAGAATCATGGCAGAAGGAGAAGCGACCATGTCCTTCTTCACATGGCAGCAGAAGAGAAAATAATGAATGCCCAGCTAAGGGGGAGGCCCTTTTTAAAACCATCAGATCTCATGAAAACTAACTCACTATCACAAGAACAGAATGGGATAAACCACCCTTATGATTCAATTATCTCCTCCTGATCCCCCCCACAACACATGGGTATTATGAAAACTACAATTCAAAATGACATTTGGGTGGGGACACAGCCAAACCATATCATTCCACCCATGGCCTTTCCCAAATCTCATGTCCTCACAATCATGCTCTTCTAACAGTCTCCCAAAGTCTTAACTCGTTCCAGCATTAACCCAAAAGTCCAAGTCCAAATTTTCATCTGAGACAAGGCAAGTCACTTCCACTTATGAGCCTGTAAAATCAAAAGCAAGTTAGTTACTTCCTAGACACAATGGGCGTACAGGCATTGGGTAAATACACCAGTTCCAAATGGGAGAAATTGGTCAAAACAAAGGGGCTACAGGCCGCATGGAAGTCTGAAATCCAATAGGACAGTGGTTAAACATTAAAGTTCCAAAATGATCTCGTTTGACTCCACGTCTCACATCCAGGTCACGCTAATGCAAGAGGTGGGCTGCCACAGCCTTGGGTAGCTCAGCCTCTGTGGCTTTGCAGGGCACATACCCCTCCTGACTGCTTTCACAACTGGCATTAAGTGTATGCATCTTTTCGAGGTACATGGCACAAGTTGTTGGTGGATCTACCATTCTGGGGTCTGGAGGACAGTGGCTTTCTTCTCACAGCTCCACTAGGCAGTACCCCAGTGGGGACTCTGTGTGGAGGCTCCAATCCCACATTTTCTTTCTGCATTGCCCTAGCAGAAGTTCTCCATAAGTGTTCCACCCCTGCAGCACACCTCTGCCTGGACATCCAGGCATTTCCATACATCCTCTGAAATCTAGGTGGAGAGTCCCAAATTTCAATTCTTGATTTCTGTGCACCTGTAGGTCCAACACCATATGTATGCCAACAAGGCATGGGGCTTGCACCCTCTGAAGCAATGTCCTGAGCTGTACATTAGCCCCTTTTAGTCATGGCTGGAGCTGAAATGGCTGAGACACAGGGCGCCACAACCCCAGGCTGCATAGAGCAGTGGGGCTCCCCCAGGAAGGCCCATGAAACTATTTTTCCCACGTATGCTTCCTTTTTACCCCTAGGCCTCCAGGCCTGTGATGAGAGGGGATGCCATGAAGGTCTCTGACTGCCCTGGAGACATTTCCCCCATTGTCTTGGTGATTAATATTCAGCTCTCAGTTACTTATGCAAATTTCCACAGTCAGCTTGAATTTCTCCCCAGAAAATGGGTTTTTCTTTTCTATCACATCATCAGGCTGCAAATTTTTCAAACTTTATGCTCTGCTTTCTCTTAAACACTTTGCCGCTTAGAAATTTCTTCCACCAGATACCCTAAATCATCTCTCTCAAGTTCAAAGTGCCACAGATCTCTAGGGCAGGAGCAAAATGCTTCCAATGTCTCTGCATAGCAAGAATGACTTTTACTCCAGTTCACAACAAGATTCTTATTTCATCTGAGGCCACCTCAGCCTGGACTTCATTGTCCATATCACTATCAGCATTTTCGTCAAAGCAGTTCAACAGTTCTCTAGGAAGTCCCAAACCTTCCCACATCTTCCTGTCTTCTGATCCCTCCAAACTGTTTGAACCTCTGCCTGTTACCCAGCTCCAAAGTTGCTTCCGTATTTTCGGGTATCTTACAGCAGCACCCCACTACTCAGTACCAGTTTATTGTATTAGTCCATTCTCACACTGCTAATAAAGACATAACCAAGACTGGGGAATTTATAGAGGGTAGAGGTTTATAGTTCAACATGGCTGGGGAAGCCTCAGGAAACTTAGAATCGTGACAGAAGGAGAAGCAACCATGTCTTTCTTCAAGTGGTGGCAGGAGAGAGAAGAGTTAATGCCCACCAAAGTGGGGAGCCTATTTTAAAACCATGAGATCTTGTGAGAACTAACTCACTATCACAAGAACAGCATGGGGAAACAAGGCCTATGATTCAATTATCTCCTTCTAGTACCACCCAGGACACAGGGGAACTACGGAAACAACAATTCAAGATGAGATTTGGGAAGGAACACAGCCAAACCATACTACATATATATATTTGACTTTGGTATATGAGTTTTTATTATGTATGTATCAGCTATAAATTAAGGGCAATAGATGATTATTTACTGCACCTTAACATATAGAGCACTCAATCTGTAATATTTATGTATAACAGAATGTTGCCAGCCCTATAATATTAATTATTCATTGCTATGGTTTGATTAATTTTGTCCTATCAAAATTCGTGTTGAAACGTTAACCCCAATGCAACTATATTAAGAGGTGTGACTTTTAGGAGGTAATTGAGTCATGAAGGCTCTGCCCTCATGAATGATATTAGGTGCCCTTATAAAAGGGCTTGACAGAAGGAGCTCACCCCTTTTTGCCCTTCTGCCTTCCACCATGTGAGGACACAGCATTAGTCCCCTTCAGAGGATGCAGCAACAAAGCTCCATTTTAGAAGCAGATGCTGGACCTTCATAAGACACTGAATCTATCAGCACCTTCATCTTGGCCACTTACTCTCCAAAACTGTGAGAAATAAATTTATGTTCTTTATTAACTACCCAGTCTCAGAAACTTTGTTATAGTAGCAATAATAAACTCAGACGCTCATGAAAATAATCTCTAAGAGCACTAAAATATTAGTAATAGCTTAGCATCTAATGACAAATAATTTAATAATAATGGTTTATTTAAAAAATTCTTTATATTTGAAATGCCTCAATGTTTATTTTATGATTTCCAGAATATTTATTTTGTGTGATTACTATGTGGTCTTTTTATAGCATAATCACTTATAATTTGTAAGATCAGAAGTAGGCATTCTGAAATCTGCTTGCAAAATATTTTGTTAGAAATTAGAACCCATTATTTAGTCGTTTAATTAATTTGTGAAACTAATAACTATTTAATTCAACATATATTTTAAGTTAATGTAAATGTAAGTTACAAATAATAAAGGGAGATCAAAATAATAAAAAGCTTAAGGTTGTAATAAAGTTATTTTTTAAAAAAGATATGTAAATTTATCTTGAAGATATGTCATTTGGACTCGGGTCTTCATTTAAGAAGTGGATTTCAAAACAAACCAATGTCTGTTAATGATTGTACTAATTTTGGTTTCCTAACAAATGAATATTTGCATTGTTTCTATTTTAAATTTGTGTTGAAATTTGAAACAGCATTTTCCTATTTCAAGCCTCACTAAGGTTGTTTGTTAAGGAGGTAAATTACATAATCCATAAAATATTCAATTCATTTATGTCTATTTAGATGGGATACAGGTCAGTACAGCTCTGCTTTCCTGCAGAGTTAAAACTCTAGATAGATACAATGGAAGAGTTTTTCATTAACCTTTTATGTTGCAATTTTGCATATACTGAATGAATAGTGCTTGATATAACTATAATATTATGATAATATGTAGTGGAAAAAATATGAACTCTTGTAACCTCTTTAATTAATCAGAAAAAAATTACATATGAAATAATAGCTTACCAGAAAGCAAGAAATTTATAAGAATATATATATTTTAATGTATAATGTATATTTATGGAGTTTAAAAACGAAGTAATTACATTGTTTTTAAACAATGGCATTTTATTATAATATGCATAATATTATCATAGAATTATTCAATAGTTGGCAAGGCTTAATGTGAACATACTATTTAACACAAATTTTTCAAAGAGATTGAATATTTATAATGTGTAATCATACATGCACCAGTTCATTAGTGTTAGTCTCTACACTATAATTTTAAAAAATAATTACTAAATAATGCCCTCAACATTCAAGGTTTCAGGATCAATACGCAGAATAATCATAAGAAAGCTTGAACAAATATCTCGATTCATGTAGACATAGGGGTGCTTACCTGAGTGCCAATCAGAAAACAACTACAACAAAATTCCCTCTGAGGATAAACACTTTAAAACATTATGAGGGTAAACTTTACCAATACATACCTTCCTCCCCTATAGCATATATTGTACAGATCTGTGTTTGTATAGGCCACATGTTGGTAGGCATTGGATTTTTAAAGACTAATCAACTATTGATCCTTCCTGATCATCAATGTGTTATTTCATAATGTATTACTCCATACATGGGTACTGATTTCCTATTCAGCTCTCCCTCCAATTTGAATACTGGCAATTTCTATCAAAGAAAGCAAAAGTAATCCAATTCCTAGTCAAAGTCTAAGTGAAAACACGAATATTTGAAGCAAACGCAAATGTAGAGTTCTAGGGATTGTTAGAGGAAAATAAAGATTTAAAAGGCAGGATTTTAGAATTAACACTAAAAGCAGGTTAGTTACCTTTTGAGAACACAATGGAGGCAAAGAAGGCCTTCACATACATCAACAGGTAAGGCAAATGTACTATTACAGACTGAGCATTATCTATAAATGACAATATGTATCCAGTTGAAGTTGAGCTGCTAAAATAGAACATGCAAGAGGGGAATGGTAAAGAATCAGACCAGAGGGTTTTTGCTAGAGCTCAGAGTTTTCAAAAATTCTAAAGGAGGATGAACTTAGAAAAGGACTGTTAGTATTCATATATTGCTATACTAGTATGTTTTCTTAGCTCTT
Source organism: Hylobates moloch (assembly GCF_009828535.3). Classification (NCBI taxonomy): domain Eukaryota; kingdom Metazoa; phylum Chordata; class Mammalia; order Primates; family Hylobatidae; genus Hylobates; species Hylobates moloch. The sequence continues at coordinate 91,583,089 of NW_026652284.1, forward strand.
AGTTTTATCATATAATTGAATCAAATATTGTGTGGATTGTTGAATCTGTCTTCTTTCACTTAGCATATGATTCTAATATTCATTCACGCTTCTGTATATTTTAGTTGTTCATTCATTTTAAATCACTGGGTGGTATTTCATTACATAGATGTCCATCAGTTTATCAGTTGATGTACATCTAGATAAGTTCTAATTTTATGTGATTGTGAATAAAATTACAATTAACATTTGCTTACAGGCTTTTTTGTGACATAAGCTTTCATTTCTCCTGCATAAATACCTAGCAGTAATATTGCTTGAACATACGTGAAGTACAACTTCATAAGATACTGTCTGTTTCCCCTAGTGGCTGTTCCATTTTGCATTCCGACTAGTAATGTATAAGTTCCAATTGCTCCGCCTCCTTGCAAAATTTGTTATTGTCAGTTGTATTGGTTTTAGACTTTCTAATAGGTATACAGTAGTATCAAATTTCTTTAAAATCTAGGAAGTTTTAACAGAAAGTCTTAATGTTGGTCATTTGCTGTATAGATATTCCCAAGCAGCAGGTTCTGTCTTTTTTTTTAAATATATCATTTTAAGTCATACTTTATTTAAAATAATTAAAAATTAAAAATTTATTCTATTTTATTGTGGTTAGTTTCTTTTTAAAGGCACTGATAACTGTATGATGCTCTTTTGTTAACTTTTTGGTAGCTTTTACTCTGTTTGTTTTATTCCTTTTCATTATTTCCTTTCCTTCATTTTCTATTTATTTTGAGGAATTACCTTTTATGCTTGTTTTATTTTATACTCCTAAAGTAATGGTTCTAAAATAATATTTTATTTTGCATTTCATTCATTGTCTAATGTCTTCTACCTCTCTACTAAGTTTTTGATTTTTATTCAAATTTTTCTTTTCTACTAACTTTTTATTTATGGCCTCTCATTTTGAGACATTAGAAAATAAATTTTATATTTTTCAGTGGACATATCTTTCTGACATGCAGACATATTTCTAGCATTAATTTGTTCATTAATTTATTCTTTACTCTTTTTTCTTTCATTTTAAATTTGTAAGATATGTGACCATAATTTTGATAATTTTAGTTGAAATTATTTTTCTGAACTATTAAGAATTAGTAGGGCCGGGCGCGGTGGCTCACGCTTGTAATCCCAGCACTTTGGGAGGCCGAGGCGGGCGGATCACAAGGTCAGGAGATCGAGACCACGGTGAAACCCCGTCTCTACTAAAAATACAAAAAAATTAGCCGGGCGTGGTGGCGGGCGCCTGTAGTCCCAGCTACTCGGAGAGGCTGAGGCAGGAGAATGGCGTGAACCCGGGAGGCGGAGCTTGCAGTGAGCCGAGACTGCGCCACTGCACTCCAGCCTGGGCGACAGAGCGAGACTCCGTCTCAAAAAAAAAAAAAAAAAAAAAAAGAATTAGTATACAAAAGTACTTTTTAAAACATGGTACACTATTTCTGAGATATTCTGGAATCCGTTCTCACTTTATTTTGTAATTATCTTTCTTTTTCTCTAACGTAACTCTCCTGTTCATTTTCATTTCTACTCCCAGAAGTTTTTCACAGTGCCGGGGAGGGTGATGGTTCCAGATATTTTCCAGTAGTCATAATGCTTATACTGCTCTAGCTCCTTGAGAGCCTTCTGTCAACTTACCCACATGTAGGAGCGCTCAACAACTCTTCCTAGTTTTAGCTTGTTTTCACATTTGCCTGCTGCATATATGAAGAAGTATCTATCTTCACCTTATGGGTTTTCCTGTTCTTACAAGCTCTGCCACCTCATTGCTTTTTTCGGACCTCTCTAGTTAATGATACTATGCAGGTCTTATAGTGCCTTTTATTTTCTTTTTGTCCTAGAGATTTTGATTTCACTGTGCTTACTGCTCTCATTAATATTATGTCGATTTTGAATAAATTCAAATATGTTACTGCTGCTGCCAACTCTTTAATATACATAACACTTAAAAATATATAGTAACTATTTACTTTGCAGAGATTATTAAACACAAATAAGTAAATGGCAAAGGATTACAGTTCAAGCCATATTATTACAGAGAGTTAAATCTTACTATACCTCAAGTTAGTAGGCATAAAAATGAAATAATTTGGACAAGTTGACTTAATTGATAATGAAGAAACAAATTTTGAAGATACATGTGAAAAGTCTGGTTTTATGAAATAAATCTAAATACAGCAGTAGTAATTGTCTTTTATATTAGTTTCTATAAGATATATATTTATGTACTTTCTATGAAATTAATGAATTATGCATTATTATTGAAGTTTTTATTTCCTTTATACTCATAAAAGAAAAAGTATATTCAAGGATGCCAAATAAATATGTAAACAACAAAAAATATGAGACAGGATTTTTCTCATTGTTCAGGGAATATATTTCTTTACATTTGGGAAGTCTTGATATATAATAAGCTTTTTTTTTTTTTTTTTTTGGAGATGGAGTCTTGCTCTGTGGCCCAGGCTGGAGTGCAAGGGTGCAATCTTGGCTCACTGCAACCTCTGCTTCCCAGGTTCATATAATTCTCCTGCCTCAGCCTCCCGAGTAGGTGGGATTACCGGCACAACACCACACCTGGCTAGTTTTTATATTTTTAGTAGAGACGGGGTTTCGCCATGTTGGCCAGGCTGGTTTTGAACTCCTGACTTCAAGTGATCTGCCCACCTTGGCCTCCCAAACTGCTGGGATTACAGGCATGAGCCACCTCGCCCACCGTAAAATAAACCATTTTAAGTAAATATTGGATTGTTTCTATCAGGCATTGTTTTATTTAAATGAGCATTTTTTTTAATTTGTTAATTCCAACTAAAAGTAACACAGTGCTAACAAAATGATAAAAGCTAATTCAAACTTACCCTCAGATCTAGGGAGATGATAGAGAATAGTGAGTACTAGAGTACAGTCAATGTCCTTCCAAAAAGGAATAGATGACTCTCAGCTTTGTCTGATCATTGCTATGCAAGTATATGGGTAAGTGTTGCCAGAGTCTTTTTTTTTTAACAATGAAGTTATAAAATTATAATTTTAAATTAAAAATAAATAAACATTTTTATTAATTAATATTTAAGCATTGCTAAAAACAAACTATGAAGGCTGGAAATATGCATGTCCAAAAACATGTCTTTGAGACTCTATTGGACAAGTTTAGAAGCATCTGTACTGCGATGGACTAAATTGTTTCCTCCTAAAATTCGTTTGTTGAAGCCTAATCTTCAATGTGCTCTTATTTGGAGATAGGACAAATAAAGAAATAAGTAAGGGTAAATGAGGTCAGAGAATAGGGTTCTAATATGATTAGTGTTCTTAGAAGAAGATACATCAGAGATCTCGGACACTGGCATGCTTCTCTGGGACTTTCAACCTCCAAAACGGTGTGAAACGTCTCTTGTTTGAGCCACCCAATTTATATTTTATTAAGGCAGCCAGAGTTAAGACATGTGCTAGCTTTTTGTTCTCCCCTCACACTCAGAACGGTATTTCCTGTTTTGGGGATTCTATATGAATCTTTGTCTCAGTTTTTCCATTGGCTATGGAATCTCAATGATGTGGATAATGTTCATAAAGTAATAGAGATTTGTTTTAATTAAGTTTAACACAATTAAAAAAATGAAATAAAGGACTACTGTATTTAGGCCACATGTGTACCATCTTTGGAGGGTTTGTATGCTTCTGTCTGATAATCTGGCCAACAATATCTCAATTTTATACCGTGGATAAATATAAATACATATGCACCTATATCCATACATGTAAACATAAATATCTACAATTATAAACAAAACTTTGCTACATAATGCACTATAATATACAATGATGTATGGCAAATTTTCTTATATTGTGAAATCAAATTACTGATGTTTTAAAAATACACTATGTAGTGTATTTTTAAGTACACTTGTCATTTAAAATGACATATGAATCTCCATGAAAGAGGCATTCACAGTTCTAGAGTACATAATTGCATATATTAGAGCATATCTAGTGACAATATATAAAACCTGTCATCATGTTGACAACCTTAATCTAAAATAACTTCCATTTCATATACTTCAAGGAAGAAATTATTTATAAAAAGACAGTCATACACATAAGTAATGTCAAATTTATTTAGTTTTCCCAAAGAAATATAATGAGAATAGTGAATAATTACAATCGGCCTGTAATATGTGAGGATTTGAATTTTCCCATTATGAAAGAGGAAAATCTCTTTCAGAAACAAATTCTTATCAGAACTTTGCAGAAGAGAATGTTTTTCCCCTCTATTCATTATAATTTCTCAAACTTTTAAGTGTCTGATGAAATTTTATTGCAATGACAGAAATATTTATTTATTAAATAGAGGTCAAAGATGGATAAGTGCAGTCTTCCAAGTTGCAGTTATAAGTTTGAATATTTCTTTGAATACACAGAGGAAATATAATAAAAATTAGAACAAAAATAATTTTAAAAATCATCATCTAAGAACCACCTATTTATTGCCTTATATTTGAAAGTACATTGATGCTGAGTTTTTAAAGAAGGTGCCCACTCTAAGCACATGAATAAAAAGTAAAATACCAGGCCAGGCACGGTGGCTGATGCCTGTAATCCCAGCACTTTTGGAGACCAAGGCAGGTGGATTACTTGAGGTCAAGAGTTTGAGGCCAGCCTGGCCAATATGGTGAAACCCTGTTTCTACTAATAATACAAAAATTAGCCAGGCATGGTGGCAGGTGCCTATAATCCCAGCTACTTGGAAAGCTAAGGCAGGAGAATTGCTTGAACCCAGAAGACAGAGTTTGCAGTGAGCCGAGATCGCACCCATTGCACTCCAGCCTAGACGACACAGCGAGACTCTGTCTCAAAAAAGAAAGAAAGAAAGAAAGAAAGAAAGAAAGAAAGAAAGAAAGAAAGAAAGAAAGAAAGAAAGAAAGAAAGAAAAGAAAAGACCAGAATTAAATTTTGTATAAGTGAATTAGAGTAGATGAAATTAACTACTAAAGTTTGAAGGTAGAATAATTGTTTCCTTACGTTTAAATACCTGAAAGGGAATTATACGCCTATAGATGCAATATACTTTCTTTTATGGATTGAAATTCTTTATATTGAAAAATCAAATCATTTATGGCAATGTATAGTAACTAACATAAGATCTTATATTTTCTCCTCTGTACATTTAATAGAGTTTTGTGAATGTGACAATACGTTATAAACACGAAGATTGTAATTAAGAAGCCATAAAAAATAGAAAAATAAAAAATCAAGATGCAGCTTATTGTACTATTTCTAAGGGTTGTATACTGCTATGGTTGTAAATGAAATGTTTTTATTTAAACTGGTAGTAATCCAGAATCAAGAGGAAAGGAAACAAGAGATGAATCAGTAAATGCTGGAATACAACCCAGTTGCTTGACATATTAAGGCACTATTTCCTAATTATTGTACTACTCACTTTGACCTTTACTCCAGCCCCAAGAGTTAGCAGAGGGTTCTTTTCCCCTTTAGTTTTTTTAAAGTTTGTGGTAAAAATTGTATAACAGAAAATTTATTGTCAAGCATTTTTAAGTGTGTAGTTAAATAGTTTTAAGTATATTCACATTGTTGTAAACAGATCTTCTTACTTTTTTTCTTGAAAATCTGAAACTCTAAACTTATCAAACAACAACTCCCCTTTAGCCCCTCTCCTTAGGCCCTGGTAACCTCCATTCTATTTTTATCCTACAAATTTGACTACTTTACTCATATATATAAAATCCTACTATAGTTGTCTTTTTGTGATTGGTTTATTTTACTAAGCGTGATGTCCTTAAGGTGTGTGCACATTGCAGCATGTGACGGGATTTTCTTCCCTTTTAAGGATGAATAATACTCAATTTTATGCATAGCTGACCCTTGCACAATGCAGGGGTTAGCAGTGCCAAACTCTCCATGGAGTCAAAATCTGCATATATTTTTGGCTCCCCAAAAACTTAACTACTAATAGATTACTATTGACTGGAAGCCTTACCAATAATATAAACTGTTGATTAACATATATTTTATGTTATATATGTTATATACTGTATTCTCACAGTAAAGTCAGCTAGAGAAAAGAAAATGCTATGAAGAAAATCATAAGGGAGAAAAAAATGTACTGTTTATTAAATGAAAGAGGATCATCATAAATGTCTTCACCCTTGTCTTCATGTTGAGCAGGCTGAGGAGGAGGATGAGGAGGGATTGGTCTTGCTGTCTCGGGGTGGCAGGGATGGAAGAGGTGGAGTAGGTTGAAAGGGAGACAGAAGAGGCAGGCACACTCGGTTTAAGTTTTTGAAAACACATCGCAGTTTCTGTCTGAGTTTTTGCTTTTTCATTTCTCTAAAAATGTTTCTGCATGGTACCAATCCATCTTTCACTGTTTGCTCTAGTTTCAGTGTCTGTATCATAGAAGGTCCAATATCATGAGAGAAATCAAAAGCAGTCTTGAATAATCAGAACTCTTCTAACTGTCTAATCTCAATTTGTTCTTTGACACTGTTTCTTCTACATTTTCTTCCTCATGATGGGACACTGGTTGAAAAGTGCTCATCTCCATCAGGTCATCTTCCGTTAATTCATCTGGTGTGGCATCTATTCTTGAATTTCTCCAAGATCCATATCTTGAAACCTTTTACTCCCCATCTTTTTTGTTTGTTTGTTTTGCCATATCCACAATCCTTTTACATGATTTCCTTGACTGACTTTGTCATAAATCCTATGAGGTCATGACCATCTGGACAGTTTTCTTCAGCAGGAATTTATTTGTTCAGGCTTCGTAGCTTTCATGACATTTTCTATAACAATAAGGGAATCTTCAATGTCTTTCCAGACATTGGTTATGTTCTCTCTCTTGTGGCATGGGTAATCTTTTTCACAGAGCATCCTGTGTAATGACCCTTAAAGGTTCTTATGACCACTGATCTACAGGCTGGATTAGAGATGTGTTTGGGGACAAGTAGTCCACTTCAGCACCTTTGGTGTTGAACTCATGGGGTTATGATGGCCAAGGGCATTTTCCAATATCAAAAGGATTTTAAAAGGTTGTCCCTTTCTGGCAAGGTATTTCCCGACATGGTGGACAACCCATCTGTGGAATCAATCCAGAAAAAAGGCTCTCATTGTCTAGGTTTCCTTGCTGTACAATCAAAAGACTGGCAGCTGATGTTTATCTTTTCCCTTCATGTCCCATGGGTTAACAGCTTTATAATTAAAAGAGGTTCACTCATAAACCCTACTATACTTGCACAAACCGTAGAGTTAGCTTATTTATTTCTGCCTTGAATCCCTTATCTTCCTTACTATTAAATATTCTTTGTGGCATTGTTTTTGCTTCAAAATAGAGCACTTTCACTGTAGATATTTTTTGTTCTCAATTATTTTTCTTAGTGGCATCTGGGAACTCATCTGCTACCTTTTGGTGGGCAGAAATTGCTTCTCCTGTTATCACGGTATTTTTTCAGTGAAATCTTTTTCTGAAATCATCAAGCTATAATTTCCTGGCATTAAATACTTCAGCTTCTATTGCTTTACATTGCCATATAATGACTTTGCTACATTTCAAATCATGTTCATGTCTATGAATATGCCTTGTATTAATAGAAATTCTGTGCCCAAATAAAAGCTGCATTTTTAATATAAGGTAAAAGGTTACTTCATAAAATGTGCAAGGTTTTCACACTTGCTGCACAACTGCAGTGATTGCGTCACAAGTGTTTCTGTTTGTTTTTTTTTTCACATCGGTCCTTATGCTGGATTTATTTATCTTGAAATGGTGGTCATCCACAGCTGTAGACTCAATCTAAGGTACTTATCAAATAATTCAGCTTTTATTATAATTACCTGGCTTTTTTTCTGCTTTTTGGAAGCACTTCCAGCATCACTAGTGGCGCTTCATATAGGTCTCTTGGTGTTATTTGTTTATAGTAATGCAAACCTTTACAGTGATTAAAAATACACAAGAAGCCAGTCATGTGCCCATGCCTATAATCCCAGCAGTTTAGGAGGCCAAAGTGGGTGGATTATGTGAGCCCAGGAGTTTGAGACCAGCCTTTGCAACATGGTGAAACCCTGTTTCCACAAAAGTTACAAAAATTAGCCCTGCATAGTGGAGCATACCTGTAGTTTTAGCTACTCAGGAAGCTGAGATGGGAGAATCACCTGAACCCAGTAGGCAGAAGTTGCAGTGACTGCAATCATGCCACTGAACTCCAGCCTTGGCGACAGAATGAGACAGTCTCAAAAAAAAAAAAAAAGTAAAAAGAGATCACTTTTTACTGTGATATGCCATTTAGTGGAGAGACAAACTGCTCATGTGAAAATAATTAGCATTTTACATTTTTAGTGAAATGCATTTGATATCTTAAGCGGATACTTGTAACACTTAAGCTCACTGCAATAGCAACAAGAAGTGACTACAAAATTATTACAGTAGTACAGTAGGTACTACAGCAAATTGTATGCAGTATTGATTTAATAATGCATCCTTACATCTGTTTACATGTCTCTCCAGTATGAATGACACCATATCTGCTCTCTGTTCATGTAAGTTTTGATAAATTTTAACTTTTTATAATGGATTTGTTTATTTTTAGGGTAGTAAATGATAAAATAGACAAGGAATGTCTACATATATTTTAAACATACATGAAATATATTTCTCTTAATTTTTTTTATATTTCTAGGCTGCTTGGTTCATTGGTGAGTTTTTCAAGTTGTCACAAACATCCCCCAAATTCTCCAATATATTCATTGGAAAAGATCTAAGTGTGTTTGTACCTGCACAGTTTAAACCCATGTTTTCAAGAGTCAACTGTATATACCATAATTTCTTTCTCCATTCATTCATTGATGTATATGCATTATTTCTACCTCTTGGCTATTATGAATAATATTGCAATGAGTATAAATGCACAAAGAGAGTTGAAAGTTTTTGTGAGGTTGCAAAGTCAATGTGAATCAAATATAGAATATAGGTGACATCACAGATTCAATTAATAGACCATAATTATAAAGATGGATATTCTTGAGCATTTAATGAAGGGAAGTATCAGTAAGAATGTGTTGTAAGAGAATGTATCAATGGAGGGATTGTTTTAAGTTGGTCTTTGAATTGTATGTGAAGTTTGTGTTACCAATCAAGGTAATTAAAATACATGAGGATATATGAAAATCGGTTTTGTTCCTATACACTAGTAATAAAAAATCCAAAACAAAAACTAAAGAATCAATTCCATTTATAATAGCAGCAAAAGAATAAAACAGAAATTTATTTGACGAAGTAGTACAAATCTTAGCATTTTTTATAATCAACATTTTGATCAGTTGATGCTTTACAATAAGATCATTGAACATTTCTTAGAATTTTAATATAGTTTCAATTCTATTAACTTCTGCAAGTGATTAGGAATCATAAATTCTTTTGGTCAAAAATTATGGTTTATCAATTTAATTCTTGAAATTTTATTTTTAAAACCATTTATACTAATGATGACATTTTATATACTATAGAATTCGGGGAGACTGGAAGTGTAATGAAGGAGTTGAATGTATCCTACATGTTTCTTGTTCAAACTCAGTACACAAATGCTAATTTAAAACCATACAGAGGCCAGATGCAATGTATCACATCTACAATTCCAACAGTTTGGGAGCCTGAGGTGGGAAGAATGCTTGAGGCCAAGAGTTTGAGACCAACCTGGTCAACAGTTTTTCTCCATGCCCCATACCTTTCTCTTTACCCCTCTTTCTCTTTTTTCTTTTTAAAATATTTGGATTCATAATGCATATGTTCTTTACTTGCTCTTTAATATAGCAACAGCAACATATGCTGAAAATATTTTCTTTGTTACATGACAGTAATATAACTGTAAAGAATGCATAACATTCATCTTTTGCATGATTGATTTAATCAGTCTCCTAATATTTGTTATTTATCTTTTCATTATTTATGATAAATAGCACCATAATGAATATCTATGTATAGAAATTTTTAAATGCATAAATGATTTCTTAAAATTTATTCCTAGATGTCAAGTTATTTGGTTAAAACATTACAAAAATTTCATAATTTTCATACATGAAAAAAGCATCAAAATTCGCAAACTGATTTTGGTTCAAATTCCAAAATTAAGGTTAAATTTAAAAAGAAAGTACTTTTTTATGTTTGTAAGTTAATAAGTAATTTGAGCTTAAATAACTTGAGCTTTCCAGAATAAGGTAGTTAACTTGAGAATTTCATAGTAAAAAGTCATAGGATACATTCTAGTAACACTATTACTTCCTCATGGAAGTCAAGTGGAGTGAACTGCAAAGTTTTGGATGGAATCTACACCTGAGTAGCTATCTTTGCAACTGCAATTACCTGGGTAATTCATGCAGATAGCTTGGAAGTTTAGTGGTGAGATCTCGGCTCACTGCAACCTCAGCCTCCCAGACTCAAGTAATCCTCCTACCTCAGCCTTCTGAGTAGCTGAGACTACAGGCACACACCGTCATAGTCAGCTAACTTTTTTGTTTGTTTATTTGTAGAGATGAGGTCTCACTATATCGCCCAAGCTAGTTTGGAACTCCTGGAGTCAAGTGATACTCCTGTCTTGGCCTCCCAAAGTGTTGAAATTACAGTCATGAGCCACCATCTCCAGCCTTCATATAAATTTTACATAATATTATTTAATCATTACAAAGGAAAACTGTGTTGTAATTTTTATATGAATTCTGTTGAAACTAAACTAAATTCAGGAAAATTAATAGCTAGCAATATTAACTCTTACAATTCATGAACATGCCATATGTATCTCCTCCATCCATTTAGGTCTTTAATTTTTCTCAGCAATTCACTGTAGTTTAGAATATCAATGTCTTTTGGTAAATTTATTCATAATTATATTTGTTTCTTGATGCCTTTGTATGTAAAATAATTTTTAATTTTTCTTTTTCTTATTTCTGGTATAATGAAATAAAATGAATTTTAATGACTGCATCTTGCCTTAAAAATTCATGGAATAATTTCATAAGGTTTTCAAAAAATTTTGGGAAGTTTCTGTGTAAACCACATTGTCATTGTCGCTGGTAAACAGAGATGTTGTTATCGGTTCTATTTCAACACTTCAACTGCATAGTCTTCGTGTGTGTGTGTGTGTGTGTGTGTGTGTGTGTGTATTTTTGTTTGTTTTTCTGGCCAGGCCCTTTGACATAGTGCCAAACAAAAGTTATAAGAGAAGACCTTGCATTTTTCCTGACCTTAGGTAGAAGACTTTCTATATTTTTTCATTAAACATAATGTATGCTGTAGGTAGGTCCTTTGCAGTTGTATTTCATCAGATTGAGAAAATTCCTTTATATGCATAGTTTCCTGAGAAGTTTCATCATGATTGGGAGTTTGATTATTTTTTGGAGTGTTTTTCTGTTTCTAATGAGAAGATTATAAGACTTTTCTCAAATATTGAGTTAATATGGTTAAGTAATTTGACTTTCAATTGTTGAGCCAACTACACAAGTCTATGAGAATCCTACTTGGCATTTTGAGGTTACTTAAATGTTACATTACTCATCCCAAAACTTTCAATTATGTGTGTGTGTGTGTGTGTATTTATATATATTTGTATATATAGAGTCAATATAATATATATACCATAATAACAGCAATGCTCACATTTTGAACATTGTTTTCACACTGGTCCAAATTCACTTACATTTTTCCTACTCAGTTCTAATATCTGCCATCTCACCGAGTTGCTGTGGTTCCTTTTAGTAGGAAATGGCATTTAGAAATCAAAACATGCCATGTACTTTGGCTGATAATGCTGTGTCGATACAGGTTCATCAACTCTAACAAATGTACCACTCTGGTGGAGGATGCTGATAATGGGGTAGTCTGTGAGTCTGGGGAGGCAAGAGATACATGTGAACTCTGTATTTTCCACTCAATTTTGGTTTTGACCTAAAACTGCTCTAAAAATGTCTATTCAAAAGTAAGTGTATGTTCTATACAGTATTTGGTATAACTATATTGTTTTCTTATTTCTTCTAAATTACATGTTTTTTAAAAATGCACTTTATATTCTAACTGAGTATATTCTGTGCCTTTTAAAGATAGCATTTTGCTTCTTTTCAAGATTAAGTTTCAATAGACTATTTCAACTGTATTTTACTGATGTCATCATGAATGCATAGGTCAAGTGTGTAAGAAAATAGTTTTGTAGCCTTATAAGTTACAGAAATTTCTCACCTGTTGAAATACCTTCCATGCCAGTTTATGAGATATTTGACAGTGAATATTTTATATTTAGAATGTAATTTTTTTAGGTGACTTAGTGTTTCAAATAATTGAGAAAGAGGAGGTCAAAACTTTTAGCTTTTCTTTTACTTTGTGTTTCAAAATCATCTGCCACAGAAAGTACAAATAATTTTATTTTAACCACACAATTTAAGAATAGGTGCTAAGTATAAAGGTATTGGAGGAGGACATTTAAATTGCAGCACATTTCAAATAGATGAAGTCATCTATGTAATAAGGCATGCTGCTGTAGGGCAAAATGCATAATGTCAATTTTCGGATTTATCTTCAGTATCATGGGATTTTGAGCCACAGGCTTGAAATGTACTACTCTTGTCAGAATGTCCTGAGCTCGTAGAAAAGCAGACATTTGATGGATTTTTTTCCAGTTCTTTTTATTTCCAGGCAGGTAATTATATAAATTTGTGACAATCACTGTGGTGCTTTAGGGAGGAAATGCCGAAGCACAGCCGTAATAGTTTGAGCATCTTGTTACTATCATCCAGCAAGTTGGCTCTGCTTTCAGATTAAAAATCTTCTCATTAAAGAATTAATATTGTGAAGCCAGACCAGTAATGGTTGGACTTTAAACAAATTTATTTTTTTTTTTTTGAGACGGAGTATCGCTCTGTCACCCAGGCTGGAGTGCAGTGGCGCGATCTCGGCTCACTACAAGCTCCGCCTCCCGGGTTCACGCCATTCTCCTGCCTCAGCCTCTCCAAGTAGCTGGGACTACAGGCGCCCGCCACCAGGCCCGGCTAATTTTTTTTTGTATTTTTAGTAGAGACTGGATTTCACCGTGGTCTCGATCTCCTGACCTTGTGATCCGCCCGCCTCGGCCTCCCAAAGTGCTGGGATTACAAGCGTGAGCCACCGCACCCGGCCACAAATTAAATTTATTTTATTTGCTGTGTTTATGTCTCATGGATTCAATTAGGCATAATTAATTAAGAATTTAGTTTTGTGTCTCATTTTCCTGGGTTCAAATCCTGGCTTCACCACTTTCTAGCTTGGAATTATTAACTAGTTACTTCTCTACAACTCTGTCTCCTCATGTTAAAAAAAGAGTCATTAATAAAAGTGACTTCCTCAAAGTAATGTTGTAAAATTAAATTATTTAAGTTTTATAAAGTTATTGAATCAGTATTCATCATAGTAATTACTCAAAATTAGCTATGTTAATAATACTAATTTCCTGCTTATTAAGCAATATTTAGTAATAGTATCATTTCACTACTTATTTAAAAGAAATCCATAAATCCTTGAGAAAATAAAAGACGTCAAGAATTGTAATAGCTCCCATTTTCTTTCTAAGTAGCTGTCCATTTACATAAATTGATATCTCCAATGGAAGTGGAATTAAATAAACTTAATCATAAACTAAAGTATTTAATAACTTATTTTGCATATAGATTTTATCTGTTCTGTAATATTCCATGTTCTCAATAATATTAAAATAATATATTGCTTATTAGAAATGCTTAGCATGTCTGTCAAATTGTTAATACTTTCATAATTAATATTTATACTGTAAAATATACAGTCAGTATTTATAAAAACATTTTTATCAATTATTAATTTTTTCAATACTCTTAAAATTTCCCCAAACATTTATCATGAACAGCTTTAAATGTTTTTCTAATTGAAGGCAAAATAGAAATATGAGATTTATATTTTTATATATTAAATATCTTAAAGAGGCTAAAAATGTGAAAAAATATGCCATTTGTAGAAGTTATTAAGCGCATCCTGCAGCAAAATATATCATTCTGATCCAAATGACTCTAGATTGACATATTCATGTCTAATTCACCTCCCATTACTGAAAGTAAATATTCCAAATTATCACACTTCTTTCCAGACTTGTATTCTTTTGCTGCCCTAAATCTTTAAAAAATGAACTTACCTCCTAGATGTCATACCTCACAGGTAAATTGAAGTTTATATATATGAATTCAAGAAATCATACTGATAGGAATCCAAATATTCAAGATAAAATAAACAATAAATTATAAATATATAGGTAAATATAAAACATTGTTATGTAGCTTTTCAAGAGCATTCCAAGATAATTGGTTACCTACATTAAAAATAAATTATGCATTTATAGATTTTGTGTTTTACAGAAAATGTAGAAAAATATTTGCAAAAGTAATAGCACAAAGACAGAGACAGAAAAGCATAGACATTTACAGTTTTAAGGATTGTTATAAAAACATGAAAGTGGTGTAAAATCTTTGAAGATAAAATAAGTTGGTTGTATAAAATGCATTTCTTTTTAGATTTTTAACAATTTTTTTTTTTTTTTTTGGTTTGAGACAAGAGTCTCACTCTCGCTGTGTCGCCCAGGCAGGAATGCAGTGGCTGGATCTCGGCTCACTGCAAGCTCCACCTCCCGGGTTCACACCATTCTCCTGCCTCAGCCTCCCCAGCAGCTGGGACTACAGGCACACGCCGCCACGCCCGGCTAATTTTTGTATTTTTAGTAGAGACAGGGTTTCACCGTGTTAGCCAGGATGGTCTCGATCTCCTGACGTTGTGATCCCCCCGCCTCGGCCTCCCAAAGTGCTGGGATTAAAGGAGTGAGCAATAAGGCATAATTTGCATATAGTGGACTGCACAAATTTAATATGCACAAACTGATGGCTTATAAAACATCACCAAAATCAAGACATTGAACACATGCATAAACTCATAAATCCCTTATTCCCCTCTGTAATTCTTCCCTCCCACTTTCATGACCCTTTCCCCACTAAACCTTAGATCTGCTTTCAGTACACACTAGTTTCACTTTGCTAGGATTTCATGTAAATTGAATCATACCATATGTAATTTTATGTTGTTGTTGCTGTTGGTGGGGGCAGTCTGACTTCTAACATCAGCAGAATCATTTTAAGATTCATATATTTATTGTAGGCATGAATAATCCCCTTCTTTTTGTTTATGAATGATATTCCATTGCATATATATACCAGTATTTATTTGTTTATCTGTTCACCAATTGATGGGCATTTGTTACTTTGCAGTTTTCACTTATTGCAGTAAAGCATATTTGACTATTCATGTAATAGTTTGTGTAGAAAAATACTCCATCATTTTTCTTGGGTGAATACCTATAAAGGGAATGGCTAGGTCTTATGAAAGATGTGTGTTTAATTTTTTATGAAATTGTTGGATTTCCAAAGTATTTGTGTCATTTTACATCTCTAGTAATAGTGAATGGGAAAAATATTCCACATTCTTGCCTAGACTTGATATGGTCAGACTTTGTAATTTTAGTCATTCTGGTAGGTGTATAATGGTATCTCAATGTAGTTTGGCTTTGCAGTGCCCTAGTAATTAGTAATGTTGAGTATATGATGATATGTTTATTTACCATCCTTACATATTTTCTGGTAAAGCATCTGTTCAAAAATCTTTTTTGCATTTTTTAAAAATTAAGTTGTTTGGGCCGGGCACAGTGGCTCACGCCTGTAATCCCAGCACTTTGGGAGACTGAGGCGGGCGGATCATGAGGTCAGGAGATGGAGACCATCCTGGCCAACACGGTGAAACCCTGTCTCTACTAAAAATACAAAAAAATTAGCCGGGCGTGGTGGCGGGCGCCTGTAGTCCCAGCTACTCAGGAGGCTGAGGCAGGAGAAAGGCGTGAACCCAGGAGGCGGAGCTTGCAGTGAGCGGAGATCGAGCCACTGCACTCCAGCCTGGGCAACAGAGAGAGACTCCATCTCAAAAAAAAATAATAAATTGTTTGTTTAAGAGTTCTTTACATGTTCTGTGTGATAGGCAATTAATTGATCCTGAAATAGATTATTGAGGATTATCTAGTAGGGTTAATCTGAACACATACACCCTAAAACCGAGAGCGTTCTCAAGTTGGTGGCACAAGTCAGAGAGATTTGAAGAATAAGAAAGAATGAATGCACCATTGCTGATATATAAATGGAAGAAACTGTATGAGAAAGAATGTGGATGACCATAAGGAGGTAAAAGATGTCCTTGTTTAAGAGTCTGAGAAGAAATGAGACAGGACATCAGTCCTACATCTGCAAGAAAATAGATTCTGGAATTTGCCGTGCTGTGATTTTGAGCCTAGAAGTAAATTCTTCACTAGGACCACAATCTAAAGCGTCCAACTCCGACATTATCTTGATTAATGCCTTATAACCTTGAGCATAAAACTCGTATCAGTTCACTTGGACTTCTGACCTACAGAATTGTGAGATGATAAATGGATATTATTTTAAGCTGCTAAATTTATGGTAATTTGTTATGCAACAATAGAAAACTAATATATTCTGTGTAAAAGTTTCTGATTAGATATGTTTTGAAAATATATTATCTATGTCTGTGCCTTTTCATTTCAATCCTTTAAGAGAAAAACTCAGAAGGAAAGTTTTAATTTTGAAGAAGTCAAAGCTCTCATTTTATATGAATTATAATTTGGAGGTCATATCTAAGAGATTTTTACCAAACCTTCATTTGCCTTTTATGTTTTCTCTAGATCTTTTTCATAATTTTAGGAAACATATTTAAGTTTATTGCCAATTTTAAGTGAATTTTGGTTATTGTTAGAGATATCAATCAAACTTTTTTCTTTTTCATGTACATACCCAATTATTTTATCACCATTTATTGAAAAGAGTGTCCTTTCTCCACTGCTTGCATTTTTAAAGACTTTTCATCAGTCGGTTCTCTTAATCCATTTTCTGTTGCTATAACAGAACCTGAGACTGGGTAATTTACAAAGAAAATAGGTTTGTTTGGTTCATGGTTTTACAGGCTGGGAATTTCAAGGGCATGGCCCTGGCTTCTGGCAAGGGCTTTCATGCTGCATCATAACATATTGAAAACATTCAAAGGGGAACCTACCATGTACACATGAGAAGAAGGACCAAACAAGAGGAAAAACTCACTTAATAACAATCTTCTCTCCTGGAAACTAATCTATTCACAGAGACTTAATCCTGTCTTGGGAGTGTAAGAACTCACTTACTGCTGTGAGACTAGCACCAAACCATTCATGAGGGATCTGCCTCCATGACCCAAACACCTCTCACTAGGCCCCACTTCCCAACACTGCCACACTGATGATCATATTTCAGCAAGAATTTTGGTGGGGAAATACAAACCATATCCCAACCATAGCAGTTGTCCATGTATATATAGATCTATTTCTGGGTTCTCTATTCTGTTGTTCTGAATATATGTGTATATAACATGTATACAATATATGTAATAGTCAATACCAAACTATTTGATTACCATAACTTTATACCATGTCTTGGAATCAACTGGTGCTGAACTTCTAACTTTATTTTTTATTTGCAAAATTGTGTTAACTATTCTAGGTTCTTGCCATTTCCACATTAATTGTAGAATTGGTTTGTTAATTTCTACAAAAATTATGCTAAAATGTTTATTGAGATTGCTCACGAAATCTATATATAATTTACAGATAATAATGTCAAAAAATAAATTTTCCGACAAATGATCAAGCTATATATCTCCATTTATTTATGTATTTTCAATTTGTCTTATTTGTAGATTTCAGCTATATGGGTATTACCCATCTTTTGCTATATTTATACCTAAGTATTTCTTAATTTCTGAAGTGCTTGTATGTGATATTTTGAAATTTCAATTTCCAAGTTTTTGTTGCTCGTAATATAATTATGCATACGTGTTAACATTATATCCTAAAAACTTATCTAAACTCACTTAACACTTTAATTAATTTTTTTTAAATCCACTATATTTTCTATATAGAATAGAGTTTTTCAACAGCATCACTATTGGGATTTGGACTGTATAATTATTTGTCGTAGGGGGCCATCCTGTGTATCATAGCATATTTAGCACCATCCTGATCCTCTATATATTAGATGCCAAGAGCACCTCACTTGTGATAATTAAAAATATCTCCAGATATTGATATATATCTCCTGAGGAGCACTATCACTCCCAGGAGGAAACCAAAGATTTATCACGTCATCTGCGAATAAAGGCAGTTTTCCAATTCTTTTCCAATCCGGATGTATTTATGTTCTTTCTTTTCTTTTCTTTCTTTCTCCTTCCTTCCTTCCTTCCTTCCTTCCTTCCTTCCTTCCTTCCTTCCTCCTTCCTTCCTTCCTTCCTTCCTTCCTTCCTTCCTTCCTTCCTTCCTCCCTCCCTCCCTTCCTTCCTTCCTTCCTTCTTTCTTCTCTCTCTCTCTTTTGCAGTATTGCTTCAACAATGCATTCTAATAGTATGTTCAATAGAAGCAGTAAGAAGGAATATGGAATATCATTGTTATGATCTTTATATTAAAGTGGAATATATTCAGTCTTTTGCTAATTGAAATAATGTCAACTATATGTTTTATTAAATGCCCCTTTTATTAAATTCAGGTATCTTCTATACCTAAATTGTTGAGAATTTTAATCTGGAATAGATGTTGGATTTGGTCAAATTTTGTTGTTGTTGTTGTTGTTCCATTTTTTGAGATTTTCACATATTCTATTACTATCAAAGTTTTCTATTATTGTGAATTGCATTGATTAATCTTTTTAAATGTTAAACCAACTTTACATTTGTATGATCAACTTTACTTGGTCATAATGAGTTATCCATTTAATTTACAGCTGGATTTTATTTGCAAAATATTTTACTTAAAATGTTTACATTCATGTTGATGGGGAATAATAATCTGTAAGATTGTTTAAATAATATAATTGATTTTGGTGTTAAAGTAATACTGACTTCATAGAATAAGTTAAAGTGTATTTCATCCTTTTCAATTGTGAGGAAGACTTTCTGTTAGATTGCTTGATATTCTGTAGAACTAACCAGTGAAACTGTGTTGGCCTAGAATTTTCTTTGTGGGAAGGTTTTTAAGTACAAATTTAACTTATTTAATAGAAATGAGGCTACTCAGTTTATTTCCTAATTAGTGAATGGCTTTGGTAATGTGTTTCTGTAAGGGAATTTCTTTATTTCATATTGTAGAATTACTGGCATACGGTTATTCATAGTGTTTCCTTATTATCCTTTTGACAGCTATAAAAATCTTCATTGATGTTACCTCTTTCATTCCTTACATTAGTAATTTTTGTTTTCTGACTTTTTTTCTCATCAACTTGGCCATGGGTTTATAAATTTTATTGAATGTATGAAATAACCAGATTTGGGATTTTTTAATTTTCTCTATTGGCTTTTTGTTTTGTATTTCATTGATTTCTGTTTTCATCTTCATTATTTAATTTCTTCTATTTGAGGTTAGGTTTACTTTTTTTCTAGATTCTTCTGCTGTAAGTGGAGATCACTGATGTAAAACCATCTTTCTTTTCTAGTATTGACATTTACTTCCATAAATTTCCCACTACATCATCATTCTTTAGTGGCATCTCTCAATATTTTATATGTGTTTTTACATTCATTCAATTCAAAATTATTTCTAAATTCATTTTATCTCCTGTTCACCTTCATTAAATAAATATATTTTGAAATTTAAAAAATGTCTTATTTGACTCACGCATTATTTTTAAAAGTTGCTGGTTTGTTTCAAATTATTTGGAGATTTTTCCAGATATCTTTCTGTTATTGACTTCTAATATAACTTTATTATAGTGAAAGAACTATACTTTGTATGACTTAAATCATTTTTAACTTATTCAAACTGATTTTATGGCTCAGAATACTGTCTATTTTGGTAAAGCTTTTTGTACACTTTGAAGACAGTAAATTATTTTGTTGTTGGGTAGAGTGTTCTGCATGTGTCAATTAAGTTGGTTGATAGCATTTTTTAACTCTTCTATATTCTTATTTTTGTCTCACTGATCAATTATTAAGAGGAGAGTATTAATATTTTTGGCCATACTTACAAATTTTTCACTTTTTACTTTTAAATTTTTCTTGGCTTTATATCTAGCTTGAATTCCTTATATCTCTTGCTATTTTATCAAATCAGACAATCTCTAAATTGAAATTAAAAAGCTAGGGCACTAACATTTCATGTCATTATTTATATTAGGTAAACCTATCATCATGTTATTTCTTTTCAAATTATTCCTACTGAGGGTGAGAGAGCTTGGTAAGCAACACAGCAATTAATCAAATGCTGACTGTATTCTAAAACACATGCCTTAATTATTTCCTAACACAAATTCATAGTACTATGAAGGAGACAAGTATTATTCATGCATACAGTTATTCATTCTACAAATGTTTATTGATCATCACACATTATCTTTATCTTTCAAGGTGATTATATCCAGTAGATAGTTGTAACAATCAAAAACTAACCAATTTTATGGGAGTAATTTTTACACTTGTCTCCATAAAACTACTATTCTTAGGCCTTTAACCTCCTGTACCACCACCAACTTGCTCTTTGTCAAAGCCCCCTACCCTCTCTATTAAAGGACTTATGAGGTACCTTGGGCCTTTAATAAGCTACTGCATGTAAGATGCAGTGGGAAGAGGGCAGTATTGCAAGCACAGAATATCTTGCATGGTACTCAGCAAGGTTCTGGGCCAAAGAGAATATCTTGCAGTTGAATTAACTTCAGGCTTATGTGCACATAACTATTTTCCTAAATTTTGGCTGTGCTTGGTCCACACTCAAAATTCCAAGTGATCATTGTTTCCTGTTTTTTTTTTCTTTCCAGTGGAGACAAATTCTACAGATTTGGGGTAGTTCTTTTTCTTTTCTCTCTATTTATTTCATTTGTTAGAATTCTAATTTTTTGGAGTGCCTCCTTCAGATCTTCCTTTTTCATTCCCACATGCCTTGGTTGTGTCACAAAACAATGAATGCTAACTGATCCTTGTTCTTCTAATTCTCGTATATAAATATTCTTTCTCTCTTACTAGTATGGTTGCCTCTTTTTGGGAGAAAAGTCACTTACAAGGGGGACAGAAATTGCTAAGATTAATATTCAAACTACAAAAAGTAGTTTTGGGGTCCAGTGAATGTTGCCAAATGCATGTGTATATATGTATATATACACACATATATATTCTCTATATACACACATATATATATATTACATATATATGAAGAGATATATGAGATATATGAAGAGAGAGAGACTAGAATGAAGAGAGAGACTGGAATACGTACATATGTGTGTGTGTGTGTGTGTGCGTGTGTATATATATGTGTATATATATATACATATATATACAAAATTATATATATGTGTGTATATATATATATATATACACATATATATATACAAAATGTTACATTACACAATTATCATTCTAACCATACTTGCATGGGACTTGCTTCTAGGAATACTTCTTCACCCAATTTTTTGGATGTACGTTGAAAAGCTTATGTGCTTTAGCACCTCAAAATGGAAGGATGAAGACTCTGTAGAATAACTAAAATGTGCCATGATCACAGGCAGGAGGCAGTTAGCAGAAAACATTTACATTCATAAGGTTGCAAAATTATAAGTGAAGATCTAGTTCTCATTAATGCCTAGTTAAAATGGCATTTCTCATCAGAAACTGACAATGCAGCACACAAAATTATAAACATAGGATTTGTTATTTTTTGTTTTGATTAGCATACCTGCAATTAAAATAATCAGAATCTGTGTTTGTAAGGTACCAACCAGATTATGTTTGTTTGTAAATAGCTTACACATCAAACAATACATAATAAATGCCACATGATGTGAGGCTGAATTATCTTTCTACTATCTCTTTAGAAAATTATATTCTAATTATGATATGAAGACACAACTAGAGATTCCACCTGTAAAGCACAGTAAAAAATACTACAGAATAATGCAAGCAGTTAACCAATAATATTGTCTTGTTTTTCTGTATTTTGTGATGCCCTTAGAATTTGCAAGTTTTTAAACATTTATAATCTGGTATAATTTGTTTGTTCATTCTAAATTACTATTATGTTCATATATAATTTTATTTTCAATATTTTTGTGTTCTATATTATTTTAAAAAGATTTGCCATACTTGACTCCACCCTGACTATACATCAAAAGCCTACACAGAAAAGGAAGAGCATTAGGAAATGGTCTTTTAAAGCTAGAGCAAAGCCAGATTCCGGTGGACTTTTAGGCAATAGGAAGAATTGAAATTGTATCTTTACTGTTTACCAGGCTTGTATCAAAAAAATATGTTACTCTGGTTCCTGTGTGAAGAGGAGATTAGACAGAGGAAGCCAGCATAGAATCAGATATGAGCTGGAAATCAATTTTATTATTCAGGCTTAAACTGATGGTGGCTCAGTCGAGAATTTCATGGGTAGGCAAAAGATATTGAAAAGCTTAGAAAGTGTAAAAACAAAGTGCTGTATGCAACAGTAGGTTCTTTTGTGTGTTTTGTTTTTATTATTGTTGTTTCTTTGTAATACATTAACTGTTGGGAATACAAAGAAAGAGAAAATGATTTATGTCTCATGGGTATTTGTCTCAAGGCTCTGGGTAAAAGGTTGCTACACTTACGAATAAAGAAGAAATAAAACTAAAAAAAAATGTGTAGGGCTTGTGCAAAGGTACATATCAGTACAAACAATAAAAGAAAAAAAAGAAATGGCCCAAATGGTTTACAGACATAAAAATTCAAAGGCTAAGGTTCACAAGAAATGGAGTGCATTCAATAACATCAAATTTTGTTGAGATTTTGACATCAATGAAGGCAGAGATGTATTTATTGGATTTAAAAATAAAGTTACTTTGGCATGAACACATGTAGTATTCTGCAGGGGTTAGAGCCTTTTGATGGATTGGAGTGAGTTGAAGAGTATGATGTGAGGAGGTGGTTCTTTACAAGAAATACTATCAAGAAGTGTTTATTGAAGGTGGGCAGAGAAAAGAGTAAATACAGAGTGAACTATAGTCTCTATAAGCAAATGAATGATGTAGCTATTGTAGCTCATTATTATCAGAATAGAGAAATTGATTTCTCTTGAGAATAAAAAGAAATACGAATATTTGGTGATTCAGGAGAGAGAACAATACCAGAAGGTTAACTGATGAATTTTGTAATTTGGATTCCTCCAGCAGCCACCCATGAAAAAATAAATCAAGTGTAAGTAGTTTATTTTGGAGGTACAGAGATACTAGTAGGGCAGTCAGAAATTAAAACTGGAAACAGAAGTCAGCTAATAAGTTTGTGTTATCAGGCCAGCCAGCATCATAAGAAATAGCATAGAACGCGTATTTGTTACTCCATCTGAGAGACAGGAATTTGGGATAAATTTATTTGAGACCTTCTCCCAGATTGAATGCCAGGCTCTGATGACCTCCAGTAGCCTTCCCTAGAGAAAGCCCTTAGGCAGACATAGAGATAGTGGTACCTGGACATTGCTCAGGACATCAGAATTATGAAAGCCTGAGGGCTGTAGATGGAGCACTTATAACATCATACACGTCCAAAACATGTAAGTTATAAAATTGAGTATTATATTAATAAATTCCAGGTTAAAGTACATATTTTTACTTAAGAATGTAAATGTTACATTTTTTATACGTTGCCTCATTTGAACAACTTTTAAATAATTTTTACAGTAATGAAAACAAACTGAAAGTGTCATATTTAAATGGTTTCCCTCAGTTGAATGTTTGGACAGAACAGATTGAAGAAGAAAACTATTGGTTATTCATATAAATGGAAAAATAATTTGCCATTCATTTTAGATTTTGATATGGGATGACATTTGGAATTTATTAAATCAGTTTTGTCATTTTCCTAATGCAATGCCTGATGTTGAAGCTACACATGACAAAACTGGAAGAGACAGGAAATCTTCCTTCGTCCCATTGAAATTAATAATAATAATAAAAATAAACCTTTTAGATAAAATGACTCTAATTCTATGGTCATTAATGCTTGAACTGAAGAAATGTTTAAGCAGAAATTATTTTATAAAATCTAGCTTTGGGGAAAGGAATACACTGATTATATTCACAGTTAGAATGGTTTTGCTCAGCATAAAACAATCAACTAACTCAATTCACAGAAACATAAAAGGTGAAAGCTACAGTTTTAAATATTAATTCCATCCACTGAAAAGGTAACAGTGCTTTTTAACAGTGCTTCTTTACACTGTTATATCACTGTCCCGGTTGGTGGTTGATGATTCTGACAAACTGTGATGCTAACTACTTAACAAAGCCCAGAGCTTTCAAGCTGTTATACAACCGTGATTTTCTGATATGCTTGCTATGAGTATAAGGTTTTATTCCAATAATGTTATCTGGAAACTCTGACACACCTGTAGTCTTAGAGAAGAATATGACAGTCACTAGGCCCACCGAGAATCACTTTGTTTAAAATATTAAACATCAGTGTCTGTTGAAAGAAAATGAGAAGACAATTTAGATGGCTGAAAATTATTAGGAATCTCTTCCATACCTTAAAAAAACTAAAGAAAATTGCTTTACATTAAGAATAATAATATTTTTACTTAAATCATATTCTATTTAGATTTCTACTATGATAGGCAAATGTTTCATGCTACAGCTATAGGCATTCCTCAAATATTTAAAAGTTTGCAAATTTATTTTTACTTCTTGGCCTTTTTTCATCATTTAATATCTTGTTAGATATTATTTACTATTTTGATTAAATAATAAATTCTATTCTTTCTCATTAAGCTAACAGTCATGAAGAAACAAGAAACAGTAGCCTACTGCTTAGAAAAGGGTGAGAATGTAAATGTGGTCTTCATAATATAGCTGTGAGAGAATAGCCAACAGCTAAGAGACAATGTGTTAAGTTCAAGGACTCATCAAAGAAAATAAACGCCCATGAGAAAACAGTGTTGAACAAGCTTTATTGGGTGTTCAACCACTTGGGCAGGGTTTCATGAAAGAGGAAGTCATTCTCAGTAGGTGACTTTCCAAAGATTGAAGTGCAGGGCTATCTCACAGAAACAGAAAAGGCAAGGGAACTACCAGGGAACAGAGGAATTAGTGGGAACTTATATGTCTAGGCAATGTTGCTCAAGGTAGGGAGTCTGAAGCAGAGAGCTTGGAAGGACAACAGCAGGTCAAGGACTTGCCTAGTTATAGGGTGGGTCTTTTCTGTAGTTAGGGGAGAACTTATAAACAATATGGAAATCAGACAAGCTCTAAATGGCTAAAACTTTGTTGATATTAACTATTTTTCAAATAATTGGGTGTTGAAAAATTAGAATTTTCTGCCTGATATGGTTTGACTCTTTGTTCCCACCCAAATGTCATCTTGAACTGTAATACCCATGGTCAAAATTCCTTGGCCAGGCTGGAAATTCCCATGGTAGGAAGTAATTGTATCATGGGGATGGTTCCTCCATGCTGTTTTCATGAGTGAGTGAGTTCTCACAAGAGCTTATGATTTTAAAAGTGTTTGGCAGTTCCAAATTTGCTCTTCTGTCTCTCTACTGCTGCTTTGTGAAGAAGATGCCTGCTTTCCCTTCACCTACAGTCATGATTGTAAGTTTCCTGAGGCCTCCCCAGCCATGCAGAACTGTGAGTGAATTAAATGTTTTTTGTTTATAAATTACTCAGTCTCAGGTAATATCTTTATAGCTGTGTGAGAATGAACTAATACATTGCCTCAAATTAAATATTTGAGCCAATGATCCTAGCTTGTTATGAAGAAGTAAAAAAGATAGAGGCCAATATAGAGGTGCCATTTTTAGCCCATTTATATATAAATCCATTTTCTTTAGCTCCAAATCATTTAAGAATCCAAGTTGTATTGTGTTTCACAATATATGAATTTGGAGCCAGCGATATAGCATCCTAAAGAAAAAGAATCCTACAAGGGAGCACAGCAGGATTTCAAAGACTCTTCACGGCTAGCCTGCCCTCAGAGAAAGCCAGAAGACTAGATCAGAAAATAAGAAGATTTTAATTTGCTCAGTCTGTTTGGTTAATAGTGTTACATTATTTGGTACATGTCACTCGCTATCCAAAAAACTTGCTGAGTGTTGTCTACCTAAGTACAGCAAGATATGTTAGCAAGTGCATAGACCGCCCATTAAGAAGTCAATTGTAACTTAGGGCTATGTGGTTATAGCCCTTAAAATATGAGGAGATTAAGTCCTTGGGCTATTTCTTTAATTTGTGTGGATAATTCCTTGGATATGACTATTTGTGTTTCTTTTCACTTTTGTGTAATGTCTTGCACATATGATATCATCACTGCCTCAAGAATTATTGTCCCTAGGGTGGTTAGCACAAGGGGACAATTAGGGAAGATTTTTTTGTGTGGCATTAGAGAGTTGCAGCCAGTATGGTTTTGAGGGACAAGTATTTGGGGAGGGGTTTCTACTTGACAAAAATCGACTGGAATTTCCAGCCTGGCCAAGGAATTTTGACCAAACACAATGAATGTAGGATATGTTGCCAAAGCTCAGACGAGGGGAAGCTTATGATAGGGGAAGCCATTTGACTTCCATACAGGTCAACCAATCTCTCTGCTGTTTGTATTCTCTGCATTCCTATGAAGATAAATTTGTATTGTTTAGTGTTATTCTAAGTAATGCTAATAGAGGAACATAATAATATAGTCAAAGAAACTTGGTTGTTATCTGCCTTGCATACAGAACCTAGGCCAAATAAATTGGTTATAAACTCAGCCCACTATTTCCCATGTATTTATGGGAGATTAGCCTCTGGTTATTGTTCTTGGATGTCAGTGATTAGGACAAGAAGCTTATCTTGATAAATGAGATTTACAGGGTGGATTGGCCAGAGGAGAGGTATTATGCAATGTGTATTAAATTCAGGTTGGAAATATTTTGCGTCTGTAGTATGCAATACGGTAGCCATAGCCACATAGGGCTATTTAAAAATAATTGGCATCTTTACTATGTTTATTCTTTCAAATTAGGAACATGGTATATCTCCCTATGTAGAAAGATCACTTTTATTTCTTTCATCAACACTTTACAATATTCATGGTAAATTTCTTCATTCATGGTTTGTTTTGTTTTGTGTTACACAAAATATTTTATTTTCTTTTTAAGAAGTGTGAATAACATTGTGTTTCTATCTGAAATTTGGTTTCCACTTGTTAGTTGCCAGTGTGCAGACATTTTATTTATTTTTATAAGTTGATTGCTTAACTTGTGTCATTGCTGAACTTATTTATCAGTACAGAAGAATTATTTATATATTTGCTGAAATTTTCAATGTAGAAAATTATGTTGTCTGCAAAATATTTGGTTGTATTTTTCACTTCCAATATACATGCCTTTCAAAATGTCTTTTGTTCTTTTCCAGTGACTAGAAGTTCCAGAACTATTTTGAATAGGAGCTAACATGCTTGCCTTGTTCTTGAACTTAGGGGGAAAGCATTAGGTCTCTCAATGGTAAGTAAGCTATAAACAACAGGTGTATTTAGATGCTCTCTATCAAGTTTATATGATTTCTCTCTATTTTCAGTTCCTTGAGGGTTTTGTTTATTGGATTTTGTGAAATGCTATTTTTTAGCCAATCGATATAATCTTATAATTTTTCTGTCTTAGCTTGTTGCTAGGGTGAATTATATTCATTGGTTTTCTAATGTTGAAATAGCCTTGCATACCTGCAATACATTCCAATTGTCATTGCATATAAATTATACATTGCTGAATTTTATTTGCTAATATTTTCTTAATGAATTATGCATGGAGGTTTGTGAGTGGTATTGGTCTGGAGTTTTATTTTTTTAAATAATGATTTGCTTAGTTTTGGTATTGGGGTAATAACAGGCTCATAACCAGAGATGGGCAGTATTTCTCTTTATTTTATGTTTTTGAAAAAGTATTGTGTAAACTTGGTATTAATTTTTTTTAATGTTTGATGAAATTCTCAAGTTAAAACTTTTGAGCCTGGACATTTCTTTGTTTAGGACCTTATTTTGTGAAGGATAATTTTGATAGCTATAATGTGTATATTTTCCTCAGGATCATGAAAATGGCACTCTAATTTTCTGGCTTTTATCCTGGTTTTAATTTTTTTGAGAAGTCAGCTATCAAGCTATCTTTTCTTCTCCAAATATGACTTGTCAGATATTTTAATCATTTGTATTTTTCTAACTACGAATTTACATACTTTCTAAAACCAAAATCATATGTTCTTATGTCTTATAACTAATGGTATTTACTGAAAAATATTGAATATACTAATTAATTAGAATATACTTACTATTCCTAGTGAATTTCTATGTTTAGAGAGAAGAGTCTAAATTAAGATTGGTTCCTTTGATTATATTCTGTCTTCACAATTCCTTTTTTAAAATTGTGAACTTGCGTTTTAAATACATAAGGTTAATTTTATGATTTTGTTATTCAAAATCACACTTAAGTAATTGAGAATTATATATGTAAATGAATATTCATATATCATAACATCTTACATTTGTCATGGCACATTTAAAAGTTTTATTTTTACGTGAGAATTTCTTAGAAAGGTCACCAAGAAAATAGTGTTCAATTGAAACACAGTTGGTGAGTGGTAAAAAAATAGTAATGAAATTTATCACCATATGGATTCTTCTTTAAAAATGGTGCCAAAGAAGAACACTTGAGGAGTTTATGTAAGAGTACATCATTGCAATCATTTAGATGTGTGGTTGTGTGTACATGTGTGCATGCACATACATGCACACACATATTTGTAAAAATAACTCAAAATAATGCTGAAACTGAAGTGAAGCCATTATATATTATAAGAGATAAGGAGTATAGAATAATTCAGGCAAGAAATAACAGGTGATTTTGATTTTATAATTATATATTCAAAGTAAGAAATGTGATGGCTAACTAAGCTGTTCTTACATATCAACTATTTTTTACGAATGTCATTATCATTTTGACGTGTTAATATACCCCATTTTACAAGAAGAAGTGTTAATCATATTGATAAAAGCAAAGCAAAACAAAACAAAAAAACACTAACTCAACTTAACATACAACGAAGACAGGACATATTAGAGAAATCACTATCTAAATAACAAAAAAACCCTTGATGGTATGTCAAATAGCATTGTTATCAATATTAAGTCAATGTAATGGAAAACAATTAAATTATAGGTATCAGTACTGGAAAAAAAGGTAAACTGCCAGATTTTAATTATGTAAAATACTCTGTTTACTTTGGCCAAATTCATCTTCCATATCTTGTGTTACCAGGACCTTTGTTTCTTCCTATTAAGCTGGAAATGCATTCAAATATATGTAATTTTTTTACAGTTCCTTCCTTTCTCTCTCCTACCAGTGACTACAAATTTAGGAATATATTTCCAGTTCATCTATTCAGAATATTTATCCCCTGTTAGCTATCACTATTTCAGGGAGGGGCACATAAATCAAGGCAGAATAATCAGAAAATCCCCTGTAACCAATTACTTTGCTCCTTAGAATTCTCTAAGTGTAATGCAACCTAATTCAAAAATTGTCAGCTGCAATTGCTACCCCTTCATAGAGCAAGCCTGACTGAACATACAGCGGAAAGAAAAGAAAACAAAGACAGTCTGCTGATTACATCATTTGACCTCTAGATATAACTGTCTAAAGTCAACATAATCACTGCAATAGGCAGGTGCCCAAGATAGAAAAAAAAATCTCTTTTTTTAAAAAATAAGTTTTCTTGTGTATATTTGGAGTTTACAACATGACTTTATAGGATACATAATGATAGTCAAGTGGTTACCATAGCAAAGCAGATTATCGTATGTTTTATCTCATTAATCTGAGTTGGATTTCTTTAACTTGCAATAAAAAGAGTCCTGAAAAATAGAGCTAATATGATGATAACAAGAAAGGGGAGATTCATTAGAAATTGCAATATTATTTAAGAATGAGATTAACTTAGTTTGTTATTTTTCCCAAATGTATTCAATCATTGGATATTTGTAAACCCTAATAATGTCAGGCAAAGCATTGAGACATAATTTACATATCAGTTAAAAAAACATAATTTGGTGGTGAAATTTGTATGTCAATATGGTTAGGCCAGAGTTACCAGTCATTAGGTCAAACATGATTTTGGACGTTTTCAGGGAGGGTTTTTCAGGAATAGATTAACATCGAAATTCAGGGAGGGTTTTTCAGGAATAGATTAACATCAAAATCTGTGGACATTGAGTAAAGAGCTTACCCTCCGTAATGTGGGTGGGTCTTAACAATCCATTGATAACTTTAATAAAACAAAGACTGACCTCCCTTGAGGAAGAGGGAACTCTGCCAGCAAACTGCCTTTGGGCTGGGACGGCAAGTCTTTCCTGAGTCTCCAGCTTGCTGGCCTACCCTGCAGATTTGAACTTGCACTTTTAAATCGAGTGAGTCAATTCCTCAAAATCAATACATCTCTCTCTCTCTTTCTAGATAGATACATAGGTAGATAGATAGATAGATAGATAGATAGATAGATAGATAGATAGATAAAAATTAAATGTATATGGTACAAAAATGTAACAAATACATTCTGTTACATTTTTCTGGAGAACCTGGTTAATACAATTCATACCATCTAATTTATAACTCTGACAAAAATGCCAAATGCATAAAACAACCTCAAGAAGGTAATAATCATGATTTATATGAACAATAAATTACAAGAGTCTACTGAGGAATATAATGTATGCTTCAGTGATGGAACATTGTATCATGTTTCAGGATGAAACAGAACTTTATTCAATTTAGTTGTAAATATTGTAAACTTTAATACAAATTTTAACATTAATCCAAAACGAAATATTTAGAAAAATTCACAGACATTTTATGTCTAGAGATACTAAAAGCACTATGTCTAGTGAACACATAAAACATATTTTGAAAATTTTAGAAGGTTAAAAATGTGGCTTTAGGCTTAGAATGAGAATAAATGAACAGAAGAAGACACCCATAAAGAAGCTGTTGTGTAACTAAGAACTAAATAAATATCAATACTTATAATATATATAACACTTAATATGCTGAGTGCCCTAAGCCCTTGTATGGTAATATGAGGATTATCTGTGTACAACAAGCTTATAAGAGAGGTGAAATTATTATTTCCATTTTATTTATGTTACCTATCCAAATTTTGAACTGTAAAGCAACAAAGAAAAAAAAAGAAAAATGAATAAAACACAACAAACCAAAAGTAAAAGGCAAATATAAATACAACTTACATAAAAATATTGGCAAAGCATATATATGACAAAGTAATAATAATTGCTAGCTAAATAACTCACTTAAATCAATTATTATAAAATATAGTTAAAATGGGTTTAAAATATAATGCAAAATGTAATCACATTTATATAAATCTATGACATGATAAAATGTCACAGAAGATACACAAAAAGATAACATAAATAAGTGACTGTATACAAAACTGCTGAGATCCCAGTAATGTATATAATCAATTGTCTTGGCCAATGTCAATTTTTTGTTTTTTTTGATAATGTACTATGGTAACACCAAATGTTATCATTGGGGGAAGGAGGGGCAATAAGTACACTGAAGTATTTTTACAACTTTTCGTGAGTCTATATTTCAAAACAAAAAGTTAAAAAGTAATGAAAATGCCCATAATGCCTATAGAGATTTTTCTACATTTATATTAGTAAGTTCAACTTTAACGCAACATAAATATATTTTATTGTTACTCTGAACATATGAATTTTCAATCTTCCTAAAGATAATTAGCATCAGGCAATAAGAAATAAGTCATTCCTATAAGGGCTGTTTTTTAAATGTGTAAATTAGGAGAATGTTTCTTTTGTGTAATTTTCTAACATGTAAGAGAAGATTTAAAATGCATGTACTTACTATTCGAAGAATCAATTTATAAGTATTTCTAGAATAAAAGTGATTTATTTAAGATATAGGCAAGGATCTGAATTAGAGGATTGCTGATAACAGTAAGAGATAGAACACATTAAACTTTTAAGATAGGGCTTTGCTTAAAATATTTATGGAATAGTCATGAAATGAAAAATCATAAAACCATTAAATGGTGATGTTAATGTTCATTCATTGACATGAAGATTGTTCATGAAAACTTAAAACACTTGCAGTAAAACTACAGATTATGAGATTCAATACAGCCATGCATATTTTAGTTGGAAGTATATTCAAAGAGAGGAATATCAAAATGATAAATGTGATTTTTCACTATGGCATAGAATAAAGAGTATCCTTCCTTAACTCTATTTTTTGTTTGCATTTTCTAAATACTCTTTGTAAATACATATATATATATATATATTCTTTACAACGTGTATATATATATATTCAATTTACAAAGTAGAGCATAAAATTATCAATTCAGTGCTGTAATTTCAATGAAGAAATGAGCAACAAATAATTTTTTCTACTTTTTAAATTATATAAGGGTCAAGAATAAAGTGAACTAATACTAAGCACAACTATGCATTGGGGCCTCAGTGTAACCAATTGAAAAAAGAAGAAAGAGGAAGGAAGGAAGGAAAGGAAGGAAGGAAGGAAGGAAGGAAGGAAGGAAGGAAGGAAGGGAAGGAGGGAGGAAGGGAAGGGAGGGAGACAAAGAGTGGGGAGGGAGAGAGGGTGAAGGAAGGAAGTATTTTCAAATATCCTTGGTATGCAGCATTTACCAAAATCCATCTGGCTACCTGTGTGATAGGAGCCAAACAGTTCCTATACCTTTTTGTTTTAACCTTCATTTACTCTTTCCCTCCCCCACTCTCCCAGATGGAGTCTTGCTCTGTTGCCCAGGCTGGAGTGCAAGGGCGCAATC
The DNA here is from genome assembly GCF_009828535.3 of Hylobates moloch. Classification (NCBI taxonomy): domain Eukaryota; kingdom Metazoa; phylum Chordata; class Mammalia; order Primates; family Hylobatidae; genus Hylobates; species Hylobates moloch. The sequence continues at coordinate 91,616,074 of NW_026652284.1, forward strand.
TCAGCTCACTGAAACCTTCACCTTCCGGGTTCAAGCAATTCTCTTGCCTCAGCCTCTAGAGTAGCTGGGATTACAGGTGTGTGCCACCATGCCGGTCTAATTTTTGTATTTTCAGTAGAGACGGGGATTTCATCATTTTGGCCAGGCTGGTCTCAAACTCCTGACCTCGTGATCAACCCACTTTGGCCTCCCAAAGTGCTGGGATTACAGGCATGAGCCATCAAACACGGCCCATTTATTCTTCAAGAGTGAAATTGTTCATTGCTGGGAGAGAAACATTGTAATTTTTACTTGTTAAAGTTTACCTATTAAACTTATCAAAAATTGTTCATAATTATAAAAAATTATTATAAGAAAGCAAAATTCAACTGGGCAACTATTTTGGTGATAGCATTTAATATTTTCTCTATAGAGGTATAACATTAGATTAGGATTGCCATGTTGCTACATAACTTAAGATAAACCTGGGGTAATTTCCAATTTTATTTTTCTGTTTCAGAGTAACACTGTGTTTGAAAGGGGTATTGTTTTCCCATCTAGTATTGATACTAAGATATCCATATTAGACACAATTCATATTTTTCCTTAGTAAACAAATTATTTTAGAGATCTGTAATATATTTTAATATTTTTGTATTTAATACTTTGTAAAACATAAAGAAATGGGAAATATAAGGAAGTAGAACAAATATAAAAAAGTTTAATATTACCTATTTTTTGTTTAGTATACTGGAAATACTAGCTCAGTATACCTTTAGTTAATATTTTAAAGAATATACAAAATGTCTCTATAATTATAAATCTAATATAGATAAAATAACTTCTAAAGCCAAGTCTTCTCCATATGCCCTTCACAAGGCTGTATAGCATTTTTATTTGGCTTTTATGTCAATCTGCTCAACTCCAAGCTGTCACTGTCACAGCTGCATATGTGTGCTAGTGAATCTAGCAGAAAGCAACACGCAAAAAGCAGCATAAATTTAAAGGACAGGAGTACTACAAATAAATGTTGAATTATGTCTAAGCAATTTCCTATATGACATTTTTTCCATTGCCAGATAACTTTATGATTATTCTTAATATTTACTTATTTTCCATGAAGCCTATAGCTTGAATGTTCTTTGCCTTAAACTACTCTCAAGGAAATTGAAGTATGGAATATATAAAAGGATGCTATCAGTTTATCCCATAAGTATAGGCATGGGAGTGTGTTTAATAAGAGTAAAGGAAAATGTATTGACAGAAAGATGAAAAGGTCCTTGGTCATGATATTACACCAATGCCATAAATGGGAAATACAACATCGGTGACTACTTAATATTTTTTAGCTATGAGTAGATAAGTAAATAATTTCTATACATTTTTTACTTGTGATTATGTATTAAGGCCTAAGCAAGAGGTGTCTCCACTGAAAAATGGATGCCTTCTATAGAGGACGTCCGTGATGATTTTGGAAAGGCATCATTTGAATTGAATTAAGGTTCTTATCAACTGGTAATTATAAAGAGCATCATATTCTGCTGTGAAATACAACTATTATATCTTTGATATATGCCCCTCTTTGCATTACAGGGATGCCACTTAAATCCAATTATTTCCAATAACTAACCTTATGATATCACCTCTACCACTTCATTTACTCTATGATGGGTGTACCTCTTTGAAAATATACCCCTCTTTAATTGTATCAAGAACTAAAACCCCATTCCCTGTTTTACCTATAGTACCAAATTAAAAACAAGAAACCTTTGAGCATAAATTAAGGCATTACTCAAAGGAGGAGAAAATAAATATTAAATAACAATCTCTATTCAGACAAAAATAAAGACCTTGTCCTAAATTTTTTCCCAGGATTTCAGCTTCTTCCCAGTCAGTCTTGCAGACTCTTCCCCTCGGTTGAGTGGAAGACTGGAGAGTTTACCTGTAATCAGAGGCCACCCAAACCATACTTGCCTCCAGCATAAACACCAAAATCACATCTGTACACTTGTCACAACCCCAACACCCTCAACAACAACTACTACAATAAAAACAAAGCACCAAGCTATACTGTATTTTTTATCTTTGTATTGTGAATTAATGATAGATTCACAGGAACCTACAGAAAATGTACAGAGAGGCCCCTTCATATTGCACCCAGCCTTCCCCAATGTTAACATCTTGCACAGCTATAGCAAAACATCAAAATTCGTGTTGACTATAGCATAACATGAACATTGAAATTGGTCCAATCCAAAGAACTTATTTACATTTCACCAGTTATATATGCACTAATTTATGTGTATGTGTGCATGTGCGTATAGTTCTATGTAATTTTTTTTTTTTTTTGAGACAAAGCCTTGCTCTGTCACCCAGGCTGGAGTGCAGTGGCATGATCTTGGCTCACTGCAACCTCTATCCCCCAGGTTCAAGCGATGCCCTGCCTCAATCTCTTGAATAGCTGGGATTATAGGCATGTGCCACCACAACTGAAAAATTTTGAATTTTTAGTAGAGACAGGGTTTCACCATGTTGGCCACACTGGTCTGGGAACTCCTGACCTCAGGTGATCCCCTCACCTCGGCCTCCCAAATTGTTGGGATTACAGGCGTGAGCCACCAGGCCCAGCCTGCAATTTTATTATATATAATCCCTGTCTTGATCAAGTTACTTAACTGTTTTATCACCATAAATTACCCTACAATTTTTAAGTAGCAGATATATATAAATTACTTTATTAAGTATTTTAAGTGCATTATTTAATCCACACAACCCCACATGAAGTTTCATTTTTGTTAATGGAGAAACAGGTTTTGGGAGGGTTAATAATCCAAAACCACCAAACTAGCAATACACAGGAAAAGGTCAGAGCTGAACTCAAGCTCTTTACTGACCCCAAAGCTTGTGCAACATATTTTCAAAGAAGTTCACATCCAAGCAGGCGGTACTTCCATTTCACAAAGCACCATTTTGTGGGAGGCGGTGGGGATGCAAGCAGAGGTATGTGAAGAAGAAGAATATTGATCTACTTGACTCCTGTCATCTAAACTCAATCACCTCTAGGTACTCTTTCACCATGTGTCCTCATCTGAATCGCCTGCAGTAGAGAAGTTGGTGGAAGAAGAGGAAAAGACAGGGGGACAAGGAGAGAGAAGAATAAGGAGGAGGAAAATGAGGGAAGGAAGGAAGGGAGGAAGGAAGGGAGAAACTTTATAGGGGGGAAAGTGAAATTTAATCAAAGTTTTAGGTTTTTGTTCCAATTAAGTAAAACATATTGAGAAAAACAAATGAAATTAAAAGTTTACATACAAGGAATCAAATATATTAATGGATCATGGGATCTATGCTGGATAAGCAGACAAATTAGGACACAGCAAAATGAGAGGAATAGTAGTTACTATCAATAAATTTTAGTATTAGTAGATTCTAAAAATTATTTGTGCTAGTATTCATAAAACAAGAAAAAATAGAATAACTGATAGTGAATAATATAGGTTTGACATTTTTATTTATTTATAAATAGCAAGATCTCACTATGTTGCCCATGCTGGTCTCAAACTCAAGTGAATCTTCCACCTCAGCTTCCCAAAGTGCTGATATTACAGATATGAGATACCATGACTGGACAAGGTTTGAAACTTTTTAAAATGACAAAAATCAATGTATGTGATCAAGGGATTTAGAACCTGAGGTGTAGTGGATAATAGAATGACATCCAGTAACAGATGATAGAAAAGTCTCAATAAGGCCAGAATATTTAAAGAATAATCTGCATACACTTTGAAATCAGGAGTTTGCAAAGAAGTATTGGGAAGAGTGATGGAAGATAGCAACTGAAATATTTATGCAGTGAGAAAGGTAATGAAATACAGCTTTGTAACTGGCTACAGTAAGAAGGGGTGGTATTTTGACTAACCTAATTAAATAAGATTTATACCAGTAGCTATTATGAGGAACTGAGAGATAATGGTGTAAAAATAACAGGGAGTCATTTACCAACCTGTTAACCGTGGGGCTAGAGGGGAGATACATAATACATTATTAAAAGGAGATTTTCAGGGAAATGTTTTCTTCAGGAGGAATCCAAGTTTCAGTAACAGCAACAAAGTTACGACTGACTTTAAAATTCTTAAGTCTCATTGAAAAGTTATTACTAGAGGTGTAATTGGGAAGAGGTGAGATTTGGTGAGATTCTGATAAATTTGCACTTTGTAATTGTGACTTCTCAAAGTGTGTGTGTGTGTGTGTGTGTGTATCAGTGTGTGCTTGTTTACATGATTCTGGATAATTGAATATTTGTTGTCTGAAGAGACCTAATGAAAACACATATAAATAAACTGTGGGAAAACAGTGAAATACATGCATACACATAAAAAATATAAAAACTGGCCGAGCGCAGTGGCTCACGCCTGTAATCCCAGCACTTTGGGAGGCCGAGGCAGGCGGATTACGAGGTCAGGAGATCAAGACCATCCTGGCTAACATGGTGAAACCCCATCTCTACTAAAAATACAAAAAATTAGCCGGGCATGGTGGCGGGCACCTGTAGTCCCAGCTACTCAGGAGGCTGAGGCAAGAGAATGGCATGAACCTGGGAGGCCGAACTTGCAGTGAGCCGAGATCGTGCCACTACACTCCAGCCTGGGTGACAGGGAGAGACTCTGTCTCAATAAATAGATAAATAAATAAATAAATAAATATCCATGTACTTTATATTTGTGGTATATTTAAAATGTATACAGTGACTAAAATGTGAAATAATATAACCTTATTTGCATTCCAGAATTGACTTCTAGAGTTCCCATTAGCAATGCTCTTAGAAGTTACTTGGTTTTACCATTTTATATAATTGTATCAATATTCCACTCTCAGGTGGATTACAGTAGCCAGCTTTAGACCAGTGCTCTAGCTTAGAAAAACTAAATTCATGTAGTAGAATTCACAGGAAATGCCCAAGGCCTTAAAACTGCAGAACTACATAACAAGAGAAGCTGAGAGAGGTGATATATCTACTCATTTATTCCCAGTGGACATTTCCTCATCTTGAAGGCAACCAGTAGGATGAAAATGTGGATTTTACACCCATAAAAGGATCCTGCTGGATGAAAGATATACTGGCAAAGAACTTACAGGTTTCAAGCATATGGATGGTTTTGCCTTAGGACGTTTGATGAATTTAGAGATTTTGCAGGGTAGATGACTAAACAACAAAATTGGGGAAGGAATTTGAATACTCTTAGCTAAAATCTTAAAAAGTGTTTTAAAAAAGAGAGAAAAGTTTGCTGAAAATATGATCATATGCCCAAATATTCTAAAAACTCCTCCAAAAGTCTCTTAGTTTTTATAAATGAATTCAGGAAAGTCCCAGGTTACAAAACTGATGTACACACATCAGTAGAACTGCTATACACTGACACTGAACAAACCTGAGAATCAAGAGTTCAATCTCTTTTACAATAGCTACACGAAATAGTAAAATACCTAGGAATATACTTAACAAACAAGGTGAAAGATTTCTACAAGGAGGACTATAAAACACTGCAGAAATAAATCATAGTTGACATAAACAAATGGAAATACATCTCATGCTCATGGATTGGAAGAATCAATATCATAAAAATGACCATATTGCCCTAAGCTATCCACAAATTCAATGCAATTCCTAATATAATACCAACATCATTTTTTACATAGTTATAACAAACAATCCTGAAATTCATATGGAATGAAAAAGAGCCAAAATAGCCATAACAATTCTAAGCAAAAGAAACAAATCTAGAGGCATCACATTACCTGACTTCAAATTATATAATACTGCAAGACTATAGTAACCAAAACAGCATGGTACTGGTATAAATATACACACCAATGAAACAGAAAAGAGACCACAGAAATAAAGCCAAATACTGACAACCAACTAACCTTTGACAAAGCATAAAAAACACATAAATTGGGGAAAGGACACCCTATTCAATATATGGTGCTGAGAAAACTGGATAGTCACATGTAGAAGAATACAACTGGATCCCCGGCACTCACCATATCAAAAAATTATCTCCAGATGAATTAAAGACTCAAATCTAAGACCTGAAACCACAAAAATTCTAAAGAAAACCTACAAAAAACTCTTTCAGGCATTGGCTTAGGCAAAGGCATTATGATTGAGACCTCAAAAGCAAATGCAACAAAACCAAAAATAAATAAGTAGGAACTAATTCAACTAAAAATCTTCTGCTCAGCAAAAGAAGTAATCAGCAGAGTAAATAGACAACCTACAAAAAGAGAGAAAATATTTGCAAACTTTGCCTCTGACAAAGGACTAATATCCAGAATCTAGAAGGAACTCACACAAATCAGCAAGAAAAAGAAAAACTAATTTCATCAAAAAGTCAACAAATGACATGAATAGACACTTCTCAAAAGAATATATATAAATGGCCCACAAAAACATGAAAAAAATGTTCAACATCAATAATCATCAGGGAAATATAAATTATAACCACAGTGAGGTACCACCTTATACCAATTAGAATGGCCATTGTGTTGGTATTGATGTGCTGAAAAGGGAATGTTTATACACTGTTGGTGGGAAAATAAATTGGTACAATCTTTATGAAAAATGGTATTCATATTTATCAAAGAAAAAAAGATTTATCAAGGAACATTTCATCTATCAATCCCACTACTGGGAATGTACCCAAAGGAAAATAAGTCGTTATATCCAAAAGACACTGGCATGCATATGTTTATCATAGCACAATTCACAATTGCAAAGATATGGAACCAACCTAAATGCTCATCAACCAATGGGAAGATAAATAAATGTAGTACATACATTATGAAATACTACTCAACTATAAAAAAATAAAATAATGTCTTTTGCATTATTTGGGATAAAACTGGAGGCCATTTTCTAAGTGAAGTAACTTAGGAAAGGAAAATCAATTACCTCACATTCTCATTTATAAATGGGAGCTAAGCTATAGATAACAAAAGCTTACAGAGTGGTATAATGATCTTTGGATACTCAGAAGGGTGGGTAAAGGGAGGGGTGAGGGATAGAAAACTACATATTGGGTACAATGTACACTACTCAGGTACTAAAATCTCAGACTTTACCACTATAAAATTCAACATTGCAGCTGAAAACCACTTATACCCCAAAGCTATTGAAGTAAAAATATATAAAAAATAAAATAAAAATAAATAATAAGTTTAAAAAATTTTTTTCACAGGCATTTGAGATAAATAAAATCAGTATAATGTAAGGGGCTATGGCTCCTAAAAGAAGAAATGTACATTTTAAAGGGTTTACAGTCAAACCAAGTTTTTCCCTAAGGGAATTTTACATGCTGTAGCCTAGAGTCAAAGCAAAAACTCAACTTTAACCGGTATTATAGTCCATGAAGGAAGCAGAGTTGCAATTTCACAAAAACTTGAGGGGCAAAATCTTAGAAAGGAGGAAGCACAACAGACTTACCCTAAAAGAAATGCCTGAAAATATGATTGCCACCAATTTTACCCAAATTCTAAGTAGAAAAAGCACAAGGAGATACTCCAAGAAAAAAACACAAAAGAAAGTGGTGGCACATGCCTGTAATCCCAGCTACTCGGGAGGCTGAGGCAGGAGAATTGCTTGAACCCGGGAGGCAGAGGTTGCAAGGAGTCAAGATAGCACCATTGCATTCCAGCCTGGGTGACAAGAGCAAAACTCCGTCTAAAAAAACAACAACAAAAAAAAAAAAAAAAAAAGAAAAAAAGAAAAGAGCAGTGGAATATTAAAGAAATGGGAAGAGAGGTCAGCAGCTGTGTGGTATTGAGATAGCAGAAGCTTGAATTCAACAACTGCCAAGGTGGAGGAGCCTTAGTAAACATTCCAGGCTTTCAGTTAGCTATTTTGCTGGCATAGCATAGACTAGATGGAAATATATCAAGAAAAGCAGAATCTAAAATGACCATTAAAAAGTTTACTTTAGGTTTCAGAAAAAACATATAAATCTTTAGTACAAAAATCATATTTGTAAATATTTTAAAATTATAATATAAAAATCCTGCATCAAAGAAAAATGTTTTAAAAAAAGCAAAGATATCAGCAAAATGGTAGAGTAGCATCTCCAATCTCTTCTCCCTCCACAGAAATATTGAGAAGCAAACAGAAACTGTCAAAATCAGCTTCATCAGGACTCTATAAAATGTCCAAAGTTTGTAGCAAAAGCAAACAATAAATTGAGGAAAAAAAAGGCAATTTTAAAATGCACTTGGAATTCAAGAAAATTTCTGTTAAAAAACTATCTGAATAAAAGCTAAGGTATCATAGATTTCAATAACTATACGTGACAAGGAATGAATCTTGGAAAAAATAGTTTGAAAAAAGTAACCAAACAAAAAGAGGACTCCAACCTTTATAAAACAAAGACAACAAACCTTGAGAATGTGGATAATCTGATTTCTAGAGTTACTACATTAAAACATGCAAATATTTAATTATCAACAACAAAAAAGTAAAACATAGCAAGATGTAAGAAAGTATAACTCATTCATAATTACATACACACACACACATTAACAGAAATTTTCCACTAGGAAACATAAGCTTTGGACTTATTAGGCAACGATCTTGTTACTGTGTATATACCCAAATAAATATAAATCCTTCTACTATAAATACACATGCTATAGTACAATAGCAAAGATACAATAGCAAAGATGTGGAATCAACCTAAATGCCCATCAACAGTGGACTGGATAAAGAAAACATGGTACACACACCGTGGGACACTACACAAACATAAAAAGAATGAGATTATGTCCTTTGCAGCCACAAGGGTGGAGCTGGAGGTCATTATCATAAATGAATTAACACAGCAGAAAATGAAATACTACATGTTCTCACTTACAAGTGGAAGCTAAACACTGAGTAAACATGGACACAAAGAAGGGTACAACAGACACTAGGGCCTATATGAGGGTGGAGAGTAGAAGGAGGGTGAGGCTTGAAAAACTACCTGTTGGGTACTAGGCTTCTTATCTGTACGCCAAACTCCTGTGACATGCAAATTACCTATATAACAAACCTGCACATATATGCCTGAACCTAAAATAGAAGTTGGAAAGAAAATAAAGTAAGGTGCCCATTAATAACCTAGCTATGGATCCAACAGTATAAAAGAAAGAAAAAAGACAGTCTTTAAATTAACTGTGTTGAATATGCTCAAAGAGCTAACAGAAACTATAGATGAAGAACTGAAGCATGAACAAAATAAGAATAACAATAAAGGGATATAAATTACAAGAAAAAAGCAAATAGAAATTCTGTGGCTGAAAAGTACAATAAACGGAATGAAAAATCATTAGAGGGGTTAACAGAGATTTGAAGAAGCAGATGGAAAAATCAGATAACTCAGAGAGGACAATTGAAATTATTCAATCTGGTCTATGGCCATACCACACTGACATGCCCAGTTGCATCTAAATTATTCAATTTGAGGAGCAGAACGAAAAAAGAATGCAGAAAAATGACATTAGTCTAAGGGGCCTCCGGCATACCAAGTGAATCAACAAACACATTATGGAAGTTATAGAATGAGAAGAGAGAGAGAAAGGAGCAGAAATAATATTTTAATTAAATAAGAGTCAAAACTGTCCCAAATTTGACTACAGTCATTACTCATACACCTAAGATTTAAAGCTAACTCCAAGTACAAAACTGAAAGAGAACTATAGTAACACACAATAAAATGAAACTCTTGAAATCCAAAGACAGAGAATCTTGACAACAGCAAGAGAAAAGCAACTAATCACTTACATTGGATCTCCAATATGATTGAGACTGAATTTGTCATCAGAAACTATGAAGTCTAGAAGACAATGGGATGGCATTTTTTATCCACTTTACTAAGGTAGGATTGACATACAAAAAGCTGTACATATTTAATGTGTCAGAATTCTATAAATAGTTAGATACAACAAAAGCAAACAATAAATTGAGAAAAAGACCATTTAACACTATATGAATAAAAGCTAAGGGATCAAAGACCTCAATAATCAGACATATTTAACAAATTATTTGTTATTTATAAATTATTTAACAAATAATTAATCTTTTAAAAATCTGAAAAAAACCTCCATGAGTAATGTATGTACTTAATTTGAAGATAAGTATACACCCATGAAACTATAACTGCAATTGATGCCATATCTTATTCATCACTTCCGAAAGTTTCAACTCACCCTCTTTGTTTATTATGTTTTGTCTTTTATTTTTTTGTGGTAAGAACAGTTAACATAAGATCTACCCTCTTAGCAAATGTTTAGGTAAACAATGCCATATTATTAACTATAGTAAGTATGCTGTACAGGAGATCTCTCAAACTTATTAATCTTGCATAACTGAAATTTTGTACCCTTTGACTAATACTTTACCATTTTCTGCCTCTCTCAGCTTCTGAAAGCTATTTAAATACTGAAAAAAGGCTTGCCAAGTAATACTTTTATATTTGACAAAACTATCTTTCAAAATGAAGGACAATTAATACATTCCCACAAAAACAAAGACTTAGAAAATTCATTTTCAGTAGACCTGCCTATAAAAAATGCTAAAGAGATTAATTCAGATGTAATGATACGCTAAAGAGTAACTCATGGATGAACAAAGAAACAAAGACTTCCAGTAAAGGTAAGTATATAAGAAAATATAAAATGTACTATTACTATATTTGTATTTGTAATTCAAAGGTTTAAAAAGTAGAATGTATAAAAGACAAATGTATAAACATAGTTATATATATATGTGATTGGTCACAATTTATAATGAGATATTATTTGTGACAACATAAAGTGAGGTGGAGCTGTATAGGAACAGAGTTTTTGTATGTTATTGAAAGTAAGTTGATACCAATTCAAACCAGATTGTTATAAACATATAAACCTAATTGTAATTTTTATGGTAAACATTGAGAAAATGTATTTTAAAATTACACCATAGGAAATAAGTGAAAACCAAACAGAATACTACAAATAATTAAATAAACACAAAAGTAATCTGTAGTAGAGAAAATGAGGAAGGAAAGGTATAAAATACAGGGAAAAATAGTAAATTGGGTGAAATAAATTCTTATTAGCAATTACTTTAAAATGTATTAAACTGTTCAATCTAAGGCATAGTTTGGCAGAATGTATAAAATGCATGATTCTAATACATGATGTATACAATATACTCACTTTAGATTCAAAGACACATGATATGATATGGATTTGTGTCTCCAACCAAATCTCACTTTTGAATTGTAATTCCTAATTTTGGAGGAGAGTCTTGGTAAGCGGCGATTGAATCATGGAGGCGGACTTCCCCCTTGCTGTTCTCATGATGGTGAGTGAGCTCTCAATAGGTCTGCTTGTTTAAACAACTCCCCTTTCACTCTCTTTCTCCTGCTCCCACCAGGTAAGACAAACCTGCTTCCTCTTCATCTTCTGCCATGACTGTAAGTTTCTTGAGGTCTCCCCAGCCATGCTTCCTCTACAGCCTGTGGAACTGTGAGTCAATTAAATCTCTTTTCTTTACAAATTACCCAGTCTCAGGTAGTTCTTTATAGATATGTGAGAACAAACTAATACAGAAAATTGGTAGCAGAGAAGTGGGGCATCGCTATAAGGATACCTGAAAATATAAATATGACTTTGGAACTGGATGACAGACAGAGGTAGGAACAATTTGGAGAGCTCAGAAGAAGACAGGAAGATTAGGAAGTTTGGAACTTCCAATTGACTTGTTAAATTGCTGTGACCAAAATGCTGATAGTGATATGGACGATAAAGTCCAGACTGAGATGGTCTCAGATAGAAATGAGAAACTTATTAGGAACTAGAGTAAAGGTCATTCTTGCTATGCTTTAGCAAGGAGGTTGGTGGCATTGTGCCCCTACTCTAAGGATCTGTGGAACTTTGAACTTGAGAGTGATAATTCAGGGTATCTGGCAGAAGAAATTTCTAAGCAGTGAAGCATTCAAGAGTCAGCCTGGCTCCTTCTAACTGCATATGGTCAAATTCATGAGGAAAGGGATAATCTGAAACAGGAACTTATATATAAAAGGGAAGCAGAGCATAAAAGTATAGAAAATTTGCAGCCTGATAATGTGGCAGAAAAGAAAACCCCGTTTTTTGGGGGGAATTCAAGCCAGCTGAATAAATTTGCATGAGTAAAGAGAACCCAAATATTAACAGCTAAGAGGGTGGGAAAAATTCCTAGAAGGCATTACAGAGACTTTCACAGCAGCCCCACCCATCACAAGCCCAAAGGCCTATGAGAGAAGAGTGGTCTCATACCCCGGGCCCCGGGCCCCATTGCCCTGCACAGCCTCAGGACAACGCTCCCTGCATCCAAGCTGCTCCATATCCAGCTGTGATTAAAAGGACCCCAGATACATTCAGGTCGCTGCTCCAGAGGGTGCAAGCCATAAGCCTTGCCAGCTCTTACATGGTGTTAAGCCTATGGGTGCACAGAGGTTAAGAGTTGAGGCTTGGGAGCCTTCAGCTAGATTTTAGAGGATTATGAAAATGCCTTGATGTCCAACCAGAAGTCTGCTGCAGGAACAGAGCCCTCATGGAGAACCTCTACTAGGGCAGTGCAGTGGGAAAATATGGGGTTTGAGATCCCACACAGAGTCCCCACGGGGACATTGCCTAGTGTAGCTGTGAGAAGATGGGCACCACCCTCCAGACCCCAGAATGGTAAATCCACCAACGATTTGCACTGTGTGCCTAGAAAAGCTGCAGACATTTAATGCCAGCACATGAAAGCAGCCAAGGGAGCTATACCCTGCAAAATGACCAGGGAAGAGATGCTCAAGGCCTTTGGAGCACCCCCCAACCTTGTATCAGTGTGGCCTGGATGTGACGCATGAAGTAAAACATATTATTTTGGAGCTTTAAGATTTAATGACTGCCTTGCTGAGTTTTAGGCTTGCATAGGGCCTGTAGCTGCTTTGTTTTGACTAGTTTCTCCCTTTTGGAATGGGTGTGTTTACCCAATGCCTGTACTCCCGTTGTAATTTGGAAGTAACTAATTGGTTTTGATTTTACAAACTCATAGGCAGAAGGGACTTGTCTCAGATGAGACTTTGAACTGTGGATTTTTTAGTTAGTGCTGAAATGAGTTGAGATTTTTGAAAGACTGTTGAGAAGGGATAATTGCATTTTGCAATGTCAAAAGGACATGAGAATTGTGAGGGGCTAGCAGTGGAATATGGTTTGGAACTATGTCCCCACCTGTATTAGTATTTTTTTCACACTGTTATCAAGAACTGCTTGAGACTGGGTAATTTATGAAGAAAAAGGTTTAATTGACTCATAGTTCTGCATGGCTTGGGAGGCCTCCAGAAACTTAAAATCATGTTGAAAGGTGACTGGGAAGAAAGAGCCTTCTTTACATGGTGACAGGAGCTGGGGGGAGGGCACATGCCACATTTTTAAACCATTGGATCATGAGAATTCACTCCCTATCACAAGAACAGCCTGGGGGAATCCTCTCCCATGAGTCTAACACCTCCCACCAGGCCCCTTCCTTGACATCTGGAGATTACAAATCGAGATGAGATTTGTGTGGGGACACAAAGCCAAACCATATCACCACCCAAATCTCATGTCTGAATTGTAATCCCCAGTGTTGGAGTAGGGGCCTGATGGGAGGTGATTAGGTCACAGAAGCAGACTTCTTCCTTGTTGTTCTCATGATAGTAAGTGAGTTCTCATGAGATCTGATCATTTAAAAGTGTGTACCAGCTCTCCTTTTGCTCTCTTTCCCCTACTCCCACCATGTAAGACATGCCTGCTTCCTCTTTGCATTCCACCATGATTGTAAGTTTCCTGAGGGCTCCTAAGCTATGCTTCCTGAGCAATCTGTTGAACTATGAGTCAATGAAACCTCTTTTCATTACAAATTACCCAGTCTCAAGTAGTTCTTCATTGCAATGTGAGAACAAACTAATATAATACAAACAAGTTGAAAGTGAAAACATGGGAAAAATATATCCCATGCAAATAATAAAAGAGAGATCACGTGACCATAACAATATCAGAAAAAAAAATGTATTTCAAAAGCTGTTACAAGAGACAAAGGACATAACATTTTATGTTGATAAAAGAGTTTATCAATCAAGAAGTTAAAACAATTATAAACATACATGCAGCAAATAATAGAAACCCAAAATACATGAAGAATTGCCAGATTTGAAGAGAGAGACAGTAATACAGCAATAATTTTCCATGTCAATGTCAATAGAAGATGTAAGTGTACATTTTCAATATTAAATAGAACTTCTAGAAAAAGATTAATAACAGGATATTTGAAAAGCAGTATAACTGACTACACTAAAAAATATATACAGAACATTTCACTCCACAAGAGCAAAATACACATCTTTCTCAACTTCATATGGAGTATTCTTCTGGATACACCACATGTTAGGCTACAAGATAAGTCTTAAGAAACTAAAAAATAATTGAATTTATTATATTGTTGCAGGAAGTCAGAGAACCCAAACAGAGGGACTGGCTGAAGCCATGGCAGAAGAACATAAATTGTGAAGATTTCATGGACATTTATTAGTTTCCCAAAGTAATACTTTTATAATTTCTTACACCTGTCTTTACTGAAATCTCTGAACATAAATTGTCACGATTTCATGGGCATTTATCACTTCCCCAATTAATACTCTTAAAATTTCCTTTAATCTCTTAATCCCATCATCTTTGTAGGCTGAGGATGTATGTCGCCTCAGGACACTGTGATGATCACGTTAACTGTACAAATTGTTTGTAGAGCATGTGTGTTTGAACAATATGAAATCTGGGCACCTAGAAAAGGAACAGGATAACAGCAATTTTCAGAGAACAAGGGAGATAACCATAAAGTCTGACTGCCTGCGGAGCCGAGAATAACAGAGTCATATTTCTCTTCTTGCTAAAGCAAATAGGAGAAATATCACTGAATTCTTTTTCTCAGCAAGGAACAGCCCTGGGAAAAGAATACACTCCCAGGGCGTGACCTCTAAAATGGACGCTCTGGGAGTGCCTGCCTTATGCAGTTGTAGATAAGGGATGAAATATGCCCTGGTCTCCTGCAGCACCACCAGGCTTGTTAGGATTGGGAAATTCTAGCCTGGTGAAATTCTAGTCAGACCAGTTCTCTGCTCTTGAACCTTGTTTCCTGTTAAGATGTTTATCAACGACAATACGTGCACAGCGGGACGAGGAACCTCATCAGTAATTCTAATTTTGCCCTGGCCTTGTGACCTTGCCCTGCCCATTTGCCTTGTGATATTTTATTGCCCTTGAAGCATGTGATCTCTGTGACCCACACCCTAATCGTACACCCCTCTTCTTTTGAAATCCATAGTAAAAACTTGCTGGTTTTGTGGCTCAGGGGGCATCACGGAACCTGCCAACATGTGATGTCTCCCCTGGACACCCAGCTTTAAAATTTCTCTCTTTTGTACTTGTTCCCTTTATTTCTCAGACCAGCTGACACTTAGGGAAAATAGAAAAGAACCTACATTGAAATATTGAGGGCTGGTTCCTCCAATATTATACAAAGCATCTTCTCTGTTCACAATAAAATATAGGTAGAAATCAATGACAGAAGAAACGAAATTTAAAAATATGTAGAAATTAAACAGCATCCTGTTGAACAATTGATGAGTCAAAAAAATTCACAGGAAAATAAACTTTAAAAACTTAAAATGAAATGGAATCACAGCATATCAAAACTAATGGGATAAAGTGACAATTATACTCAGAGGAAAACTTATAACAAAAACACATACATTGAAAAAAAATCTCAAATCAATAACCTAAATTGACATTTAGGAATTAGAAAAAGAAGAGCAAACTATACCAAAGATAGAAGAAGAATGGAAGTAATGAATATTACTGGACAGATAAATAAATTAGAAAATAGGAAAACAACAGAGAAAAGCAATGAAGGCAAAACTTGGTTTATAAAGAGAAAAGAACATTGATAAAACTTTAGCTAAACTGACAGAAAAACAGAGAGAAGACACAAATATCTAAAATCAGATAAAATTGAAAGAATTATTAATTACTTACACAAATAAAAGGTTATAAGAGAAAACTAGGAACAATTGTACAACAAAAATTAGATAAACTACATGCAATAAATTCCTAGAAATACAAACATTACACACATATGTACAAATATACCAAACAAGTTTATGTAGCAAGTTAGAAATCATGAGCATGTCTAAACATAGGCAATTACAGTATTGAAAGAAGAAGGAAGAGAATGGTAGCAAAACAATATTTGAACAAATGTCAGTGAAGAATTTTCTAGATTCCATGAAAAATATAAAATTACATATTCACTAGATGCAGAAACACATCAGATACGAGATGACAACATTTTATGTTATAAACATCAATAAATTTTGAGTTAATATGAAATTTCTAAGCCCATTAAAGTTATTTTAAAGTTATAGAAAAAATCACATTCGTCAAAATTTAAGCCACGTATTGGGAGAATATATATGCAATACATTATCCTGACAAAGGATTCAAAAGAGCTTAAAAGTTTATCTGGTATTTTGCAAAGAAGTCTGTCAAAATGCCCAATAAAAGTCCAGTATATTAAAATGACCTCAATTTAATTAGTAATCAGGAAAATGCAAATCAAAAGCATAATGAAATACCACTACACTCCCATTGGAATGGATTTAATTAAAAAGACAACATCAAGAGGGAATGTGGAGCAGTTCAGTCCCTTATACATTGTTGGTTGGATCTTAAATTAGTGCAAGCTCCTTAGAAAATATTTGTATTACTACTAAAGTTAGAAGTAAATACAAAATATTATCCAGTAATCTTACATCTGAGTGTATTTCTTAAAAAAGGAATTATTATGTCAATCAAAAAGACTAATACACCATACTCACAGTGTTTTTATTCATAATTTGTAAGACTTTCAACAAAGATGTTCAAAAATAAGAGAAAAAATATGTAACTCAATAAATTGTGGATTATCCACCCAATAGAATACTACATAGCAGTAGAAATGTATGAGGGAAACAACACGATGAATGAAACAAATAGATGTGACATAGAGTAAAAGAAACATTAAATAATAAAGTATATGCTTTATAATTCCATTTATATATAGATCAGGCAAAATTATTCTATGGTAATATAGTTTAAAATAGTAGATATATTTTGGCATTTGACTGATGGAAAAGTGATGCATTAGGAATGTTGATAATGTTTGGATCTTGATCTGATGGAGATTTCAATGAATACTGTATATACTTTAAAATTATATATTAATCTGTATATTTTTCTCTGTAGAACGGATACCCAATTAAAATATATAGTTTGTTATATTGTACATATTTCAAAAAGTCTTTTCAGATAGCTTGTGAGCCAATTATTTAATTTCTACATTAGAAAGCACTTGGATCTTTGAAAAAGAAAACATACTTCTAAATGAAAGAGAGTAGAAACATTTTATATCTACTATTCATTTGAGATATAGTAGGCCTATCGCTTCATCCTAACAATAAAAATGTTTCTTAGCTGCATCATTGTTTATCTATGCATCTGTTTCAAAATAAAAAAATGTGTAAATAATTCACAGATGTCTAAGTGCTTTCTGGGATTTAAAACAAAGGTGTGAAGGTAACAGCATGTGTTACAGCTTAAGAATGAGGCATAGAAAAATCAAATGAACATAAACTAGAAGATGAACCTTTCTGGACATATTTTAGTTTGCTTTATGGCAAATAAGCCCCATCTGGCCCTTAAATCAAGGAAGTTCAAATCCTAGAAAGGCAATAACTTGTTCTCACGAGCTAAAGAATAACAGAGTTTACCCAATAATTGTAGAAGCAATCCAATAGTATTTTGGCCAAGAATAATAAATGTAACTATCTCAGAATCCCAGAAGCAATTTGACAGGGCCTCAGTTTTGTCATGAATCTATCAGAGAGCACCAACCTAAGTCTGTGACAAGGTTGATGTTAAAATGTTACAATGCCAACCTTAGTATTTAGTTTGCAGAGCCTGGTTGTTGAAGTCCCTTTCCCTCTCCCCTACAGCTAGAAAGAGATTCTTTATTAAGTTTGATAGTTAAATAACCACACTTTAAAACATTGACATTACACATACATCGTACATACACATTAACCTATGTCATAACAAGAAAAGCTACTACTGTTCATGAGACATATAATTTAAAAACAACACTGTAAAAAATGACATATCATTTATATATGCATAACCTTGCTCATCTTTCCTTTTACTACACAGATGTATTCACCGTAGCTTATTAATCAATTTATCCATTCATGCAACAAATATTCGTCAAACCTTTTCTGTGAGCGTCTATTAAATATCTCTTACTGGATGCCCACAAATAAGATTTCAATGAAATAAAAAATCCATAAATAAGACACAAAAGAGTTTATGTTCCAGTGGATGTCTGCCCCTTAAAGACATGTCATTTTCATATTCTTTCTTCACCTTCAAAAAACTTCCTTTTTATGTATCTCCAGATATTCTAAAATAACTATGTAGAAATGTGCATTTTACTGAAGATACTGTAATAAGAGAAATTGTTTCATTATACAACCAAATTTTAAAATATACAAATTTGCTATTAGTCATTTAGCTCTTCATCCCATCAATTTTCTCCCTGGCAGTACTCACATTGTTCTCCTTCAATATCATCCATTAATCAGTTGAATAAATTTCTCTCATCTTGTGAGTGGCACTTGCAAAAACAATTTGTAACACAACAGAGACACACAACTGACCCTTACACATGGCTCTTGTGAAAAACTACCTTTTAAATCCAAGGACTATGAAAATATTAACATAATCAAAATAGTCTATTATGTTATATCTTCTTTGTGAATAACAAAATGGAGAACTAGGAAGGTTTTATTTTACTAACAAAACAAATATCCTTTCTGTTATTACACTTTACAACATAACAATTTAACAAAACATTTCTATTATCATACACAAAATTTTATTTTCATTCTTTTTTCTTTCATTTATATTACAAACAATTCATCTGAATCACCAAAGTCTGGTCTATTTTAGGACAACAGTTATTCACCCTGATGTTTTGGATGCACTCCACAGAAACCTAGGTAAAGTATATACACATACATTCATATGCACTTCATATAAATATTATTAGTGTGCATATGTATATTGAGTATATATGTATGTATGTGTGTATGTTTACCTAGTTTCCTGTGGATTATAACCAAGCATATAGCTAATAAAATACTTAACTAATATCTATCATTCTAATGTAATTATGTACTTATGTGCCTTTTAAAATCATGTGTGTAATTTAAAAGCATATAAACACATGCTTTTAAAAGACACATAAGTATGTAATTATATTGATAGATAAAGGGAGTAAAAAGTCTGTCTTCTCTCCCTCTCATCTTTGACCTAGTCTTCACACTATGTCAAATTTAAAATGTGCAAAGGAAATTCCTGACCTACCCCCTACCCTCTCTTCCCACTCATAGAATTTCTTCTCCTCCTCTAGACCTCTCATCTTAGTAAACATCAGATATTATATTCTAGATGAACAGGCCAAATTCCTCAAGCCATTCTTAATATCTGAGTTTGTTTAAACTTACATTCTCTATCTAATCCATCAGCAAATCTTACTAAATTACTTTAAAAATAAATCTAGAATCCAAGCCTATCTCTCCACCTAAATTGATATCACCCTTCTTTCAGCCACAATAATGTCACATGGATTGTTGTTATAATCTCTTACTTATTTCTGATATCACCCTTCTTTCAATCACAATAATATCACATGGATTGTTATTATGACCTCTTACTTCTTTCTTTTTGTGTTCTCTGCAGCTTTCCTAGAGTACTGTTGACCCTTGACCAACAAAGGTTTGAATTGTGAGGGTTCACTTATACATGAACTTAAAAAAAAGTTACACCAAGTGTGTCTTTCTCACCTCCCCTTCCACCTCCTCCACCTTTTCCACCTCTGCCATTCCTGAGACACCTATATTACCTAAATGTTCTAATGTGGGAGTGATTTCTGACAATGAAAATAAAAACAGCTTTTTACAACTATACTGACAGAGATTCTGGATTGGGGACTAAAATGGAGGAATAGAATACTCCACCAATTGTCCCCCTGAAAAGACACCAATTAAACAACTATTTACCCACAAAAAAAGTACCTTTGTAAGAACCAAAACTCAGGTGCGCACACGTCGAACCTGGTTTTAACTTTATATTGCCAAAAGAGGCATTGAAGAGGTAGGAAAAACAATCTTGAATCACAAACACCACCCCTCCCCCATGGCCTGGCAGCTGCAGTGTACTACTGAGAGCGTTTCTGAGCCCTGCGGGGAGAGAGAGAGCCAATGATTGTAAAGCATTGAACTCAGTGTTGCCTTAGTTATAGCAGAAAGCAAAACTAAACCAAACTCAGCTGATGCTTGCCCAGGGAGAGTGCATTGAAATCAGCCCTAACTAGAGGGGAATCACCAATCCCAGCAGTCAGAACTCGAGTTCCCACAAGCCTAGACACCATGGGCCTAACAAGCTCTGGGCCCCAAATACACTTCAAAGGCAATCTAGGCCACAAGGACTGCAACACCTAGGTGAGTCCTAGGGCTGAACTGGGGTCAGAGACAGTGGAGTGGGTGGGCACACAACCTGCTGAGATAGTAGCCAGGGTAGCTAAGGGAGTACTTGCATCACACCTCTCCTAACCCCAGGCTTCATAGCTTTTAGCTCCAAAAAAGACTCCTTCTGGCTGGGCACAGTGACTCACATCTGTAATCCCAGCACTTTGGGAGGCTGAGGCAGGAGGGTCACCTGAGGTCGGGAGTTCGAGACCAGCCTAACATGGAGAAACCCTGTCTCTACTAAATAAACAAAATTATCTGGGCGTGGTGGCACATGCAGGTAATCTCAGCTACTCAGGAGGCTGAGGCAGAAGAATTGCTTGAACCTGGAAGGTGGAGGTTGCGGTGACCTGAGATCACACCATTGTACTGCACCCTGGGCAACAAGAGTAAAACTCCATCTGTCTCAAAAACAATAAATAAATAAAATTTTTAAAAGGCTCCTTCCTTCGATTTGAGGAGAGGAGAGGGAAAGGTGGGAGTACTTTGTCTTTTATCTTGGATATCAGCTCAGTCACATCAGGATAGGGCACTGGTCAGAATCTCAAGGCCCCTATTCCAGGCCGTAGCTCCCGTACATGGCTAGACATACCCTGGGCCAGAAAGGCACCCACTGCCTTGAAAGAAAGTACCCAGTCCTGGCAGTATTTATCAACTGCTAACTGAAGCAAACTCGAGCCCTGAGTAGCCAACAGCAATTCACAGGTTCCACAATGAGGATCTTCAGTGAGACAATGACACATGCTGGTTGCAAATGAGACTCAGCATTTTCCCAGCTGTGGTGGCTATGAAGTGAGAACTCCTTCTGCTTGAGGAAAGCTGAAGGAAAAGTAAAGGGGACTTTGTCTTGCCTCAGCCACAAGGGTAGAGCACCAAGTGGGTTCTTGGAGTTCTTGATTCCAGGACTCGGCTATTGGGTGGAATTTCTAGAGCTGATCTGGGCCAGAGGGGAGCCCATTCCCATGAAAGATGAGTCCCAGGCCAGGCAGCATTCACCACAAGCTGACTTCATAGCTCTGGGCCTTTAGGGAACATCGCTGGTAGTGTGAGACTGCTCCCTGTGGGATTAAGATGGTGGTGGCCACTGGGTGAGGCTCCTTTGCCTTTGGAAAGGGTAGGGAAGAGTGGGAAGAACTGCATCTTATGCTTTGAATGCCAGCTCAGCCATAGCACAATAGAACATCAAGTAGACTTGTAACCTTTTTGACTCTAGTTCCTGGCTCCCAGAAGGCACCTCTGGACTCACCTGGGGACTATGAGACCTCACCACCCTGAAGAAAAGGGTATAGCGTTGGCTGGCTTTGACATGTGCTGATTGTAGAGCCCCAAGGCTTTGAGCGAAAATAGACAGTAGCCAGGGAATGGTTATAGCAGGGCTTGAACAAGACCCAATGCTATACTGGCTTCAGGCCCAACCCAGTGCTGTTCTAGGGGTGGTGGCCGTAGGGGTTCTTGTGTTAAGCCACCCACAGCTCCAGGTGGCTCAGGGGCAGAGGGACAAACTCTGTTTGGGAGAATTAAGGGAAGAGAACAAGAAACTCTGCCTGATAATCCAAATAATTTTTCTGGAGCTTCCCCAAGACCATCAAGCTGGTTACCTCTATGAGTTTGCAAGAAGCACAGCACCACTGGGTTTGACATCCCTCCTAAAGCAAATGCAGCTTAGACCACAAAACCCAAGTATTTTTTAAATATCTGGGAAGGTTCCTCAAGAAGAACAGGTATAAAGAAGCCCAGGCTGTAAAGATTACATGAATATCAAACTCTTCAATGCCCATACTCAGGTAAACATATACAAGTACCAAGATGATCCAGGAAAACATGAGTTCACTAAATCCACTAAATTAGGCACCATGGACCAATGCTGGAGAAACAGAGATATGTAACCTTTCTAACAGAGAATTCAAAATAACTGTTTTGACGAAACTCAGAGAAATTCAAGATAACGTAGGGAAGGAATTCAGAATTCTATCAAATAAATTTCACAAAGAGGTGGAATAATTAAAAAGAATCAAGCAGAAACTCTGGGAATGAAAAATGAAATTGGAACACTGAATAATGTATCTGTATCTTTTAATAGCAGACTTGATCAAGCAGAAGAAAGAATTAGGGAGTTAAATAATAGGCTATTTGGAAATACACAGTCAGAGGAGACAAAAAAAAAAAAAGAATACAAAACAATGAAGCATGCCACAGCATCGTAAAAAAAAAAAAACAGCCTCAAAGTGGAAAATCTAAGAGCTATTGGCCTCAAAGAGGAGGTAGAGAAAGAGACAAGGGTAGAAAGTTTATTTAAAAAGATAACAAAGAAGTCCACACGACAAGAGAAAGATATCAATATCCAAGAAGGTTATAGAACACCAAGCAGATTTAACCCAAAAAAGACTATCTAGAAGCATTTAATAATCAAACTTCCACAGGTCAAGGAAAAAGAATCCAAAAAGCAATGAAAGAAAAGAAACAAATATCATAAAATGAAGGTCCAGTACCTCTGGCAGCAGAGTTCTCAGTGCAAACATTATAAGCCAGGAAAGAATGGCATGCCATTATTTGAAAAGCTGAAGAAAAAACAAACAAATAAACAAACAATCAAAAAACTTCTACCCTGGAATAATATATCCAGCAAAATTGTCCTTCTAACATGAAAGAGAAATAAAGATGTTCCCAGACAAACAAAAGCTGAGAGATTTCATCAATAGTAAACCTGTCCTACAAGAAATGCTAAAGTTAATACTTTAATAAGAAAGAAAGATCATTAATATACAATAAGAAATACTTTAATAAGAAAGAAAGATCATTAATATACAATAAGAAATTACCTGAAAGTACAAAACTCACTAGTAATAATAAGTACAAAGAAAAACAGAAGATTATAACAATGTAAATGTGGTGTGTATGTTACTTTTATCTCAAGTAGAATGACTAAACAATGAACCATTCAAAAATAATAACTGCAACAACTTTTCAAGACATAGTATAATAAAATATAAATAGCAACAACAAAAAATTAAAAAACAAGGGGACAAAGTTAGGCTGTAGAGTCTTCTTTAGTTTTCTTTCTGCTTGTTTGTTTGTTTAAAATAGTGTTAAGTTGTTATGAGGTTAAAATAATAGATTATAAGATAGTATTTGCTATCTTATAACAAATACTATAATATAGTATTATAAGATTTAACAAATCTTATGAGTCTCATGGTGATCTCAAACCAAAATATAAAAAACATATAATGGATATATAAAAATACAAAACAAGCAGCTAAATCATATCAGAGGAGAAAATTACTTTCACTAAAAAAAGGGAGCAAAGAAAAAAGGAAGACAGTATTATGAAACAGCCAGATAAAAGAAAAATATGGGAGGAATAAGTCCTTACTTAATAATAACATTGAATGTAAATGGAGTAAGCTCTCCAATCAAAACACGTAGCATGGCTGAATGGATAAAGAAACAGGACCCAATTAATCTGTTGCCTACAAGAAACATATTTCACCTATAAATACACACATAGACTGAAAATAAAGGGGTGGAAAAGGATATAGCAGGAGTAGCTATACTTGTATCAGACAAAATAGATTTCAAGACAAAAGCTATAAGACGAGACAAAGATAATGATAAAGGGTGATAAAGGGGTCAATTCAGAAAGAGGATATAACAATTTTAAATATATATGCACCCAACACTGGAATGCCAAGATATATAAAGCTAATACTATTAGAGCTAAAGAGAGAGGCTCTGATACAATAATAGCTGGAGATTTTAGCACCCCACTGGATAGATCTTCTAGACAAAATCAACAAAGAAACATCAGACGTAATCTACACTATAAACCAAATGGATCTAATAGATATTTACAGAGCATTTCATCTAAGAGCTACAGAGTACAGATTCTTTTTTCCTCAGGACCTACATCAGTCTCAAGGATAGGTTATATGTTAGGTTACAAAACAAGTCTTAAAACATTAAAAAAAAAAACTGAAATAATATCAAGCATCTTCTCTGACCACAATGGAATGAAACTACAAATAAAAAAAGAGGAATTTTGGAAAGTATACAAATACATGGAAATTACACAATATCCTCCTAAATGATGAGTGAGTCAATGAAGAAATTAAGAAGGAAATTGAAAAATTTCTTCAAGCAAATGATAATGGAAAAATACCAAAACCTATGGGATACAAAAAAAGCAGTATTAAGAGGGAAGTTTATAGTTATAAGTGCCTAGATAAAAAAGAAGAGAAACTTCAAATAAACAACCTAACAATGCATCTTAAAGAACCAGAAAAGCAACAGCTAACCAAACCTAAAATTAGTAGAATAAATAATAAAGATCAGAGCAGAAATAAAGGAAATTGTAATGAAGAAAACCATATAAAAAAATCAATGAAACAAAAAGTTGTTTTTTAAAAGTAAAACTAGACTAATTTCAAGCAAAATAAACCAACAATAGAAAAGTATTTTCCGATAGAAAATCTCAATATCGTAAAGATTTTTTCCTTAAATATATTTAAAATGAATTATTTCCATAAAATACTAAATAGGCAACTTTTTCAAGGTTCTTAATTTTAAGGTGGAAAAATAAATATGGAACATACAAAGAGACTGCAAGAATAATTCTGACAAGGAGGAGAAACAGACAAAATATATCACAAAATGCTTAAATACATTAAAATATATTAATTATGTTACAAAGTAATTTTACTAATTTTGCTAATTTAGTAAAATATTCCATAAAGCCACTGCTTTTGATTTTTATGTCAGATGGATACCTAGTGTAATAAAGTGCTTTATGGAATATTTTATACGATAATTTTTATTATTTTTGAGTATAGTTAATGGTTAAAGAATATATTCATATATAAAATTTAATATTTACACATTTTACTTACTTTGTATTTATATAATTTATGTATATATGTTATGTTATTTAAATATTATTTTAGAATTCAGAGATCCTTCTTAAGGTAAACGTTAAACCCATAGTAATAAATTTGGCATATACAAAAAGAATAAAACATATATTTTCAAAGTAAAAGTACATGTCCTTGGGAAAATGCTGGCAATGTATGGAGCAAATCCTTTATCTCATTAATATCATAAACATGTTTACTAAACATGAAGAAGAATTACAAAAATTGCCTATCGGGAAAAATAAATGAACAAAATAGGAGAACAGTTCATCCAATTTTTTCAGTGCTTAAAAACATCATGAGAACATTTTCAAACTTAATTATGACAAACAGATTTCAAACTAGAAACCAAATCTCTATACAGAAATTATTTACCAGGTTGGAAAATCTCCACCATTTGATTTCACACAATGTGGGTGATGGTTTCGGGAATTCAACACTGGCATATACTTATGATGGTTGTATAATTTGATGATATACAGTACAGAACTATAAAATATTTTAAAACATTTAAATATACATTAATTTTTGACTCATTGATTCTAGTTCAATAAAATAAAAGTAAAATACTTTAGAAAATTGAGAATTTAGACATGAAAATACTCAAAGCAGTTTTTTTAATCCTAAAGTTTGAAACAAACTAAATTATCATTAGTTGGAGATACAGTAAGTATGCATTCATATAATGAAAACTCTGCAGCTATTACAAAGCAAAGGGATAACCTACATGTGCTAATATAAAAAATTATATTTTGTTTTCAATGAAATAGAACAATATGTGAAACTGTACAGATAAGCCCAGCTGATGATACACGGATTTGTTAAGGGAGTTAACACTGAGTTTTATCAGTAGACTCCAAGGTTTTAAAAAATGTGAAATTCCAAAGCCAGATCACTGTTTACAGAATAAGAAATGTCTGAGAACCAAATACCTATAGTCTTGATTTCATTTACCACTTCGAGAATTGAAAAAAAAAAATCTAACAAATAGGAAGAAACATCAGAGGGAGCTTCTGCCTTGCCGTGCAGTATTGTGAGAGGATATGTTAATTCTTCACCCCTGGTCTGGTAAGAAAGCTTCCATGGGTTTAGTTGGCGTGCTTTTCAATATATTCTTGTAGTTGAGACATACATTGTTGCTGAACCCACACCAGAAAAAGTTTAGCTATGGGAACTAGAAGGAAGTGCTTTATGTTTCCCTGGACTCATAGAGTTTTCCAAAGCATAGTAACTGTTTTTTCAATCTTTTCTGCTTCCCCACCTCTTCCGTCCCGTCCCATGAGCAAGATGTGGACCAAGCAGGAGAAACAGCTGAGATCAGGCCATATTGAATCCTGTCAATGATGTCTACTTAAGCACAAGAAGCAATCCCAGCCCAGCAGCAAAAAGCTGAGAGGAAATGTTGGGTGGTAGAAATGAGTCACAAGAAACTATCAGAAATAAAGTTAACTTGGGTGATGACAGCCTCAGCTGAAAAGTCATCAGGACTCCCTAGTGGATCCATTAAAACTCAATTATAAATATCTGTCGGGCCTAAGGGGTACAAAGTCAGCCTAGGAAGGAATGGATACAATCAGAATCCCTCTACACAATCCATCCAAGGTCTGAGGATGTAAGAAATTCTCTGGCAGGTAAACGTAATGTGAGAATGGAGAAGAAATAGAAAGTTCTTCTTTTCCCATAGGGAATTCAAACCTGAAGCATGCCCACACTGGGGAAGATGAGAGAATGTTTAATCGACTAAGATCTTGATGGGTTTCTTAGACTGGATATTATAACTGAGTTGAATTTTTCCTTGTTATTCAACTTTTGAAATATACATTGAGAAAAGAACTACTTCTTAAACGTGCACATAAAAACTTTATATTAGCCTATGTTTTTATCCAGGATTACATAATTACACCCACTTAACAATGAGCAATACACATGCCTAACTCAATGTATAAACACATAATGTGTATCTGTGTATGCATGTATACATACTGTTCATAATAGAATGTTAATATGTGATTATACTAAGCTGCGAAAACTGAGATTTGAGATTCAATCTTATTTGCTTTTTACTGTAATTTTTAATTATTAAAGCAATTATTATTTCTATAAAATTGTTCTTTTCACATATTTTAGGAAAAAGTTATTCTAAACAAAACAGAACATATTAATTCCACAAAATTTAATAAATTAAAAGAATATTATCATTCATCAATAACCCAATATGTTAAAATCTTTTAGCTATTGTGTATCTCACATGCGTAATCATATATAAACTGAATCTCCTGTCATATAGATAAATATATAGACATATAATACATATATATCTTACTGCAAATAACACCTCATTGTAGATAACAAAAAACAACTAAAGTGAATGCAACACTGAAGAATAAAACAAGTATTTGTTTTGATTTCTTAGTGATATATTGATTTTAGAATGATATGAATTTAGTTTAAGATTAATGCAAATACTATATGATTTCTATTAAAAACCCACTCATTTTCTAAAAAAAAAAAATAGAATAACATGAAATTTGAAGGTAAGCATAATGTACTGCTATATAATAAAAGGTGATTTAAATAAGACTTATTGCCTGGCAAATTGGACATGGCTTATCTTGTAGAAGAGAAAAATTATTTATATAGACAAACCAATGTGAAGCACTTGCAATTATACCCTTCCCCATAAGTTTAAAAATTTAGAAATAAAAAGCAACACAATTATAACATTTTGGCAGGAAGCTGCTATCCAATCTTTTAATTTTCTTCAACCACTTTTTAAAATATACAGATGCTCTTAAAATTCACAATGGAGTTACACCTCAATAAATCCACCATAAATTCAAAATATCATGCCAAAAATTCATTTCATACACTTAACCTAGTAAACATTATAGCTTAGCCTAGTCTACCTTAAATGTACTAAAAAAAAAAAAAATACACAGCCTAGAGTTCGGCAAAAAAACCTAACACAAAGCATAGTTAATAATAAAAAGTGTTGAATATGTTTTGTAATTTATTTAATACTGTATTAACGGTGAAAAACAGAATGGTTGCATGAGTACTTGAAGCACTATTTCTACTAAATGCACATCACTTTTGCACCATTACAAAGTTAAAAATTCTAATTTGAATCAGGGACCACCTATGATACCACAATCTTACAATTGTCCAGGATTTATAATTCTCTTTAGGAATTTAGGAAATTTAATTAAGTTCATATCTTTATCTAGTTTCTCCATATTGTTATCATTAAGAAAATAGTAGATTTGATCAACAAGTACAATGAGTTTTTCTTTTAGAATAGATATTTAGGAATAGAAAGGAAAAAAGTAATAATCATCTTTATTTCTTTCAGTCAATACTGCTTGAAAAGCAACCATGAACTGCTATTTTTTTTCTAAAATGCACATGTGTACATCTTTAATCCTTTGCAACAATCCACAAAATTTAAGAATATACCTGAAAATTTTCATGACTACAATGTTTTGTTATGATGTATCCCTAGGCAAATGTGCAAAAATTGATAGCTGATTCTAGAATATCTTACTTTAAAACTATAATAGCATGTAAATATTGTTTTTAACAAGATCATTGAATAACTTCTAAATATTGGGACTTAAAAATTATTACATTTTATTGAATGGTCGCACACATTTAAAATATCAACCACTAGGTATATATTGGGTCAAACGTGTATATTTACTGATACGGTTTGGCTCTGTGTCCCCACCCAAATCTCATCTTGAATTGTAATCCCCATGTGTTGAGGGAGGGTCCTCGTGGAAGGTGCTTAGATTATGGAGGTAGTTTCCCCCATGCTGTATTCATGGTAATGAGTGAGTACTCAACAGGTCTGACGGCTTAAAAGTAGCACATCCCCCTTTGCTCACACTGTCTCATGACATCATGAAAGACATGTCTTGCTTCACCTTCGCATTCCACCATGAATGTAAGTTTCCTGAGGCTCCTCAGCTATGTGGAACTGTGAGTCAATTAAATCTTATTTTTCTTTATAAATTACCTAGTCTCAGGAAGTTCTTTATAGCAGTGTGAAAATGAACTAATACACATACAAAATCTATTATGATCTCACAAATATATTTACTAAAGAGTCATAAGCAGAAGATTTTTCTGAATATAAGATATATTAAACAATATATTAATTAATATATTATATTGTTAATATCTTATTAAAATATTAAATGTATTAAATTAATAATTAAATAAATATTAAATGTATATAATATTTCAAAATGTCTGTTATACAGTTGATGTTTGAATAATAAAACACTGAAGCATTTTATTTAATAATAAATACACACTGATAAGAATTTAAATGCCTTTAGATAGGCATGAAAATAACTTACTCAATAGATGACATTAAATTGACAAATTATAATTCAACTTAATGAAGTGCTTGGTGTGGGAGTAAGTTAATTTCTGCAGACCATGTGAATGACCATTCAAACAGCCACTGGCTATTTATTCAGTAGTATTGTCCTGTCTCAACTGAAGATAAAATTGTACTTTCTCATTTTTTTAATATAGTAAAGAAAAGATTCTAAAAAATGTAAAATTAAGTTATCATATGCTTTTAAATTTATCACATTGAAGTATATAGAACTAAAATTATTTAAAAGAATTACTACTGTGATAGAAATAAAGATAGTATTTGAAGTTTAAACAGAGGAAGTAATTCATTGAAAGGTTTGTTAAACATTGAAAAGTATATTTACCAGCATCATGTTCAACCTGCATTCATTCTCTAGGGTATCTGCAGTTGCAAAATTTGTTTGTATTTGGCACACACAGAGAGAAAGCATTCACAGTTAATTTCCATAGAAAAGTCCAGTCAAAATTGTGCTGAATAGAATGAAAGGCAAAGAAAATAGCATATTTTAAGAACATTTAATATCATACACACATTTTGTTATGTTTTGCTTTCTGTGTGTTTAATGGCAAATAGGGGAAATATTATTTTTTTAAAAGAATGGTGATAAATGGCTAAAAAGACATGCTGAAATTCTGTGTGATTGAGAAATAGGGCAAAAAAAGGAGCTAAAGCCTCCTAATCTCTTTGCAGACATGTTTATGAAAGACCTAGTGAAAACCCTAAATGTTTTTTGTTAAGAGAATAGTGCCAGTGTGTAAAATACTTTACACAAAATAGGCCTGGTTATCTAGAATACTTAAAAAAAAAACAGAAATCTAAGAACTTATATAAATATCTGAGTTTAAAATGGTGGCGTTTCATAATCTATATAGCTCTATTTACGTGAAGTGACCACATATCTCATTTAGAGAGCTCATCTATAACCTAGGTCAAAGCATGTTCAATGGGAGAAGAAGGAAACTGAGGAGCTGTGCTGGGGGATCCGAGACTTGCCTCTTTCATTTGTGCAGTGCAATTTTTATATCCTTAAACATGTTTAGTTAAGCTTGATACTGGTTAATATCTCTGATGTATGGGAAGACTCTGGTCCACAAATCTGATATTATGTGTAATCTCAGATTGGTACTGTTGGCATGATTGTCTTTTAAACCAATGAGTCATAATTGCTAATATACTTTATGGCAAGAAATAAAGAGATAATGATAAAACGCTATAAAGACTTGATGTCAGAATGGCTGTTTCTCTAGCCTCTTAGTATGAAGAAGCGAGAGCTTTTAAAGAAATTATAACTGTGAGAATGAAGAGTAATGGTATTTGAAAGAAATTGGTTTAATTCAGGTAAACTGGCTGAGTGGATAGATAAGAAGTACAAAACTGAAAGGGATGTTAGTCATTTTTTTTTCTATTTCTTAGCTTTTGCTAGAAACTCTAGCAAAATCCAGACACACAAAGATAGGAACCAAAGTCCATGTAAAATTCATTTCTGTATTCTCTAGCAAGCCTCATCATTGCCTTTCGTATAGGAGTAATTTATAAAATATTTGTTGACTGAATAAATGTGCAAATCTGTAAAGATAGCATTCCAGACACTGACACTCAAAAAGATACTTGCTCCTGCTCTATGAAACCAGTAGGCAGGAATGTGAAGAGTAGCCCTACCACAAGTTGATATTTAACCCAGCTCTGCTAAGTTAAAGCTGTCACAGTTCCATAAAATATGATTTTACTCATATGTATGATTTGAGAAAAGGACAAGCCCATAGTTCCAGACAGATTAATAGACTGTATTAAGTCACTGAGACAATAATTCCTTTCACTGCCATAGATGTTGAAAATTAACATTGGTGTTCTCTCTTTGAGGTTTAATATTAAATAATTTGATCAAGATCAACCTTTCTTGAGGTTACAATAGAAAATTCAAAAGGTTTAATTGATACTTCTAAAATTCATTTTTCTTCCATTTTCAGAGCTTCCTTTCTGTATTGGAGTTAATGGAGCAAATCTGACTTCCTGAGACAGTACCTCCAGAACTCAAGAAGATGTTACTGCTCAACCATCCTTAATCAGGGCACAGATGAAAAACCAAGTACACTTTCTCATCACAATAGAAAGAACATAAAGTCCTAATTAAATTTTTTAAAACACATTTTGTAATTTTTCACAATATATGACACTCAAAAATATGTTTAAAGATGGCTAATTAGATGTTTGGAAACAGATGTAAGATGACAACTCTTCTTATTAAATATTTTAAATTTTAAAAAGTAAAATAAGCATTTAATATGAATGATTGCAAATAATCTCATAATTATATTAGAAAGTGCTTAATACTTAAATAAACACTATAATCTAGTTTTTCTGTTTGTTTTTGGCTTGGGAAATTTTTCTCTTGAGTTTTTCATTACGAAAAATTCTGCAAAAGAATAATGCCCAATTTTGGTCAGAACCATAATAACATCAAAGCACTAAAAACATAATGTTTTAAATTGAATATAATTTGGTGTAATTTTTAAGCAATATATTCAGAAAATGCTGACGTTTAAAAAAAGAAGTAATTCAACTTTCTGTAGTCATTTCACAAAACTTTTTTGCATAAATTATAATGTTTAAATAGTTTAGGGGCCATTCATTAAAGTTTTCCTACTGATTATCTAAACTTGGTAAAGAACATGAAAATAGTAAACCATATGGTTTCCTGGTTTTGCTTGCTAAATTTTATTCACAATAAAGGATTTACTTGCTAAACATCACTGGAGTTTGATTCTATTAGTAGGCAGAATATACCTGCCTCAACTGCCAAATTGCCAAGATGTTTATACCCAAATCTCTGAAATGTGTGAATATATTTCCTTACCAGCCAAAAGGGTCTTTCAGACATTAAAATGTAGAGATCATCCTGAATTATCTAGGTGAGTCTAATCAAATCTGTTCTGATAAACTTCAGGGCTCCCATCTCAAGATCAAACATTGAGACTTGTAACCACAGAAGAAATTCCATAAAATTTTTGTGATGTCTGAGTTGGAATATTTGGGAATAATCAGGAGAATGACACTTTATTGCATATTTACTTAAATATATCATATAATAACATATCAATATTAGATTTTTGATAAGCTCACTGATTCTTCTATCCAGTAACTAATATTCTAGAGTTTAGCTAGAATTTGAAAGAAGGGAGAGCAACACATTTTATCACGACTGAAAAGGACAATAAATAGGTGCTGAAGAGAAAAGCTAGAACTGGAAGAAGAAATAGGACAAACAATAAAGAGTAGGTTTAAATGGCCACTGAGGGAATGAGGGGGCTGGAAAGAATAGATATTTGGGATAGTTCTGGCATTGGAGCGTATGTGATATTTAGTGATAGAAAGCCCAACTGAATTAAGAAGTTTTTCTATGGCTTACAAATTTAATTTGGCATTGTTTAATGAAACCACTTAAGTTAATTTTCAATTATGTTTGGACATAGAGATACATATTCTAAATTTGACCAGTGCTAAGCTAGATCATGAAACAAGTACAAGTTAGTCTTATCCTAGGTTCATATCTATACAGAGTAGAATATATGGCCTTTATTTACCCAGGGTTCAGATTTTAAAATACAAAAAAAAAAAAAAATGCTTATATGGATCCCGTAAGGTTGACTTCTATATAACATGTACATGTAGCAAATTAAACATTGCTCACATTTTTCAATTTAATTTGGAAAACATTAATCAAGAAAAAGACAAAAGGTAAAAGGCAGTCAATAAATGGCATAGTTCTAAATAAAGCTAGTTTTAAATTTATCAAAAATTATTAACATTTATCATAAAAATAATAGAATATTATCTGCCTAGGGCTCTTCAAGATTATCATGTCTACAATAGACTGAGTCTTAGGCAAAATGCGTGCAAATATGTCTAATTTCTGTTTCTACATCATCAACACCACCCGAACACCTGTATTACCCGCAAATATCTTTCATATAATCACTGAAAAAAAATTCTATTGAATTTAACTGAATTGATCTGTTGTCTTTGCCTTGACATAATTCTGTAAGAAAATGGATGATTGCTTTATCTGAAATATTTGGTTGATTATTTAAAATGCTTCACAGGCTTCTCAGCCCTTAAACAAGAACTATGAACAGGCAGGGGAAAAGACACATTGCTTGGTAAATCACAATCTGTCTTGCATAATAAAATGTCATGATCATGCAATTTTGGAAAAAAACAGAGTAGACGTTTTAAAAAAAACTTGCTTGTTTGTCACAAATATTTGGAATTACAACATAAGGATTGTAAAAACAGATACAGGGTCATTACATTGTACCTAGGCATATAGTTAGCAGAGTTGTCATTGTTACCACTGTTGGTACAATTAACTGTTACAAGAACTTTATTTCTGCCTATTTTGGCAAAACATCCCATGTGGAATACTCGAATAACAAAGCAAAGATCTCTTCAGGAAGATACAATAATAATCACATAATTCAGTAAAAACTGAGACAATTCCTGGTTGTGAGCATGAAAAAAGGCTCAGTGTGATGCAACATTGCTGTTTTCAACGAAGGCCAAAAGCCAAACAAAATGAGCAGCCTCTGAAACTGGAAAAGAAAAACTAATTCTCCTCTAGAGACTCCAGAAAGAATGCACCTTGATTTTCACCCCGTGAGACCCATATTGGACTTATGACCTACAAAACTTTAAGATAATAAATATGTGTTGTATTAAAACACTAAGTGTAGAGTAATATGTTACAGTAACAATAGAAAATTAATACACAATTTATGAGGTTATATCATAAATATGTCTGCTAACTTTATAATATATTAAATGAGAATTCCTTTAATGCCATAAGGTACTAAGTTGATTAAATGAGGATTAGAACTTAGCACGTGATACATTATTAGTGCCTAGGACTTGATATATTCTTAAAAAATTAGTAACAGCATTATTAATGTAGTGAAAATACAGTTAAATGCTGAGAAAAGGAATAGATATTTCATTTTCTGTGAAGTCTCTATTCCAGGCAAAAATAAAAACTCATATACATACAATATATCTGTATCAGCTACTAGCTACTGAAAGAAAGTTAAATTAATTTATTAAAAATGAATACTCCAACATGTTTTGTTTGGATAGCATTTATACTTTTAAAAGAAAAAGAATATTGAGTCAAAACTTAATGAACAACTATATGAGTATGACAAAATATAAAAGAGATACCTTTGAATAAACAGATTATGTTTGTGAAAAAATATTTTTGCTTATTCATATTGAAATTAATACAAATATTTAGAATGCAAAATACTAATGCTGAAAAATAATAATGATTTAGTACATTTTAGCTCACTATTATTTAGTTCATATTAAAGCCAGAAAAATTAATTATTCATATATATGTATGTGTACATTTCTGTGTATATATCTATATTTATACATACATATACATTAGTTATTACTAAGTCAACACCACTCTGTTTGTTCTAAAATATACTCTGTGTTTATTTTAGTGTCTCTATATTACATATATTTCCTATTTGATTCTCATGATATTTTCAATAAAATTGTATGGGTTTATTTTATGCTGTTTTATCTATGTCATTTCAATAAAAATACTTAGTCAATTAAAAAGTATAAATAGTATAAATATGGAAATGTTGACAGGTGACATTTTTATATAAAGCAAATTGAATTATCCAAAAGCATGGATGAATAGAAAATTTTCATTTGTCTTTAAAAAGGAAAAATCTGAATACTGAGCATGCTTAATTGCTTGGAACTTTAAGCAATATTTTGAAATAGACCATAATTATAGCAAATGCAAATTTTAGTTACATATCATTTGCATTAACTGAACTATCTGCATTTTAATTTATATAATGTTAATTAAGTATGTCTTACTTCTTTGCCAATGTATTGTTCTTATATAGGGTTTGTCTCCAAATAAGCCCTCTGAGATATTAATTCACATATAATTTGCAGTGGGAAGTATTCAAATGCATACAGACATTATAAATACATACTTTTTTAATTTGGATGTTTTATTCCATTAATTGTTCTTAAAAGATATTTTAAAATGTAAATCTCACAGAAGGCAGAAAATGTGCAAATGGTCTCTCTTAATATGGCTGAAAAAAATGCAAAATACAAATAAGCAACTCATAGATAAATAATAAACATGTAACTCTATATGTTAAAATTTCCAGGCTGTGCCAGTGTGCTAATTATCCAAAATCATTTATATATATATATATATATATATAGTTAACATTTCATACTTATAATGCATAAAAACCCTATATATTTATTTAATCACTATGGAAAGAATGTATCTATAAATATTTAAATGTATATTTTATAATAACTTATTTGTCTGAGCAATTATAGTTTTTGATATTTTGTAGGAAGAACAAAAAGACACAAAAGAATGATGTCAGTAAGATGGCTGACTAGTCTTTCCCAGAAGATAGATGAATGTTCATTTTTCCCACAAAAAGCCATCAAAATATGAATAAAACAACTAAAATTTGACTGCAGTATCTTAACGACAGCACTGGAATGCAGCAAGAAGGTGGCAAGATTCCTTGGCACACAGAAGCCCAGGATGGCAGTATGGATAAGGGATTGAGGCATTCTGCCTCTGCCACACTGTCTACCCTACCAGGATTGGCATGGAGCCAGAAAGAACTCCCTCTTGAGGGCAAAAGGTAAGCAGAAGGCCCCACCAGCCCTCATTGCCACCATAGACACCTGCAATTCTTACAATAGGAGGATCCCACAGTCTTCACAAACCATTAGCCCAGTTTGGAGAGCTGCCTGAAATTCAGATGGCTGCATTACTCCAAAGTAGGAGCACATGTTATGCACTCCATAACCATGACTCAAGCTGCTGCAGCTCAATGCCATCTTGAAACTGGAACCATTACTGGAGTGTTCCCTGCTCTGGGGGGACAGTAGCCACTACATCTTTTCAAACATGAGGTTCCACCATCATTCTAGCAAGTCCACACAAGTGAACACAATGCCAAGCCCCTACTGCTCAGAGGCAGGGCCCAGGAACAGCCATGACTCTGGCCCAGCACAGATGGGAAGACAAACCCAGGCCAGCTGAACTGCCACACTCCCACACCCTTAGCTAGATAAATGTGTCAGTCCCTAAGCTGACCAACCCATCACATGAATGCATGCCTCCACAGCTTGAGAATCAGCCTGGAAAGCCCAACACCAGCAAATCTACACTACCACTGCCAAAGGCTCCTGCAGTCTAGGCCACCGAAGCACTCACAAACATCACTAACATGAATTACGCCTGAGGAACTCCACAGACACTACACTGCTGTGTCCAAACAGGATCACAGCCAACATATCCTACCCAACTAAAACCCTAGGATTCATTGCCATTAAAAAAAAAAAATAAGTCTTTTCCTACAAAAGCTACTCCATAAAATTAGAAGAGATAATTGTTCCACCAAATGTGCAGGTATCAATGTAGAGACACAAGCATTATAAAAAGCTAGAAAACATGAACCTACAAATGAACACAATGATTTTCTTGTAACAGACTCCTCCCAAAAATTTACAAAAAAAAAACAACAGGAAATGAATCAAAATAATTAGCTTAGGAAATTTCAATGAGATCCAAAAGAACACAGAGAGATAATTCAACAAAATGAGAAAAAATAATATCGTTTATTATTTAAATATTATTTTGCACTACAGAGTAGCTTTCTACAATAGAGATTAAATCTTGTTCCATATATCTGACTAAACACCTATAAAAAATGAAACAAGAAGGGAAAAAAGAAGGTAAATATATTGAAAGCACATACTAATCAGTAAATGACAATTTTAAAGGCATTGCAAATTCAATAATATGGAAATAACACATTGATAATTAGATAATAGAAAACTTAAAAATACCTGGAAACTAATGAAAATACCTTCAGTCTTACTCATAATTAGGGAGACTAAAATTAATAATTTTCTATACTAAAATCGTGTATGTGTTTGGAGACACTCTCGAATTTGATGATACACATACAGGTGATGGTTTAGGGAAATACAGCACCCACATATATTGCTGAGGACTGTATACTCTGATAACACAGAATGTGAAAATATA
Source organism: Hylobates moloch (assembly GCF_009828535.3). Lineage (NCBI taxonomy): Eukaryota > Metazoa > Chordata > Mammalia > Primates > Hylobatidae > Hylobates > Hylobates moloch. Next base: position 91,654,147 of record NW_026652284.1, read on the forward strand.
TTTTCATGTATGTGCATTTTAAATGCACATATATTTGTGACCCACTGATTCTACTTCCAGGAAATTACATGTATAATGGAACTTTGATATTTTAAATAGAAACTTTTAAAATCAGTTTTTGTGTGTGGTTTTTTTATGTGTAAAACTAAAATTTAAGAAAGATAAATTATCAGAAGAAAGAAAGCAAAATCAAATCTATATATGTGTATATATATGTATATATATACACATATATAGAGAGAGCCAGGAATAAGATAAATACTTCATAATTTCAAAAAAGTCAATTTCCCAGGAAAATGTAAAATTAAAAATTTTATCAAATAAACAATTTAGCTTCAAAATGCATATAAACTTACAGGAGAAATAGAAAAACCCAAAATTATAGCTGGTTACCTCCAAACTTATCTCCCAGGAATAGCAAGAACAGATAGATAATATTTATGGAAAAAAGAAGACCTCTACAACCACCATCAAAAAATTTAGCTAATTAAAAATTACAGAATATTTTACCCAACATCATCATCAGAATACACTTTCTTTTCAATCACTTCCCTAATTCCCCTTTGGGAATTAGGATTTCAACATATTAGTTATGAAGGCACACAAACATTCACACCATATCAAGCATGGTTGAATAAAATGAAAAAGTATCAAAAGTTTCAATAAAAATAGAAGATACAAGGAAAATGCAAATTTCACAACTAAAAATTATAATAAAATGAAAAACTCAGTAGGTGAGTTCAACAAGAGAATGGAGAGGATGGAGAAAATAATAAATTAACTTGAAGATAGAATAATAGAAAGATTCCAATGTGACCAGCACAGAGAAAATAGAAAAAAATTATAAAGGACAGTTCCTTAAGGAAAATGAAACTACAACCAAGATCTAACATTTGTGACATCTGAGTCACAGAAGGAGTAGAGAAAGAGGATGAGGATTAAAAAGTATTAAAAGAAGTAATGGCTACCATGGTGCTAGAAAAAGTAACCATCCACAGACAAAACAATAAACTTTGACCAAAACATCACATGTGAAAAAAATTAACTCAAAATGGATCATAGATTTTAATATAAAATATAAAGTTCTAAAACTTTTAGAATATAATACAAGAGAAAATTTTCACTATGTAGAGCTTGGTGAAAAGTTATTAGATACATAATACATAAATACATATGTATGATATGCATAATATATATAAAACACAAATTGATAAATTGGACTTTATCAAAATTGGTAAGTATTGTTCTGAGAAATATGTTTTTAAGAAGGAAGAAAGATGAGCTACAAACTTGAAGAAATTATTGGGAAACATATGACAAAGGAAGTTTATCTAGACAATACTCTCAAAACTCAATGGTTAAAAAAATCGAAAACATGGAAAAAGAGAACTTTAACTGAAGACGATATATAGATGGCAAATAAGCACACCGAAAGATGTAAAATATAACTGGCCGGTAGGGAAATACAAAGAAAAGCCACAGTACAATGTTGCTTCACACTTATTAAATGGTTTACATTTTTTTAATGTGATAATGCAAATGCTAGAGAGGATGAGAAGGAATTCTTTTTCATACATTGCTAGTAGGAATATAAAATGGTGCAACCACTATGAAAAACAATTTAGCAGTTTTGTGAAAAACTAAACATGAACTCATGCCTGCAATCCCAGCACTTTGGGAGGCCAAGGCAGGTGGATCACAAGGTCAGGAGTTTGAGACCAGCCTGGCCAGTATGGTGAAACTCCGTCTCTACTAAAAATACAAAAATTAGCTGGGTGTGGTGTCACACACCTGTAGTCCCAGCTGCTCAGGAGGCTGAGGCAGGAGAATTGCCCTGAACCCAGGAGGCAGAGGTTGCAGTGAGCTGAGATTGTGCCACTGCACTCCAGCCTGGGTGACAGGGCAAGACTCCATCTCAAAAAACAAAAACAAACAAACAAACAAAAAACAAAAAAACTAAACATAAACTTACCACACAGCTAAGCAATTGCATTCTTTGGTATTTATTCCAGAGAAATGAAAACTTACGTTCATATAAAAACCTGTATAGGATTGATGACAGCAGCTTTATTTGTAATTGTCAACAATATAAAACAATGTCCCTAATAGTTGAATAAAGAAAATGTGGTATATTCATGCCATGGACTACTACTCAGCAATAACAAGAACTACTGATACACAGAGAATTTCAAGTGGGTCTACAGGGCATTGTGCTAAGTGAAGAAGCCAGTTTCAAAGAGGCACATACTTTACGATTTTGTCTATAAAACATTCTGAAAATGACAAAACCGTAAACGTAGAAATCATTCATGGCTGGCTGCAGTGGCTCACGCCTATAATCCCAGCACTTTGGAAGGCTGAGGTGTGCAGATCACTTAAGGTCAGGGGTTTGAGACCAGCCTGGCCAACATGGTGAAACCCCATCTCTACTAAATATAGAAAAATGTAGTTGGGCATGGAGGGGTGTGCCTGTAATCCTAGCTACTCAGGAGGCTGAGGCAGGAGAATCACTTGAACCCTGGGAGGTGGAGGTTGCAGTGAGCTGAAATCGCACCACTGCACTGCAGCCTGGGCAATCAAGCGAGACCCAGTCTCAAAAAAAAGCAAAGAAAAGAAAACATTCATTTAGGGATTAGAGATGTTGGTGTGGGACAGGTGGGGAAGTATAAATATAAATGGGTAAGACTACAACAATCTTGGTGACATGGTGCAGTTTTTTTGGTGGTGGTGGTGGTTTTTCATTTTATTTTGTTTTGTTTTGTTTTTTGATGGAGTCTCGCTCTGTTGCCCTGGCTGGAGTGCTGCAGTGGCACAATCTGGGCTCACTGCAACCTCCACCTCCTGGGTTCAAGCAATTCTTCTGCCCCAGTCTCCTGAGTAGTTGGATTACAGGCACATGCTACAGTGACAGGCTAATTTGTTTGCATTTTTAGTAGAGATGGGGTTTCACCATGTTGGTCAGGCTGGTCTTAAACTCCTGACCTCAAGTGATCCGCCTGCCTCAGCCTCTCAAAGTGCTGGGATTAAAGGCGTGAGCCACCACTCCTGGCCATGGTACAGTTTTATAAGCTGATTGCAGTGTTGGCTACACTAATCTACACGTATGATAAAATGCAGTAGAATTACACACAAACAGCAATGTCAATTTTCTGGTTTAGATATTATACCATAATTTTATAAGATATAACCATATGAAAACTGCTTGTGAGTGAAAAGATGTTAGATATTTATTGATGAACCACAGCACTCAAGTCATTATTTGAGCCATGATTGGAGTATTTTCTGCCAAACTGCTAATACACACACACACACACACACACACACACACACACACACACACACTGAAAAAGATTGTAAAGGAAAAAGAAAATAAAAATCTTTCAGCTTGACACCTCAGTGTTGACTTCTGGTGCAACTCTTAACGTATGAGTTTTCCTGTGTCTCAAGATACTCTGGCTTTGATTATACATTTTGAATTTTAAAGTTTTACTTCCTTTTCTTACCATTATTCTAGCAGATGAATTTCAAAATAATATAGATATTATAAATCAAATGGTAAAATATCAAGGCAAGTAACTGAAGACTTAAGGAACTTCCATAATGTTTAATCCTTAAACAATGAAGAAAGCTTTATTACAGCAACTTTGATTCTAGCCTCCTACAAATTAGGTAGATTTACCAAAAAAGCAACCTCATTCTTTATTGAGATTGAATCTATACCCAAATGTTCTTTTAATGTAATGTTAAAATAATAATGTCATAAAATGAAAACTTTCTATTTGACATAAAAAATGTGCTGCTATTATTAATCACACACAGGTTTTATAAAAATCATTTTTCTTTTGTGATTTTTTCGATTCGATCAATAAAAAATCTTATCATGATGGAACAGTAGATATAATTATTTTATAGTAATGATTTCAATAATTATAACACCAATTCCTAATATTGACCGTAATACTATTTACAATTGTTTTTGTTGCATATGATACTAGACACTTAGAATAATGAACTTCTCTCAATTGGATAATTATTGCATCAAAACTTATGGTGTTTTACAAATATTTCAGTTTGTCAGTTGATATACATTAATTTTCCAATTTGGCTTTTTTAAAGGGGAAAATTTCATATGCTAATTTTACCTCTGTTTGTTATCACTATTATGTAATATTACCTTATATTTTGGAGAAGGTTCTATATTCCAACTATAGTAGTAATTTTCTTCAGAACTGAATTGAATTTATAACAGTAAAAAGACATTCATTCCTCATTGATTAAAGGACTGCTATTTTTTTATGGTGTAGGCTACCAGATGATATTCCACACCCTCTGTTATTCTAGCTTTGTTTTAACTACTTGCATTCACCTAAAGGTGAAAGTCAGGTTAGTCGGCTTTTTAAAGTGGGAATATGAACAAAAGATATATGGAGATGTAGAGAATACTTCACTTCTTATGTATGTTTGTTTCTTATGTTTGCTTCCTGTATTAGTCCGTGTTCATGCTGCTGACAAAGACATACCCGAGACTGGGAAGAAAAAGAGGTTTAATTGGACCACACATGGGAATTGTGGGAGTACAATTCAAGATGAGATTTGGGTGAGAACACAGAGCCAAACTATATCATTCCAGCCTTGGCCCCTCCAAATCACATGTCCTCACATTTTAAAACCAATCATGCCTTCCCAATAGTCCCCCAAAGTCTTAACTCATTTCAGCATTAGCGCAAAAGTCCACAATTCAAAGTCTCATCTGAGATAAGGCAAGTTCCTTCCACCAATGACCCTGTAAAATCAAAAGCAAGCTAGTTGCTTTCTAGATACAATGAGGGTACAGGTATTGGGTAAATACATCCATTCCAACTGGGAGAAATTGGCCAAAACAAAGGGGTTACCGGGCTCATCCAAGTCTGAAATCCAATGGGGCAGTCAAATTCTAAAGCTCCAAAATTATCTCCTTTGACTCCATGTCTCACATCCAGGTCATACTGATGCAAGAGGTAGGTTCCCATAGTCTTGGGCAGCTCCACCCCTATGGCTTTGCGAGGTATAGTCCCCCTGCTGGCTGCTTTCACAGGCGGGCGTTGTCTGCGGCTTTTCCAGGTGTGCGGTGTAAGCTGTTGATGGATCTACCATTCTGGGGTCTGGAGGATGGTGGTCCTCTTCTCACAGCTCCACTAGGTGGTGCCCCAGTAGGGACTCTGTGTGGGGGCTCCAATCCCACATTTCCCTTCTGTACTGACCTAGCAGAGGTTCTCCATGAGGGCTCCCTTCAGCAAACTTTTGACTGGGCATCCAGGCTTTTCCATACATCTTCTGAAGTCTAGATGGAGGTTCCCAAACCTCAATACTTGACTTCTGTGAACCTGCAGGCTCAACACTATGTGGAAGCTGTCAAGGGTTAGGGCTTGCATCCTTTGAAACAATGGGCTGAACTGTACCTTGGCCCCTTTTAGTGATAACTAGAGTGGCTGGGACGCAGAACACCTAGTCCCTAGGCTGCACACAACATGGGGATCCTGGGCCTAGCGGACAAAGCCATTTTTTCCTCTACACTTCCTGGTCTGTGGTGGGAAGTGCTGCCATGAAGACCTATGACATGCCCTGGAGACATTTTCCCCATTGTCTTGGGGATTAACATTTGGCTCATTGCTACTTATGCAAATTTCTGTAGCCAGGTTGAATTTCTCCTCAAAAAATGTTATTTGTTTGTTTTTGTTTTTGTTTTCTGCATTGTCGGGCTGCAAATACTCTCAACTTTTTATGCTCTGTTTCCCTTTTAAAATGGAATGCCTTTAACCCAAGTCACCTCTGGAATGTTTGCTGCTTAGAAATTTATTCTACCAGATATTCTAGATCATCTCTCTTAAGTTCATAATTCCACAAATCTCTAGGGCAGTAGCAAAACGCCACCAGTCTCTTTACTAAAACATAACAAGAGTCACCTTTGCTCAGTTCCCAAGAAGTTTCTCATCTCCATCTGAGACCCTCAGCCTGGACTTCATTGTTCATATCACTATCAGCATTTTTGTCAAAGCCATTCAACAAGTCTCTAGGAGGTTCCAATCTTTTCCACATTTTCTTGTCTTCTTCTGATCCCTCCAAACTGTTCCAACCTCCCCCTGATACCCAGCTCCAAAGTCACTTCCACATTTTCGGGTATCTTTTTAGCAACGCCTAACTTTACTGGAACCAATTTACTGTGTTAGTATGCTTTCATGCTGCTGATAAAGACATACCTGAGACTGGGAAGAATAAGAGGTTTAATTGGACTTATAGTTCCACATGGCTAGGGAGGCCTCAGAATCATGGCAGGAGGTGAAAAGCACTACTTACGTGGCAGTGGCAAGAGAAAATGAGGGATTCAAAAGCAGAAATCCCTGATGAAACCATCAGATCTCCTGAGGCTTATTCACTACCATGAGAACAGTATGGGGGAAACCGCCCCCATGATTCAAATTATCTCCCACCGGGTCCCTCCCACAACATTTGAGAATTATGGGAGTACAATTCAAGATGAGATTTGGATAGGGACACAGAGCCAAACCATATCACTTTCCTATTTTTGCCTTTCTAATCTAGACCAAAAATTTGTCCTTCAAATTTCTTAATTAGTGTCCTCATTAAGATTAACCATTTTGTTACCATGTGTTACTAAATGAGCAAAGCAATTGTGCATGAGTATTGGTGCTAGGAACAAAGAGATTTGCCTGGATTTGGCTGTTACTGCTTTTCTGGTAAATGAATAAAAATGAATTCAACTTTGATGTATGGCATAGGTCCATATATTTAACACTTCATAATTATTGTACTGAGTAGTTTTGCAATTCCAGCTATTTATTTTTTTCCCAATCGGATTGACAAAGCAGTCTCTCCAGGCTCTTCTGTTATCTATTATACACAATACATATTTCACTTTATTTACTGAGGACATAAAATGCTCCCTGGGGTTCTTATTGTTTTGAAAAAGAGTTCAGTATCTACTATGAGACTACATAAAATATTAGCTTATTAAAATATATAAAAGAATGCAGGATTTCTGTTTGAGTCTATACGGGCAAACAATTTTTATTCTGCAAGATATCAAGATAATGTAAGTTTTACTTATCCAGATAGCATCTTTAATGATAATATATTTTTGCCTTCTTGTTTTATCATTGTTTTATTATTTCATTTTTGTATGTGTATGGCAAATTAAGGTTTATAATAATATGAAAATTATGAAAATATACTTACATTTAATTTTTAACAACCATTTCATATCTTTAAGTTACAATTAGATTAACTGTATCATTATTGAAAAAGCAAGATATCAAAATAATGTGAGTTTTACCTATCCAGACAGCATCTTTAATGATACTCTATTTTTGCCTTCTTTTATTATTTCGTTTTTTGCAGATCCTCTCTTAATATTAAAGCAAATATCATATGTGTGTGGCAAATTAAAGTTTATAATAATATGAGAAGTATAAAAATATACTTAGGTTTAATTTTTTAACAACTAGTTCATATCTTCAAGTTACAACTGGATTTACTCTCATTATTGGAAAAGCATACAATATTCTGTTTTTATGTATTAAATAGAATCCAGATACCAGCAGATAACATTTAAGACACTTTTCTTCAAAATGAATATGTATTATTAGTTCAGCACATAACCCAGCACTGTTGAATAAATGATAAGGTAGAAAAGTAAAGACATGGACGACCTTTTGCCTTGCGCCTGTGGGGGATCTTGGGTAGGGAAGATTTTCCTGCTTATCCTTCAAAATAGCAGACCTCTGCTTTGCATCAGTGCAGGATTGCGAGAGTGAGTGGATTCCAGACACTCTCTCTGAGTTTGTACTGTTATCACAAAATACCACAGATTGAATAATTTATAAACAATAGAAATGTATTTCTCATAATTTGGGAGGCTGAGAAGTTCAAGATCAAGGGGCCAGGAGGTTTGCTTTCTGCTGGTGTCTTGTTGGTTCTTCCTCTGGAAAGAACACTGTGGATTTACATGACATAAATGACTAAAAGGCAAGAGAGTGCTACCTTTAAGCAGAGCCCTTGAGTAAGGGTGCTAATCCCATTCATCAGGGAAAAGCCTTCAGGACTTCTTTACCTCCCAAAGCCACACTTCTCAATGCTGTTGCATTAAGGATTAAGCTTCAGCATGAATTTTGGAAGTGACACCGTAATTAAAACCGTAGTTCACTCCCTCAGTGTTAGAAAGCTTTTGTTTATTTTTGTTTCTTTTCTTTTTTTTTTTTTTTTTTGAGAGGGAGTCTTGCTCTGTCGCCCAGGCTAGAGTGCAGTGGCGCAATCTTGGCTCACTGCAAGCTCTGCCTCCTGGGTTCACGCCATTCTCCTGCCTCAGCCTCCCTTGTAGCTGGGACTACAGGCGCCTGCCACCATGCCTGGCTAACTTTTTTGGTATTTTTAGCAGAGACGAGGTTTCACCGTGTTAGCCAGATGGTCTCGATCTCCTGACCTCATGATCCGCCCGCCTCGGCCTCCCAAAGTGCTGGGATTACAGGCGTGAGCCACTGCACCTGGACCTGGTTTGCTTTTTATATAAATCTTACAACTGATATGATTTTATATAAATCAAAACAACTCCCTCAGTATAATATTTGCTTTACCAAATAATATCTGTTTTAATAAATTTAAAAAAGGAAAAACCAAAATATTAATCTCATAATTTACTCATACGTTTGCCCTGAATATCTTCCAGGTGATTTCAATTAGTATTTAGTGTCATTTTCCTTTAAACTGGCCAACTTCCTTTATCATTTCCTGTAGTGAAACTTTGTTGATGACAACTTTTCTGTTTTGGTTTTATCTCAGTATGTCTTTATCTTGCCTTGTCTCGTCTTCACTCTTGTGAGATAGCTTTACTGGACATTGAATTCTTACTTCATAATTTGTTTAAACTTTACTGCATGAAATATTTTGTACCAATGTGTTCCCCCTTCCGTAATATTTGATTATTTTCCACCTAAGGCAATGTACTGGTTTTCTACTGTTGCTTCCAAGACTTTCTTTTTAGCATCCACATCTTATACTTTACCCTAATGTTTCCATCTATCAGCAGATAATTTTGTGTTTATCTTGTTTGTAGTTTGTCAAGTTACTGGATTTGTAAATTAATACTTTCATGAGTTAGAAATTACCAGCCATTATTTCTTCACATACTTTTTTCTGCACCTCTCTCTCTCTCTCTCTCTCTCTCTCCCCTTTCCTTCTGGGATTGCAATTTTGCAATTTTACATCACATTCTATGGCTCCGTTAAACTCTAATGTTCATTCTATTTTTCTTATTTTTTTCCCTTTCTGCTCTTTAGATTGGGTAATTTGTATTATTTATTTCTTTTTAGTCACTAATTCTTTCTCCTTGTATTTGCAATCTTCTGCTCATACCACCAAAATGTTTATTTCAGCAATCATAATATGAAACTTCAGATATTGTTTTTTAGAACTTTTGTTTCTCTGTGGAGATTATCAGTCTCATTCTTCAGAAATGCAACATTATTCTTCAATATTTTGAACAAACTATTATTGGGGCAGAAAATAGGTCCTTTCTTACTTCCCCATCATAAAAATATTGGCCAACATCCCTATAACAAGAAAGGTTAACTGAGAAAAATATAGCAAATGTATTTGATCATAGTTTTATGTGACACAGGAGCCATCAGAATGAAGACCAAAGAAAAAGGAAAAATTATACATTTTTATGCTCAAGTTCAATGAAGTATAGACAGCCAATTAAAAATATGATTGGACAAAAAGTATATGATCTAATACTAACAGACTGAGTGAAGAAACTCAACAAGAGCTCTCTGTTAAGATTTTTATTGGCCTGCCTGTGTTACTTTTTTTTTCTCCTGGTTACAGGGTAGGGGCCTACTGAAATGAGAGTCTTAATTTCTTTAAGGCCAGCTATTACAGAAAAATCTGGTGGTAGTAGGTGTTTAAAGTAATATTTTTAGGCATTATGGCTATTACTTTTGAGTAAAATGATTCTGATTTCTCTGACCTGCTTTGGGGCAGAAGGATGCTAGTTTCTATGACTTGCCTGGGTGAGAGACAGGAGGACAGGAGAAGGTCAGAAAGAGACTTTGTTCTCAGGCTGCTTCTTAAACCTCCAGTTTAGGGCATTGTTTTTGGAGTTTTTATGCTACATTTGATGACTTTTAACTGATTTATAACAGCTTCTGTGAAATCTTTGTCGTCCAAATACAACAGGTGATTCCACTTGTAGTCAGTTTCTACCTTTTTTCCTGATTATGGGTTAGTCACACTTTTTCTTTGTTTATCTTGTAGTACCGTTGGTTGAAAACTAGACAATGTAGATATGTTGTGGAGATAAGATTCTGTCATGCTTTTCTGAGAATCGTGAAATTTTTATGTAATAGGAAGTCATCTAGCTTCAAACTATAGCTAAAGTATTCTTGTAATCTCCTATTCTTTTTTACTTTCCACTGTCTTCTTAGGCTGGTACCCTCTCAGTTATGCCTCTCCTCTCCTGAAAAAAATATTTACCAAATATTTTTACTCCTCTCCTGAAAAAAATATTTACCAAACAAATCTTATAGCAGATGATAGAGCTCCCTCTCACTGTAGTTTCCTGATCTTTCAGAACTCTCTGGTCTTCAGCTATTTTGTTAGGTATGGACTCTATACTCAACTCTCTGAGTCTTCTTACACAACTGAAGCATGCACCATGTAAAAAAAAATCATACTCATAGCTCCTTGTTCTTTTTTTTTTTTTTTTTTTTTCCAGGCTGGAGTGCAGTGGCACAATCTCGGTTCACTGCAACCTCCGCCTCCCAGGTTTTCTCCTGTCTCAGCCTCCTGAGTAGCTGGGATTACAGGTACCTGTCTGGCTAATTTTTTGCATTTTTAGTAGAGATCCCAGGCTGGTCTCAAATTCCTGATCTCAGGTGATTCACTTGCCTCGGCCTCCCAAAGTGCTAGGATTACAGGTGTGAGCCACTGTGCCCATCTGTTCTATCTTTTAAAAGTGGATTTCTTTCTGGCCTCTGTCTCCTTTTTTAGCATCATGCCTCACCCCAGCTCCTAAGTCAGACAGTATTTTAGTGGCTCAATATGTGATTTTTGGCAGTCTATTCTTTGAATATGTTTCATTTCTCCTGTTTTATCTAGTTTCCAAAGTTTACTATTTAATTCCAGATGATTTCTCAGATAAGAACTCTGATTTCTGGACACTTTTGATAATAAACAATGAGATTATCACACTGCTGTTTTCCATGACCATACCTATGGAATTTGATAAGCATCCTTTTACTAGAAACCCATAAATTTTTAATTCCTCCAATTTATTTCTGTTGCAATTTTTGGAATTACCTGTCTGGCTTCTATCTGTATTTGGCTACTAACTATCTTTAAATATTTTTAAATGTCTTCCAGTTTTTTTTTATTTTATGTATTTATTTATTTTTGAAACAGAGTCTCTGTTACCCAGGCTGGAATGCAGTGGTGTGATCTCAGATCACTGCAACCTCTGCCTCCCAGGCTCAAGTGATTCTTCCACTTCAGCCTCCCAAGTAGCCGTAACTACAGGTTCATGCCACCATGCCCAGCTAATTTTGATATTTTTTGTAGAGATGGGGTTCATCATCTTGCCAGGCTGATCCCCAGCTCTTGGGCTCAAGAATCCACCTGTCTTGGTTTCCCAGAGTTCTGGGTTTATAGCTGTGAGCCGCTGCTCCCAGCCGGTAATATTTTATTTATAGTCTAAGTTCTTTAGATATTTATACTACTCTTGGAGAGATAAGAAATGGCAGATGAATGTATTTATTATGTTGCATATAATCTCTGAAGTGACTTTGTCAGCCATTTTCCATGTAGAAACCTTTGATATTCTACCTATTTAAAAGTCAACTTAAGTGTTTCTGCTCAAGACATCCAAGAATACGGTTTGGAAAACAAACTCTGTTCTGGGGCCATGGTTACACTCAGCAGTCACAGCAATATTCTTAATGTATAAAGTGGGGTTTTGGACACTAGGTCAAGACAGAGCATTGACGTGTAAAGCAGGACACAAAGCATTGCAATTTTCATCCTGAACTCAAGAGATTCTTATATCTGACAGGACTCTTTATTTGACTAGGGAATAGACATCATTTCTCTAAGAAAGATGTAATATGTAAAAAGATGTAATATGTTCCTAGACAATGACAAAAAAAAAAAAAAACAGGCAACCTCCTTAGGGACATAAGCATGACTTAAGTTACCTTATACTCACTTTGTATTAGCAAGGCTGTCATTATTATTCTAATTTACTATCACATAAGGCAACACTGCCATTTGCTTAATTTATAAGTTATGCCTCCATGAATACATACCTCTTAAAGTTTTCTGTGACCCAATACTGTGCTACCCTACTTGGGATAAAACAACTCCATATAATTCCAATCTACTTTTTAAATTTAGGACAAACAACTTTAGGAACAAATAATTTCTCAAGCCATTTTATAGGAATATATATCCCCTCTTAGCCCTCATAGAATTTGTAAGTTATAATACTTAGTTGATATATTTAATATGTAAACTTTCTTTGCTGGTTATTAAAAAAATGTTACTTATATAAAATATTTTACACTAAAATAGATTTAATACCTTTCAGAGGAGAGATTGTGTATTAGATATCTTTGATCATCTTCAAGTTATCTTACAAAATACTTCCAAAATAGAAACATTCAGTAATTATTTTGTATTCTGTTTGAAGAGCAAGGGATATGGAAGTCCTATTTATCAGACAACCACTCAAGTACCACTTAAAATCCTTTCAGAACCACTACTTAATCCAGCCAAAGCTATGGCAACCATTTCTTTGCAATTGTAGACCAGCCATTTGGTGATGTTAACTCTCCTGCTGTCAGTCTTAAGTAGTCACCAGGGAGAGCTTTAGTTGTCTGGATGTTGCACAAAACTTAATGCTGATCCACTATATTTGTGATATCATGCTAATTAGATTTAGTGAGAAAGAAATGGCAAGATTTCTAAATGCTTTAGTAAAATACATACATGTCAGATGATACTGGATAAACACCACAAAGATTCTGAGACCAATTGTGCAGAGGTCTGATGGAATTTTGTCATTTGAGGCATTCTGAGATAAGGTAAGTGAAGAGATAAGTTGCCGCACTTTGAATTTTCTGCCACTAATAAAAAACAAGAGTACTTAATTTTGGGGAAATTCTGCAAATTCAGTGAATTTTTACCACACTTACATATATATACTACTTCTACCCATTTATGGGTTATTCAGGATACTGATTAAATTTGATTGCAAGTAGGAGTAAAATTTGCTCTGCAGTTCAGGCAATTGTTTAAAAGACTTGCCATTTAGGGCATTAATATGGCTTAGAATTGTGTCCCCACCCAAATCTCACCTAGAATTGTAATAATCCCCACATGTCTTGAGAGGGACCTGGTGGAGGTAACTGAGTCATGGAGGTGGGTTTTTCCCATGCTGCTCTAGTGATTGGGAATAAGTCTCATGAGACCTGATGGTTTTATAAATGGGAGTTACCCTGAACAAGTTATTTTGCCTGCTGCCATGTAAGACGTGACTTTCTCCTCATTTGCCTTCTGCCATGATTGTGGGGCCTCCCCAGCCATGTGGAACTGTGAGTCAACTCAACCTCCTTCCTTTATAAATTACCCAGTCTTAGGTATGCATGTATTAGCAGTGTGAGAACAGAGTAATATAGTAAATTGTTACAGGTAGAGTAAGGTGCCATTGTAAAGACACCTGAAAATGTGGAAGCGACTTTGGAACTGGGTAACAGGCAGAGGTTGGAACAGTTTGGAGGGCTCAGAAGAAGACAGGAAAATGTGGGAAAGTCTGGAACTTCCTAGAGACTTGTTGAATGGCTTTGAACAAAATGCTGATAGTGATATGAACAATGAAATCCAGGCTGAGGTGGTCTCAGATGGAGATGAGAAACTTATTGGGAATTAGAATAAAGGTGACTCTTGCTATATTTTAGCAAAGAGATTGGCAGCATTTTGCCCCTACTCTAGAGATCTGTGGAACTTTGAACTTGCGAGAGATGATTTGGGGTATCTGGTGGAAGAAATTTCTAAGTGGCAAAGCATTCAAGAGGTGACAGAGAATAAAAGTTTGGAAAACTTGCAGCCTGATGATTCAGTAGAAAAGAAAAATACATTTTCTAGGGAGAAATTCAAGCTGGCTGCAGAAATTTGCATAAGTAGCGAGGAGCCAAATGTCAATTGCCAGGACAATAGTGAAAATGTCTCCAGGGCATGTCAGAGGTCTTCACAGAAGCTCCTCCCATCACAGGGGTGGGGCGTATAGGAGGGAAAACTGGAGTGGTTTCCCCAGCTCCTTGCTGCTTTGTGTGTCTCCAGACTTGGTGCCGTAAGTCCCAGAGTGTCTAAAAGGGGCCAATGTACAGCTCAGGCTGATACTTCAGTGGGTGCAAGCTCCAAGCCTTGGTAGCTTACATTTGCTGATCCTGATGGTGCACAGAAGTCAAGAATTGAGGTTTGGGAACCTCTGCCTGGATTTCAGAGGATGTACCGAAATGCCTGGATTTCCAGGCAGAAGTCTGCTGCAGGGGCAGAGCCCTCATGGAGAACCTCTGCTAGGGCAGTGTGGAAGGGAACTGTGGGGTCAAAGCCCCCACACAGAGTCCCCACTGGGTCACTGACCATAAGAAGAGAGCCACTGTCCTCCAGACCCCAGAATGGTAGATTCACTGACAACTTGTACTGTGTGCCTGGAAAAGCCACAAACACTCAACTCCATCTTGTGAAAGCAGCTGTGAGGGTGGCTGTACGCTGCAAAGCTACAGAGACAGAGCTGCACAAGGCCCTGAGAGCCCACCTCTTGCATCAGCATGACCTGGATGTGAGACATGGAGTCAAAGGAGATCATTTTGGAGCTTTAAGATTTGACTCCCCTATTGGGCTTCAGACTTGCATGAGGCCTGTAGTCCCTTTGTTTTGGCCAATTTCTCTCATTTGGAATGGGTGTATTTACCCAATACCTGTGAAATGCCTAACCTTGTTTCTACTTCAACTCATTACTTTGAATTTTGTCCTGCTTGTCTCTTTAAATTACCTAGCCCTGCTTCTCATGTAAATAAGACTCTCTCTAGCTAGGAAAGCTGGACAAACTCCAATTGACCCCTTAATTTACAAGACACTAAGGCTCCTCATCCAACCCCCTTTCGTGAGGAGTTGGCCTGGGTAAACAGATCCTCAGCATTTCAAAGGAGCCCAATTAACTGATAAGGTACCAACACCAACAATGTATGAAGTTCCCCAGGAATTTGCTCCAAGAGATAACAACATAAAACCTTGAGTTCCTGTCTGGCATAAACCCTATATCTAATTATAATGAAAGATTTAGAAGCTTGCACCTGGTACAGTTGCTCTTCCTGTAACCATTTGTCTTTTAAGTTGTTTATCACTCTGTAACCATTTTGATTCCTTTGATTCTTGCATGTTTTTACTTCTGTAGAATTACTACATTTGAGTCCCCCTCCCCTTTCTAAACCTAGGTATACAAGTTAATCGAGCCCCTTCCTCGAGGCCGAGAGAATTTTGAGCATTAGCCGTCTCTTTGGCCGCCGGCTTAATAAAGGACTTAATTCGTCTCAAAGTGTGGCGTTTTACTTAACTCGCCTGGGTAAAACACCTGTACTCTCATTGTATCTGGGAAGTAACTAACTTGCTTTTGGTTTTACAAGCTCATAAGTGGAAGGGACTTGCCTTGTCTCAGATGAGACTTTGGACTTGGACTTGTGGATTAATGCTGGATTATGTTAAGACTTTGGGGGACTGTGTGAGGGCATGATTATGTCCTGAAATGTGAGGACATGAAATTTGGGAGGGGTCAGGGGCAGAATGATATGGTTTGCCTCTGTGTCCCCACCCAGTTTTCACCTTAAATTGTAATAATCTCCACATGTCTCCACACAGGGCCAGGTGGAAATAATTAAATCATGGGGGCAGCTTTCCCCATACTGTTCTCGTGATAGTAAGTCAGTCTCATGAGATCTGATGGTTTTATAAATGGGAGTTCCCCTGAACAAGCTGTCTTGCCTGCTGCCATGTAAGATGTGATTTTGCTCCTCATTCACCTTCTGCCATGACTGTGAGGCCTCCCCAGCCATGTGGACCTGTGAGTCAATTAAACCTCTTTTCTTTATAAATTACCCCGCCTTGGGTATGCCTTTATTAGCAGTGTGAGAACAGACTTGTTTAGCAAGAAAATTTAGGTTACTATGTGACAAAGGCTGTCCAATAAAAGATGGGTATTTCACCTATTTACTGAATTGTTGATTTGATAATTATGCAGCTTACCATTGAATGATAGATTTGATTCATCTAGGAACAGTTCCAAACAAATTCAGAAGACACAAATGAAGCTGTTGCATTGATGCCTCTCCCTCAGCTCACTTTTATTTTTCTTTCTGAAATGTTCTCCCTAATGAATTGTTGAAAGCTTCAAGTACTGTTATTACATAGTTCAACATAATTTGTTTATGCTAGTTGTATATTGACCAAAACCTTCTTAAAAATTACCCTCAGTTTGAGGCAGTTTTAGATAGGCTTCATCTGGACTCTAGTCCCTTGGCATCCTTTTTCTTAGAGCATTTACTTTAACATCAACAACAACAAAAACCTTGTAATTGCAAATGATTTATCACTTTATTTGCACTGTACATCCTTTCCCAGTCTCTTGCCAGAGTTACAATTCAGGAATGTCTTTGTCAAGGCCCTAGAAGTCATCCTTATGAAACATAATCATCTTAAAAGGCAGTACCTATTTTCTACAGGAAGGTTAAGAGCCTTATTTCAATAAGTATCAAAAAGCAAATATATACGGCCTAATCACATTGATCAACATCCCCTAACACCTTCTAGTACTTCTTTTCATTAGCTCACCCCACCATTTGAAAACACTACTATCTTTTGTTCCAGTAAAGTTGAGTTGAATTTCTCTTCCCTGCTGTTAAGTCATAAAGTCTTTCTTGCTGATTTAACTCTTCTCTTATATATTTTTTCTTTAGTAAGAATGGCTATAGCAGTAAAACGTGACAAAAAGGTGGCAGAAGATAACTCTGGTGACAGGGAAGAGACACAATGTTTTTCATTTTTAATGAAAGAAAAAGTGATCTGAGAGAGTAGTTACACACTGACACCTGTGACAGATAGGGCAATGGAAAATGTCTTGTCTGTTTGATCAAGATCCTGGGGGAAATTAATATTGTAATACTGAGACAAAGAGATCTGAAAAAGAAGAATGTAGATGAATGGATTAGAGTAAGCACAATATATACAGTTTAGGTGAATTACATTAATACCCACTAAGAAACCATTCATCACAGAGATGACACTCGAAAACCAAATAGGGTCAATTTGGCCTCTGTGTGCCAGTTTGCCTTTTTCCTCGTTCATTCCCATATCAGTAAAATAGGCCCAGGAAGGGAATATCTATTTTGACAGGGACGGAGGCTGTGTACGAGTCCAAGAACTATGGACTTTCTCTCACCAGTGCCAATCTGGCTATTATCCCTGATGAATGCCAAAATTGCCAGCAACAAAATCAGACACTGAGCCCTTCGGGCAAATTCTCCTGGGTCACTGAAAAAGCCAGACTGAACATTTAGTGACACGAGGCCTGAAAAAGCACTGAGGCTGAACCAGTAAAATGAGGGACGCAGGCTCTCTACAGCCTGAACACATGATGGTTTCTTGCCCACCCTTGAGAGGTAGGAGATTTTATCTGTCTTTCCTTCTCCCAGCTGTTGTGTGTCTTCATGTGTGCACCGAGGGTAACAATTTGTTGCCCCTCCTGAAGAAGCTTAACTTTTTGTTGTTGTTGTTATTCAGAGTAGAAAGAACCAGGCAAGATACTGTGCCTTTCTTACAGCAATATCACTCTCCTCCTCACTCCTGCACCAGCAAGAGAAGCTTTTTCTGTACTCTCCCAGCCCTCGATCTTTCTCATGAGAACTCAGTGAGATCTTTGGAGAATAGCCTTCAACTTTGTACAAATTCCTCTGGGCTTCTATACTCACATACTAGATCACATTTGGCCTTTGGCAATTCAGTAAATATTTTAGCAATTTCTTCTTTCCTGCCTGTCTGAAGACTGTCTTCCTGCTGCTGCCAAAGGTTTGCAGTGCTTATTTAAGGTGCTGACTTCTTTAGCTTTCAGGCTGGTTGATTGTCATATGAACTCAGGTCTCTGCTAGGTTTAGAAAAAGTTATTATTTTATAGATTATCCAGCTGTGTTTAGTTGTCAGGGTGGGAATGATGTACTTTCTGGTTTTCTACATGCTATGCAGGAGATGGAAGTGTTTTCCTTCAGCATTTCCTGCAGAGCAGTTCTCCAGGCATCATCATCTCTCTGCTTTTGCCCATCTGTTAATGTCTTTATTTCACATTCCCTTTTAAATCATACATTAACTATATATTTAAAGAGTTGGTTGACAGTTCTTTCTTTTCTTTTGGCACATTAAAGATGTTTCTTTACTGTTATTTGAATTGCTTATTTTCTAATGAGAAGTCTCAGGTCAGACTTTAAGATTGTTCATTTGTATGCCTTGTATTTTCATATCAATGTTCTAACATTTTTTTCTGTATATCTTTCTTTTATGAATTTGATTATGATGTGATTTTGTGTTATATTCTTTGGATTTATTTTACTTAGTGTTTGTTGAGCTCCTTGCTTCGGTACATTTTCCTTCAAACCAAGAAACTTTTAGGGTATTATTTATTCATATATATTCTTATGTGTCCCTCCCTTAGGGAACTATGGTAACATTTATATTAGGTGGCTTGATAAGGTACCACAGATTAGTGACAATCTGTTTATATATATATATATTTTTTTCCTTTCTCTCTTTGCGATTCAGTTTATGTAGGTGCTATTGTTGTCACATAGCTTAGTGATTTTTCCTTCTGCCACCTCTCATGTGATCTAATCTAATTAAGAAAAATTTCACTTAAGACATTTCATTTTTCATTTCTACCTCTTCCATCTGTTTCTTATTCTATTCTTGTTATATTCATGCATTGTTAAAAGTATCGGGCACATTTATATTAGCTATAGCTCCTTAAAGTCATTGCTTGTCAGTCCCATCTTCTGTCATTTTTTAAGTCCTTCTGTGAGTTGTTTTCATTAATTCATATTTTTCTCCTGATTATGAGTAAATTTTTTTGTTTCTTTAGTTTATAATAATATATGATTAGATGCCAGGCATTGTTGTTAGATTGTTGCAGTTTAGGTTTGTTTTTCTTCCTTTAATGTAGCTATCAAGTTACTAGCAAATCAGATCGACTGTTAAGGAGCTTGTTTATAAATTTTGTTAGAGAAGTCTGCAGTGGTCTTTACTTGGCTTAATTTACCCTTATTGCTAAAGCATGTTTATTCCTAGTTCTCTACTGATTGCTCCAACTGCTCAACAAGCTCTCTTGATTCTGGCTATATGAACTTAATCTTCTCACACTCTACGTGAGCTCTGAGAATCAGTCATTATTGGCAGCTGTTTGTATGTTTGCTTGTTTTGGGGGGACTGGTGGCATTTATGCATGATCAGAATATTTTACATCAAAGAATCCAGATGATTTATTGTGGTTTAGCTCTTACTCTATATGTTTCCCTCATTTCAGATATTATGCCTACAATTTCCAGGTACTATTTTACATTTCAAACTCCAGTCTCTATCTCCAAAGCTCTGAGATGGCCATTGTCTACTTAGGCTTCTCCTTCTGAGGCGTGGATTTTGGGGGCTTTTTTCACTTTCAGGGATCACAGTCATGTCTGCTTGCTGTGCAACAACTGTTCGGTTTTCTAAGTTTTTAATGCATATGGTAAATCTAGTTTCAGTTACTCTACTACTTTTATAGTTCAGGTAACTGAGAAAAAGAACATGTAAGTATTTCCCCAAGGTCAATTTGTCAGAAGGTTTTACAAAGGCAAAATGTTTTCTGGCATGTTTGGGATCTAGATCTCAGGAAAAGAAGAGTTGAAAATCTAGGGGAGAAATTTTCTTTAAATTGATTCAGGTGAAATGGCACACAATACTTCTATTTAGTTTTCAGTTGTATGAACTTAGACGTATGATCAAAAGTAACAATTTGTTTAAAGAGATGAAAATTATATTTTATATCTAGATAGCCATAGGTCTAGGTTATTCTCTATTACTGTGCAAGAAAGAAGGAAACAAATTTAATCAATAATTCCACAATTAATTATGGCATATTCTAAAACTTATTCTATGTATATTAAATTTTACACTAAATAGATGGTATAAATTACTCTTTAATACAAAATATATTGTATATGATTAATTTTAATTTATTGATGGAAATTTCATTTTGAAGACATTGGACAGTACATTTTAAAAAATTTTCTAACCCTAAAGAGATTTTATATATTATTATATTTTATTTGTATATTTATGGGCTTGGAATTTATAGAGTTGAAAGTCAGGTCAATTTTTAAAATTTTGTTTTAATAAGTTTAGATCTCTCTGCCTTGTATTTGCGGGAAGAAAACATTTTCTGACATTCTTCCAGTAGAGTGGAGCTTATTTATTTATTTATTTATTTTTTAACCAGGGCAGGATCCTATGTACAAACTAGTTTCTTTTTTCTCCTCTATGAGTTAACAGTTTTTGCTTCTGTCCCACCCTCAAAAATAGTGTACTTCTGACTGGGCGCGGTGGCTCACGCTTGTAATCCCAGCACTTTGGGAGGCCAAGGCGGGCGGATCACGAGGTCAGGAGATCGAGACCACGGTGAAACCCCGTCGCTACTAAAAATACAAAAAAAAATAGTGTACTTCTGCCAAAGACTGGAAATATAGGGGTTTACTACCCTTCACTCTGTGCCAAAATATCATCGCTTGTTTTAGAACAAAGATTTTGGTCAGGTAAGGGATAAGTATACTCCTAATTCTAAAAGTTTTTTTATGTATGATTCATCTTTTTATTATTTAAATATTTGCTAGAATCCAGCAATTATGTTATTTGGGCCTGAGTTTTTATTGTAAAATTGTGTTCAAAAGTAAATTCTATTTATTTAGAAAGATAAAACTACTCAGATTTACTATTTCTTCTTATTTCAGTTTGATAATTTATGTTTTAGAAGAAACTTGCTTAGATAAATTAAAAAATCATATGGCACCCATTAGTTTATATAATCACCCATTATCAGTTTAAATTCTATAGTATCTCTAGTGCTGTCTGATGTTTATTTTTTCATGCTGGTAATTTTTGTCTCTCTCCTTTTTTTCCTTAATAAGTGAAATTAGAATTTTATCAATTTTGTTAGTCTTTCCAGAGAACTAGCTTTTCATTTTATAGGTTTTCTCTATTAATCATTTTTACCATTAATTTATTCCCACTCTTTTTTTTCATATATTTTTGTTTTTCCTTTATCCACTTTGGATTTATTTGGGCTTTTTTTTTTTCAGGCTTTCTAAGATGTATGCCTATTTCATTTATGTTTATGTGTTTCTTCTTTTCCACCAGAAATATTTAAAGATATACCTATTCTTCTAATGGCTGGTTAATTTCATAGCATAAAAGTTTGAGTTTTGTTTTCATTTACACTGTTAGACTATTTCCTAATTTCCTCTGTGATTTTTTTCTTTGGTCCATAGTTGACAGCACTGTTCATATCTTCTTTATATTTATTTTTTCTATTTATTTTATAAATTACTGAGTTGGGGTGCAAAATTCTGTGGACTTTTAATTTTGTACTCTAGGTGCATGAAATTTTGTTTCGTGTATTTTGAAATTCTCTTTTTAAGTACACACTTATTTAAGATTATTGTATCTCCTTGATTAATCAATTATTTTGTTACACATGTCCTCTTAATCTGTGATAATACTCATAGTTTTGTAGTCTATTTTTCTGACTTTGGCATAGCCACACCAATTTTCATAGTGTTTGCATTTTTTCATGTTTTTACTTTCCAAATGTACTTAATAAAAAAAAAAATACATGTATAGTTTGGTCTTGCTTTTATCTGAAAGTCTCTGATTTTTCATAAAATGCTATTATTTATTTTTATTCTTACAAAGTATTAATTAAATGTTTATAAATCTTAGTCTTAAGGCTTTTTAATTGAAAACTTTACTTCCATCTTATTTAATGTAACTATATGGATGGATTGAACTAACTGCTTTGCTGTTTATTCTTTCTTCTTTTTTCATCTGACTCATTTTTTAATTCTTCTTCAATTCCTTTTGAACAATAAGGCTTAAAATTCATACTGGCTGGCTGCTCATCTCCAGGCTTCCCACAGAGCTGCTTTGGCTCAATGAATAGAGGGTCTCATGCATTCCTTTCTACCTGCTGAACAGTTTGTTTCCTTTCACTGTTCCTCTTCAATTTCAGAGTTTCAGACATCTTCTCTCCCTTTACAGTACAAATAAAATAAAAGCCTTAATATCCTAAAAAGTGTAGATGCTTACCCTAGTCCTATATTTCTTCTCTACCTTCAAGCATAATTCCAATTACCTTTCTAGAAATTATACCTGCTTTGTCTACTGGAGACAGTCAGCTGAATCATCGAGTTCTTGCAGAAGCATTGAGCTTTAGCACCCAAGGGCCCTGAGACAGTTGTATTCAACAACCTCATTGCATTGAAAGAAGGCACTAGCACAGAGAGGGGTAACACCTGACTGAAGTCACAGCATTAGCAGCATGGCTGAGGCTAGGACTGTTGCTCCAAGCTGGATGCTCCCTTTACTCCTCTGCTTCTTGCAGGGGGTGCTCTGGGGATCATTGTCTTAAATGCTTATTGGACCAGCTGTATCTCAGGTGAATCAGCCTCAAAAGAATTGTTAAGGATAAAATAATATGCACTTCAGAGGCCCCAAGAGAAAGCTGCTTGTAAAATAAAGAGGCAGATCCTGCTTCTTGCCCTGTCCCTTCCTCTGTCCCCTAAAAGCCGGTCAGACTGGGAGGCAGGAGGTGGAGGGATTACACAAGGGATCAATGAAGGTCTGGCTGTGAGATGAACTGCTGCTCTCTTCTCTGTCAGGCCCAGCTTCAGGAACATCTAATCCCATCTGCCCACTCCCAGTGAGCTAAATTGATTTGTATAGCCTAAGGATTATCATCACAAGAGCCTGCAGCCTCAGGGGAGTTCTGAGGGACATGGACATTGCAGACTTTTTCACCAACCAGGAAAACTTTTCAGGCATCACCCAAGAGGTCCAGCTGAAGATGTAAAAGGTGGTTCATAAATCCATGCTGCAACTTGACGAGAAGAGTGTGAGGCAGCTACCATCACTGGGGATGTCCTAAAGTTGACGTTCAAGCCTCTTATTATCATTTTCAACTGGCCCTTCATTGTGATGATCTTTGACCATTTCATATGTAGCAGCCTTTTCCTGGGCAAGGTCATTAATCTAATCTAAGGGTATGCCCACCCAGGAGCGAAGGCACCATGTGACTTTGGGCATCAGAAACAACACAAAAATGTCTTGGGGAATGGGAGATTTCCCCAATGTTTTACAGTTTTTCCTGAAATCCAATGAGAAATGCCTCTATCTTTAAGCATCTTGTAATAAATAAATGCTATTAGTGGGGGGAAAATAATATAAGGTGAAGTTTTTATTCTTTATCTTGTTATTTTGGAAGACATGAAGAACTTCCTCATTCCTCCACATTCTAACTAGAAATGGGAACACATTTTATGTTCAAGTCTGCAAAATCTATTTGGCTTAGATTTTAGGTCCTTCTCTATGGATCTGCTAACATCTTTTTTACATTAAAAAATAGTTTCATCTTTGTGTGTGTGTGTGTGTGTGAGAGAGAGAGAGAGTTTCTTTTTATTTTTTTTTTTAAATAGCTCTGGAGTACCAGTGGGGTTTTTGGTTACATGGATGAATTGTACACTGGTGAGGTCTAGGATTTTAGTGTGCCTGTCACCTGAGTAGTACACATTGCATCCAATAGGTAGTTATTTGTCCCTCATCCCCCTCCTACCCTGCCCCCTTCTGAGTCTCCAAACTCTGTTATACCACTCTGTATTCCTTTGTGTACCTGTAGTTTAGCTCCTACTTGTAAGTGAGAAAATAGAGTATTTGGTTTTCAATTGCTGAGTTGCTTCACTTAGAATAATGGCCTCTAGTTCCATCTAAGCTGCTGCAAAAGACATTATTTTGTTCTTTTTATGGCTGAGTAGTATTCCAAGATGCATATATATATATATATACATCCCCTAAGGATTATTATCTCAAGAGCCTGCAACCTCAGGGGAGTTCTGGGGGACATGGACATATACAAAAATGTATATGTAAATATATATTTTATGTATTTATAGATTTATATTAATAAATATATATAATGTGTTTATATAAAATATTTTCTTTATCCACTTATTGGATGATGGGCACTTAGATTAATTCCATGTCTTTCCAACTGTGAATTGTGCTGTGATAAACATGTGTACAGATGCATTTTTGATATAGTGACTTTTCCTTTGGGTAGATACTCAGTAGTGGTATTACTGAATTGAATGGTAGATCTAATTTCAGTTCTTTGGGAAATCTACATACTGTTTTCAATAGAGGTTTTACTAATTTACATTCCTACCTGCAGTGTACAAGCATGCCTGTTTTACCACATACACACCAATATCTACTGTTTTCTAACTTCTTAAGGATAGCCATTCTGGGTAGGGTAAGGTGGTATTTCATTGTAGCTTTAGTTTGCATTTCCATGATGATTAGTGATGTTGGGCATTTTTTCACATATTTGTTGGACATTCATACATATTATTTTGAGAAATATCTATTCATGTACTTTGCCCACTCTTCGATGGGATTATTTTTTTTCCTGCTTATTTATTTGAATTCCTTGTAGATTCTGAATATTAGTCCTTTGTCAGATGCATAGCTTGTGAATATTCCTATTCAGAGGGTTTTCTGTTTATTCTGATGATTATTCCTTTGGCTGTGCAGAAGCTTTTTAGTTTAATTAATTCCCATTTAATTACTATTGTTTTTATTGCACTTGCTGTTGGGGTCTTAAACATAAATTATTTGCCCAAGCCAATATCCAGAAGAGATTTTCCCAGGTTATCTTCTAGAATTTTTATGGTTTCAGGCCTCAGATTTAAGTCCTTGATTTATCTTGAGTTCATTTTTGTATAAGGTGGAAGAGAGGGATCCAGTTCCATTCTTCTATATCTGGCTATCCAATTTTCCCAGCATTATTTATTAAATATGATGTCTTTTCTCCAATTTGTTTTTGGATGCTTTGTCAAAGATCAGTTGGTTATAAATATTTGGTTTTGTTTCTGGGTTCTCCATTCTGCTCCATTGGTCTATGTATTTACTTTGATACCAGTACCATGCTGCTTTGGTTATTGTAGGATTGTAGTATAATTTGAAGTCAGGTAATGTGATGCCTCCAGATTTATTCTTTGTGCTTAGGATCATTTTTAGTATTTGGGCTCTTCTTTGGTTCCAAATTAATTTTAGGATTGTTTTTTCTAATTCTGTGAAAAATGACGTTGGTATTTCGATAGTAATTGCATTGAATCTATAGATTGCTTTGGGCAGTATAGGCATTTTTACAGAATTGATTCTTCCAATCTTTGAGCATGAAATATATTTCTATTTGTTTGTGTCATCTATTATTTCTTTCAGTAGTGCTCTGTAGTCCTCCTTGTAGAGATCTTTCACCTCCTTGGTTAAGTATATTTCAATTGTTTTTCTAGCTATTTTAAAGGGACTGAGTTCTGGATTTGATTCTCAGTTTGGTCAATGCCAGTGTATAGCAGTGCTACTGATTTTTGTACATTGATTTTTTAGCCTGAGGCTTTACTTAATTCATTTCTCAGATAAAAGAGTGCTTTGGATGAATCTTCAGAGTTTTCTAGGTATAAGATCATATCATTGGCAAACAGAGATAGTTTGATTTCCTCCTTTCCAATTGGGATGCACTTTATTTCTTTTTCTTGCCTGATTGTTCTAGCCAGGACTTCCAGTACTACTTTGAATAGAAATGGTAAAAATGGGCATCCCTGTCTATTCCTAATTCTTAGAAAAAATGTTTCAACTTTTTCCCATTCAGGATGATGTTGGCTGTGGATCTGTCATATATGGCTTTTATTACTTTCATATATGTTCCTTCTATGGCTAGTTTGTTGAGATTTTGTATCATAAAGCATGCTGGATTTTCATCCCATGCTTTTTCTGGATCTACTGAGATGACAATACGGTTTTTGTTTTTACTTCGGTTTATGTGATGAATAACATTATTGACTTGTATATGCATATGTTGAACCATTCCTATATCACTGGAATGAAACCTATTCCATATTTAGGTACTGTGGAATTCAGTTTGCTCTTTGTTGAGAATTTTTGCATTTATATTCATCAGATATATTGGTCTGTAGTTTTTTGTTGTTATGTCCTTTGTTGGCTTTGGTATCAGGGTGATACTGGCATCACAGAATGAGTTAAGAAGGATTTTTGAAAACTTCTCAATATTTTGGAATATTTTTAGTGGAATTTATACCAATTCTTCTTTGAATGTCTGGAAGAAATCAACTGAATTCATCTGTTCCTGGGCTTTTTTGTTGTTGTTGGATTTCTTTATTTTATTACTGACTCAATCTCACTGCTTGTTATTGGTCTGTTTGGAATTTCTATTTCTTTCTGATTTAAGCTGAGGGTTGGGGGAAATGTATGTTTTCAGAAATTTATGAATTTCCTCTTGTCTTTCTAGTTTGTGTGCATAGAGGTGTTCATAGCAATCTGGAATGATATTTTTTATTTCTGTGATGTCATTTGTAATCTTCCTTTCTAATTGAGCTTATTTTAATTTTCTCTCTTTTCTTTTTTTTAATCTAGCTAGTGGTCTATCAATATTGTTTATCTTTCAAATAATCAGTGGCATATTCATTGACCTTTTGTACTTTTTTTGTTTCAATTTCATTTAGTTTTGCTCTGATTTTTGTACTTCTTTTCTTCCGACAGTTGGGGGTTTGGTTTGTCCTTGTTTCTCTAGTTCCTTGTGGTGTGATATAATGTTAGGATGTGAATTTCTGATCATTTAGATTTTTCTGATGTAGACATTTAGCACTATAAACTTTCTTCTTAGCATTGTGCTGTATCCCACAGATTTTGATAAATTGTGTCACCGTTGTCATTCATTTCAAAATTTTTAATTTTCATTTTGATTTCACTGTTAATCCTGAAATCATTCAGGAGCAGATTGTTTAATTTCCATGTATTTGAATCGTTTTGAGAGTTATTTTTGATTTATTTCTAGTTTTATTTTGCTGTGGCCTGAGAAGATATTTAATATGATTTCTATTTTCTTAAATTTGTTGATACTTTATTTTGTGCCTTCTCATATGGTCTCTCTTGGAGAATGTTCCATGTGCTAATGCAGTTTTTGGGTACAATGCTCTTTAAATATCTGTTCTGTCCATTTGTTCTAGAGTACAGGTTAAATTCAGTATTTCTTTCTTTCTTTCTTTCCTTCCTTCCTTCCTTCTCTTTCTTTCTTTTTTTTTTTTTGAGACAGTGTTTCGCTCTTGTTGCCCAGGCAGGAGGGCAATAGTGCGATCTCGGCTCACCACAACCTCTGCCTCGCGGGTTCAAGCAATTCTCCTGCCTCAGCCTCCTGAGTAGCTGGGATCACAGACGTGTGAGGCGTGTGCCACCATGCCTGGCTAATTTTGTATTTTTAGTACAGGCAGGGTTTCTCCATGTTGGTCAGGCTTGTCTCGAACTTCTGACCTCGGGTGATCCACCCGCCTCAGCCTCCCAAAGTGCTGGGATTACAGGCATGAGCCACCATGCCCGGCAGTATTTCTTCATTGACTTTCTGCCTCTATGATCATTCTAGTGCTGTCAGTGGAGTGCTGAAATCCCCCACTCTTATTGTGTTGCTATCTCTTTTCCTAGGCATAGTAGTAATTACTTAATGAATCTGGAACTTCAGAGTTAACTGCATATATATTTATAATTATTACATCCCTTTGTTGAATTGATCCTTTTATCATTACGTAATGGCCTTCTTTGTCTTTTCTTTTTTTTTAAAGTCTGTTTTATCCAATGTTAAGACCAGCTACTCCTGCTCACTTTCAGTTTCCATTCGTGTGAAATATCTTTTTTCACCCCTTTACCTTGAGTCTATAGGAATCCTTATATGTTAGGTTTGTCTTATGAAGACAGCACCTATTTGATTTGTGAATTTTTAAATTCATTCCACCAATCTTATTTAAGGTGGATCATTTAGACCATTTACATTCAATGTTAATATTGAGATGTGAGATACTGTTCCAGTCATCATGTCTATTGTGACCTAGTGACTTTGTTTTCTTCATTCTGTTGTTGTTTTATAAGTGTTGTGATTTTATGCTTTCAGGAGTTTCTGTTCTGGTGTGTATTAATCTTATGTTTCAAGATTTAGAACACCTTTTATTATTTCTTGTAGGATTGCTCTAGTATTAACAATTTTACTCCACATTTGCTTGTCTGACACTTTATTTCTCCTTCATTTATGAAACTTAGTTCTGCTGGATACAGACTTCTTGGAGGATAGTCACTCCATTTAAGGAGACAAAAGATAAGGCCTCAAGCCCTTCTGGATTGTAAAGTTTCTACTGAGAGGTCTCCTGTAGTATGATAGTTTTTCCTTTATAGGTTATTTGATTTTTTTTTTCCTCACTGTTTCTAGAATTCTTTTCTTCCCATTGACTTTAGATAGCCTGACGACTATAAGCCTTGGTGATGTTCCCTTTGCAAAGAGTCCCCTGGGAGTTCTTTGAGCTTCTTGTATTTGGATATCTAAATCTGTAGCAAGGCAAGGTACGTTTTCCTAATTAGTCTCTCAAATAGATTTTCCAGCTTTTTACTTTTTCTTCTCTCTTAGGAACACCTATATTTCTTAGGTTTGGCTGTTTTATTTAATCCCATGTTTCTTGGAGACGGTTCATTTATTTAAATCCATTTTTGTTTATTTTGTCTGATTGGCTTAATTCAAAAGAGACAACAATGAAAGTCTTTCTTCTACTTGGTCTAGTCCATTGTTTGAACTTTCCACTGCATTTTGTATTTCCCTAAATGTGTCTTTCATTTTCAGAAATTCTGGTAGGTTTTCCTTTAAAATATCTGTCTGTTTAGAAATGTTTTTACTCATATCCTGATTTTTTTTAATTCGTTCATGTTGGCTTTCATCTTTATCTTGTATCTATTTGAGTAACTTAATAATCAACCCTTTGAATTATTTATCTGGTGTTTCTACAGTTTCATTTGGATACACTAATAGATAGTTCGATATTTTAGGGATGTTTTAGACCCTGTTTTTCATATTGTCAGAATTATTTTTCTGGCTCCTTCTCACTTGGACAGACTATTCTTCTAATGACTTTTGAATTCATTTTTGATTGAACTAGGTTGTCTTTTTAATTTTTTTTCCCTTAAGGATGTGACTTTAATGTTTATAGTTTATTGTCACCTAGCTGCAGCTCCGTGTACTTTCAGTGGTGCAGACTCGGTATGAGTCCCTTGGTTATAGAGAATCTTTGTGCAATGGCTTTCTCAGATGGTGGTTGTGGTGGTGATGTGCTGGATGTGTGAGCAGGTTCACTGTCTCCTGTAGGGAGTTCTTAGTCTGGTTCACAATTTAGGCTGCAGCCTGCTGCTTCTTTCAAAAGATCTGTGGTTTCTTTCAGTTTCTCTGTTAAGTTACTGTGTTGCTTCTGAAAAGAAACTGCTTTTCTTGTGGTTACTGAAAATGAATTCCTCCGCTTTCCCTGAAAGCAAAGTAGTTCTATAGCCAGCAGCTCTCACTTGGAGAAGACCACACAACTCCAGTAGGGCAGCCTTTTGTCTCTTGATTTCCCCTCAAATCTGATGACACACACTAACCCCAGCCATCTCTTGAAACATGTCCTCGAGCATTCAGCACAGTGGTGCGTCAAGACAGGCTGCCCAATCCAATTGCTGGGGCTGGATGTCTCTTAGGGATTGAAGGCTGAAGGGAGGATTGAAACTGGAGCTCTGGGAACTCCCAGTCAAGTAACCTGAGCAACAGTTTCATCTTCTAAAAAAGGTCTTTTTCTTGATTTCACGTTTTATATGTTTATCTTAAACATTTATATTCCTCAAAGATCCTCTAAACTAAGTACAAACTCCTCCACATCATCAGGATAAACACATTTCTAACTCTCAAAAGGTAAGTATAGTAAGTATCATGGTAGTGGAATTAAAATATATGATTGCTACATTTTAAGTTATTAAGTTATGAGGTCAAATTTCAGGAAGAGGAAGAGTAAGTAGAAATGGAATTTCTTGGGAATGTTTAATTAGTTATATTACATCTTTACCAACAATAAATAAAACAAAATACTTCATTTAACCATTCTTAATTGCTTTCACTTTTTAAATGGTTTTAATCTATCACCTACTTTTTAATATCCATAATCATTAATACAATAATTTTCAGATTTTCAAAATGACAAATGCTTGTATTTTTATCAGAAAGTTTTAGGATGTTTCAGATTGACAAATATGTTGTTTTTTCCCTTCCTAATTTAGAAAGCTAAGTCTTTAAGTTGCCTTAAGTCACATGTGACACCTCCATGTTATAATATGCATGTTGTCAATGTCTTGGGGACAGAAATGATATGTCTACTTCTGAATTTCAGCAATTTTGTATTCCAGTATTATAAAAATTGTTCAAACCATTGTAAAGATTATATGTTTCATAACAAAATGAAATATGCACTTAAAATTTAAAAAATCAAAGTCTTATGGCACTAAATATACTTTTCCTAAATCTCTTAACTTTACAGGGAAATTTATTTCACTAATCTTTCTTATGTTCTTCTAGCAGTTGTTTCTAAAACACTAAGTTATAAGTTCATATAACTTTTAACTTAATATGTTATTGAAAATGTCTCTATACATTTATATGATAATGTATGCAAATGTGTGCAGATTATACAAAATATTATCTCAATTTTATAAGGCAACAAACATCATAAGTGTTGTGCAAAAGATTTAAACAGACACTTCACAAAAGAAAATATAGAAAAGTCCAATAAACCAAATGACAAATTCTCAAAATAATTGGTCATTGGGCAATGCAAATATAAACTACAATGAGATATCACTACACATCTTTCAGATAAGAAAAATTTTAAATATGTGATAATTCCAAGTGTTAGCAAAGATGAGGAACAACTAGAATTCTCATAGTTGGTAGAAAAAAAAATAAATATTTGAGAAACTATTATTTCATAATATTAACATAGACTTTTCATACAATTCAACAATTCCAGATTTAGGCATTTACAAGTAAGAAATAAAAGCAAATGTCCACACAATGCCTTGCACACAGATATGTAGTATTTATATTCATAAAGCAGAAACTGAAAAAGGACTATGTTTATCAGCATATGAATGGATAACCAAATGATGGTGTATTCATACAACGAAATACTACACAACAGTAAAAAAAATTCTGAAACAAAATAATATAGAGGATTCTTTAAACACTGTTGAGTAAAGAAATCAGACATGAAAATGCATTCCACTTGGCTCCCTTTTATATGAAAATCTGGAAAGACAAATCTATTACTGAGACAGAATGGATATTAGTGGTTGCCTGGGGACAAGGAAGTAGAGGTTTTATTGGTATATGGTATAAAGGCAGTTTGAGGGTAATTAAAATTTTTTGTGTCTTATTGTGAGGGTCGTATAGACATATGCCTTTTTCAGAACTCATTATATGTTGACAAAACTAAATTGCATTCATTGACCCCTATGTGACAGGTGTTTATAAAAATTATTTTTATTCTATTAACAAATATTTAAAAATTATTCAAATGAGGCTTTATTTATTTGTATTTTTAATGTAGTAGCAGAGCAATTGCTGGGAGGAAAAAGGTTCCAGTTAACTAGTGTCATTTTTCAAGAGATAAGGACTTTTTTCTCTAAATGTAAGGCTATATATATTATACCTTATTATAAATACATTTATCACTTTCATACAAAACCTAGGCATTCAAACAGAAACAAATTGTCCATCCCCAAGAAATAAAACAACTAATATGTGCTTTTGTTGGTTAAGTTAAATGTTTATACAGAAAAATAGCTCCTCCAAAATATGAATATCATTTATATTATCAACAATTGAATGTGCTTTTTGTAAAAATTTTAGTAATCTAAATAAGGAATATTTTTCTGTCAAATTAATAATATTTAAGTTAACATATTATATTATATAAACAATTATTCATTAAAAAGGAAATACAGTACTTCCTGGCTGGTCACCAGGATTAAAATTTGTAGTCACATCATTGAATTCAAATTGCAGATTTAGATTTTTGACTCTGAGCACAGACCTGAGATTAAATAACACTGGAGACCCAATAATATCTTCATATGAGAGTAACAACTAATCTTAAATAATAAGCACCTACACAATATTCACAATTAATTTAGAAGTTATGGGGGCATGTTCTGCTGGTTGTGCCTACCACTTGGGTTTAATATCCATCCTGCAGTAAATGAGTTACATGGGCAACAGGCTAAACCAATCTAAGCCTTGAGAGATATAATAATAGTACTGGTCATGCAGGATGATTGTTAAAATGAATGACATAATTAATACAAAGCACTTGGGTCACAATTAAGCATCAAAAGTACTATACAAATATTAAATATTAGTATAGGCTTCATTTCTAAAACAACTTCTCAAAAGTAATGCTAAATATTGTTAAAATCAAACAAATGGCAAACCTCTTCTTTACAGCTATATTTCATATTTTTAAAAAGCTAAATTATCTTTTATTACAAAACAGATAAATTAATATTTGTAGACAATTATAAATATAAAATTTCAAAATATTTCATGAAATTTTTATTATTCATGAAGGAATTAACCAATGGTCTACATATAATTAAGAATATAAGTATAAATATATCTAAAATGTCTTCTTGGGTGACCAAAGAGTAAAAATTTAAACCAAATTCTCTTGAGCCACATTTTATAGACAATCAAATATGCTATGAATAATACAGTCACCCAATATCTTTTCTTAGATTTGAATTCATTCATAATAACTCTGATGTAAATAATTAAAATATTTGCTTTTGCTTCAAAATCTATTTTATATTGCATCTTATTTCATATATAGTGTTAGTGTACAAGAAATCATAAATGAAAGTTTACTTTATTAAATGCCATTTTAGGATCCATTGCTATCTTAATCCATGTTCACTATAAAACAGAGCCTGGGCCAGGCATGGTGGCTTACGCCTGTAATTCAAGCACTTTGGGAGGCCAAGGCGGGCAGATCACGAGGTCAGGAGATCGAGACCATCCTGGCTAACACGGTGAAACCCCATCTCTACTAAAAATACAAAAAGTTAGCCGAGCGTGGTGGCAGGTGCCTGTAGTCCCAGCTACTCAGGAGGCTGAGGGAGGAGAATGGCGTGAACCCAGGAGGCGGGCTTGCAGTGAGCCGAGATCGTGCCACAGCACTCCAGCCTGGGCAACAGATTGAGACTCCATCAACAAACAAACAAACAAAAACAGAGCCTGAGACTAAGTAATAAGTAATAATCCTCATTACCTTTGGGAGGTCATGTTCCAAGGCAGGTAGAATGATGCAAAGGAAAGTGAGGCAAAGAGGAATGTGAGTAAAGGCAAAAAGGATGCCAAAGGTTGCCCTCTTTCATCACTCCTGTTCAACATAGTGTTGGAAGTTCTGGCCAGGGCAATCAGGTAAGAGAAAGATATAAAGGGTATTCAGATAGGAAGAGAGAAAGTCAAATTGTGTCTGTTTGCAGATGACATGATTATATATTTAGAAAGCCCCATCATCTCAGCCCAAAATCTCCTTAAGCTGATAACGAACTTCAGCAAAGTCTCAGGATACAAAATCAATGTGCAAAAATCACAAGCATTCCTATACACCATTAATAGAGATCCAAATCATGAGTGAACTCCCATTCACAATTGCTACAAAGAGAATAAAATACCTAGGAATACAACTTACAAGGGATGTGAAAAACCTCCTCAAGAGGAACTAAAAACCACTGCTCAAGGAAATAAGAGAGGAAACAAATGGAAAACATTCCATGCTCATAGACAGGAAGAATCAATATCTTGAAAATGAAAATGGCCATACTGCCCAAAGTAATTTATAGATTTAATGTTATCCCCATCAAGCTACCACTGACTTTCTTCACAGAATTAGAAAAGAAAAACTACTTTAAATTTCATACAGAACCAAAAAAGAGCCTGTATAGCCAAGACAATCCTAAACAAAAAGAACAAAGCTGGAGGCATCATGCTACCTGACTTCAAACTATACTACAAGGCTACAGTAACCAAAACAGCATGGTACTGATACCAAAACAGATACATAAACCAATGTAACAGAACAGAGGCTTCAGAAATAACACCATACATCTACAACCATCTGATCTTCGACAAACCTGACAAAAACAAGCAATGGGGAAAGGATGCCCTACTTAATAAGTGGTGTTGGGAAAACTGGCTAGCCATATGCAGAAAACTCAAACTGGACCCCTTCTTTACATCTTATACAAAAATTACATCATATTCTTAAAATCCTTTCACACAAAAAATGCCCAGATTTTTCTGTCAAAATCGTTTGACAAAAACCATGCAATTATTGTGCAACTATGGGACTCACTTTGTACCTCACTCTTTGGGGTCCCTGAAGAATTAAGACTTGTTATATGTCTCAAAGCAATGACTCATGCTTTGGGTCTTAAGCATGATGGATTTTAAGGCAGGTCATCAGTCCCTCCTGAGACAACTAAGCTAAATATTAACCAATTGTTTCCACAATCCTTAGTGCAGGGGAACCTTGCCCATGAAATTAAGTTCTTCTGCACAGAAGGGACAAACACCACCTACTCTTCCATTTCTTTGGACAAAGTTTGTCAAAATGGCTTTAATTCTGGAAGCAGATGCAACTGTCCACTGTGCTGAAAATAGAGAAAAAACATTTTGTTGTTTAGTACTAATATCTACTATTCTTGAAAGAGCAAATTTGTTTTGCTGTAAAATTAAGGTGCTGATGATGGTAAGAAAAACTTGAGTTAAAACCGTGACATGTCTAGATGATTTGTGTGTTATAAAAACAGGAAAGTATGATATTTTTTAAAGTAATGTAGCTCAAATGATCTTTTTTGTATAATACACGTCTGCTGTTTAAACAAGGATCCTATAATTCTTTTTGCCTAGACGGCTGTTCAAAGGCTATTAATTTATATCACAAAATGAAATATAACAGTGTGACTGGGTTGATGGAACTACAGAGGCATTTTTAGAATTCTTAGTACAATGCACAGTAAATTTCACAAGTTATATTTCCAGTATGATTCTATCAAGTTAAATGACCTTGGAGTAGACTATTACGGGCAAAGATACTTCTGTTCTAATCGACTTCAGTTATTAAAGTCATCCAGAAATTTTTCTCATATTGAGAAAAATTTATCCTCTACCCCTGATGGCTACAACAAAGGGTTCGGGCTATTTGTTCCAAAACTCTTATATAACTCTATTACAGGGCTATTATGCATGTTAAGAACATCTAAATCCAGTCTAGTCTGATATACCTGGCTATTATCAGAATTTGTGAAAATGCCACTTATTTAAAAACTATTTCTTAAGACTGCTCATGTATAGAAAGTTTCTGAATATATTCAGACTTCCTTTGCAGTAGGAAAAAGGATGATAAAAGGATATGAAACACTTTGAATAAAAATTAAATATTACCAAATGTATTACAATACTGATTATAATAACTCTAAGTAATTTTTTTGTTTGTTTAAAAAATTAATGTATCGCTATTGATTGGCAAGTATGCTACCAAATCCTGATGATTCATTCCTGATATTCCAAGCAATGAATGGACACAATATCT
Source organism: Hylobates moloch (assembly GCF_009828535.3). Classification (NCBI taxonomy): domain Eukaryota; kingdom Metazoa; phylum Chordata; class Mammalia; order Primates; family Hylobatidae; genus Hylobates; species Hylobates moloch. The sequence continues at coordinate 91,690,095 of NW_026652284.1, forward strand.
TAAGCGTTTACCAGGACATGTTCTTGCAATTTAAATATATAATAACGTATTAATAATATAGTTTTTATCATTCTATAAGTATCAGTTAAAGTTACATAATAGCCAAAAATCTAATTGCAGTCACTCACTGCCTAACATTTCAGTTAATGGTGGACCATATATATAATGGTAGTCTCAGAAGGTTATAACGGAGCTGAAAAATTTCTATTGCTTAGTAATGTCATAGCCATCATAATATCACAGTGCAACAGATTATTTATATGTTTGTGGTGATGCTGGTGTAAACAAACTAACTGTGCTGCCAGTCATCCAAAAGTACAGGACACTAGGAGGCCAATGCAGCAGATTACGAGGTCAGGAATTTGAGAGCAGCCTGTGCAATATGGTGAAACCACGTCTCTACTAAAAAATACGAAAAAAATTAGCCAGGTGTGGTGGCATGCGCCTGTAGTCCCAGCTATTTGGGAGGCTGAGACAGGAGAATCCCTTGAACCAGGGAGGCGGAGGTTGCAGTGAGCCGAGATCACCCCACTGCACTCTAGCCAGGGTGACAGAGCGAGACTCCATCTCAAAAATAAATAAATAATAAATAAATAAAAAAAGATTAAAATAGGACATACAATTTTGCACAGTATGTAATATTTAATAAGTATAGTAAATGGCTATGTTACTTGTTTATGTATTTACCAGGCTATACTTTTTATCATTATTTTAGTGTGTACTACTTTTACTTATGAAAAATGTCAAATGTTAAACAGCCTCAGTCAGTCCTTAAGGAGGTATTCCAGAAGAAGGCATTATCATCATAGGCAATGACAGCTCCATGCGTGTTATTGCCCCTGAAGATCTTCCAGTGAGACAAGATGTGGAAGTGGAGGACAGTGATGTTGATGATCGTGACCCTTGTTTGTCCTGGACTAATAATGTGTTTGTGTTTTGGATTTTAACAGAAAAGTTTAAGAAAATAAATAAGTTGTTAAAATAAGAATATAAAGTAAGAAAATATATTTTACAGCTGTTCAACGTATTTGTGTTGTAAGATAAGTGTTATAAAAAGAGTCAAAAAGTTAATTTAAAAAAGATTTTTAAACATAGCATTTCAATATCCTTTGACCATTGTGGTATGAATAAAAGTTGCTTGAATCAAGAAAGCAATACAAATTACTGCATCAATACTATGTATCTAGAAATACATAAAATGAAATGAAAATGATTAGTGAAGGAATTCATCTTAAAAGTCAATTAACTTACTGAAATTTAAGGATAAATGTTACGAACCAATTGTAAATAGGGGTGTTTTCCTAATTGTGATAAAAAGAGGGCTTGGCATATCAGTGTCAAGATGTATGTGTCCTATGAAACATCTTCATATTTTTTATTTTGAATGCTCAAACTGATCATTTTTACATCCATGCTTTCTCATTAAATTGATTTTCTTCACAAGATACTGCTTCAAGCTGTCTACCTCTAATACCACTCTTAAATTCTGTATATTTTTTGAGATAGTTCTCAAGGTCTGTTCCCATCAGAAGATGAAGTTGATAACTAATATGGAATTTGAATTACATATGTCCCACTTTAGGTAAAGAAGTTAAGCTCTCCATCTTACAAGGCTGTGGATAAGAAAGGTTTTTAACTTTTTTTTTTTTTTGTCAACACCTAAGAAAAAATGTAATATTTATTCTTCTGGATAGAGAAGGAAAATATATATATATATTTCTAGAGTTTTTCTCAGGCACATATCTACTACCAGGCTATATCACATCTTTCAGAATTTGAATTGGATAACCTTTCTTGCCACTGTTTTTAAAATAAAAAGCTCTAGACCCTCTTTGTTCCATATAAAATTATTGCACAAAATACTTTTAGTGTTCTCTTTCAAATTGTACCTGTTGCGCTTATTAGTTTTATATAAAAGCAAACAGTGACGAAGTCAATGCAAAAAAAAAGTTACTAACACATTATTAGAAGCTCAGAATTTTAAGGGGTAGCCAGAGGAGCTAATTTAGAAACAACAGAAACTAAAGAAATTCTTAAAATTAAAAAGAGAAACAATAACTGTATTATTATGATTACAGAGTTCATACCCTTGCTCTGTTCTTCATTCACTCAGATACGAAGTCCATTTTTTTTTAATAAAATAAATGGTGATCACTAAGTCAATATCATGGGTGGTACATGATTTATACATCACAATATCATTAAGTATTTTCTTTAAGAGAGATAACGTGATGAGGACATTTTAGATTGAAGAATAAGCATGCACAACGCATTAAAAGTTCTGAAAATCTGTGTAATATTCAGTAAACTGTAAGTAATTTCTCATTCTAGAAATATAGGGTGTGCTAGGTTGAGAAGAGACAACAATGATTTCTAGGGAGATGATCAGGCAGATATTTGTCTGTCAAGCTTAACTGTGAACTTTATTTACTAGGCAATAGTGATCTATTGTAATGTTTCAAATAGGTAAATATATGTTATATTTATTCTTTAGAATGATTCTTTTGGCATGGTTCAAATGATGAATGAAAAGATTGTGAATTTAGAGGCAGAGTGTCAGCAAGGCTACACTCCCAACAGACCCAATAGAGGTGATGATAACTTGAACTAAGGCAATTATCAGTGTGGATGTGAAGGAGAAAATTATCCCAGAAGTTGTTAAGGAGATAGAATTCTGAGTACTACAATAGCAGTTAAATGCCTGGGGTAAGATAAAGGAAAAAGTCAGAAATAACACTCACAGTTCTAGTTTTAGGGATTGCATAGATAAATCAGGAATCCAAATATTCCTGTTTCGTCTTCTCTCTCTCTAAGTTACCTGCGAGAGATTTGCTACCAATTTTAATTCTAAAGTTTCCTCTCTTATGGATATGGGTATCTTAAAATTCAAAATACCTTTACCAATCTTCTAAACAGTAAAGAAAATAATCTCATATTTTTACATAATGGTTTCATCAGTGAAGAGTTTATAGGTATAATTTATTCTTCATTTACAATTTCATCAGTGAAGAGGTTAGAGTTAGAATTTATTCTTCTGGCAAATGCTTTTTATGCCTTATGTCAAACATATATGCTATAAAATTAAGTGCTATGGGACTGTAACTATATGCAATAGTGAGGTATGAGCATAGATGTTGCTCATCAGAAAAGGAAAAATGCAAAGAGAGAGGTTAGGGTCAAAAGTTTGGTATGGAAAAGCATTCTAAGGATATTGCTGAAACAAATGAGCTATTTTCATAATGGCATATACTCTACTAAATCTATGTAGCTAGAATAAAATATTTCAGAATAATACAGAGAAAAAATGCACTGTTTAGGATATTTCAAATTCTGTAGAGTTGGCTATAAATTATTGAAAGATCTGAAGTAATGATCACAATCTTGATGGAAATAATGAGACATGATCCACAAGAAAAGTCAGTGGTAAAGTCAGTAGGGAACCACCAATTCAAAGTTGAGTTTCACTTTCTCTAGTATGTATGAGATGCTCTAGGTCTTATTTTTGCGGTTACTATGATATTTCTTAATTCTCTGAGGCTATAATCAACACCATAGGCAGAAAATTACAAATATTGTGATTGGGTAAATCAAACATTTTACCTATTACTCTTTTTCAGTGTCTTACATATTGCTTATGAGACTTTTGAGACCAAGTCTTAATATATGTAATTTCTAGAAATATTTAAGCTAATCTACATAATTCCCACTGGCCTGCTAATCAGAAAGTACTGATGTAGAACACTAAAAACTTCCAGATCTAATATCCAAAGGATATGAGATAAATAACAAACATTTAAATTCGCCCCACATATTCTGTTCCCTGGTATTTACTGGGGAAGAATTTACAGTTTATGAAATAGAAATATTTAGGTATCTTGGATACTTTTGAAGTATGGATTTAGTAGGTGGACTCTCTTCCTTAAAATAATAACAGACACTTTCTTTGCAAATATTCCAAGTTTACTAAGTAACAAGTCTTGTGCTAAGTAGTTGATTCACTTACAACCTCCCTTTTCAAGTGACCTATATGTAAGAGTTAAAGAAAGAGGAAAGAAACAAGAAAAGCAGCTCAACTGTCAAAGAAAGGTTTAGTTTGGGGAATAAACCTGAGAGGGGCTTCAGGCCGAGTTAGGTCAGGAGCACTCTAAAAGACAAGAGTATTTAAGGGTTCAGGGCAGGAGAGCTTATCACAGGCTCAGAATGTTTTTGTGTCTTTTTATCTTGCTTATCTGGGAGGAAGAGTTTGGTGTCTGTTCCCATACATCTTTCTGCAGCTGTAGGTATAACCCCCAAGTCTGCTTTTAGCTTCCTTATCTTAGTGCACCTAAAGGGAAAGGAATGTGCTTATTAGGACCCACCGTTTTACTGGGGCCCATTGTGTGAGTGTGAAGTTTGGTGGTTACCCAAGAGACTTTCCCCCCTCCCCCTATGTCCAAGCTGTCTTATCTGTGTTTTACTGTCTGCTCTTTCTGGCGCTTGTTGTTAGAAAAGAAGTGATTTCCCTGAAATGCATGAGGTTAGAAAGGGAGCTGGAACTTAAAGTGGCAGTGTTTGTCCAAGATGAGGGTGCTCCTGCTCTTATCACTATACAGATAAGCAAATGATAGCTTTGACATGTTTAAACTTGTCCAAAGTCACATGTATTGTTAACTAACAGAATATTTGAGGTCACTAGTTTATCTTGAAAGGTCACCTATTTTGTCAAAATATATATGCTGCTTTAAGTCCAACTCCATAAGTACCTCTGCAAGGCAGCAGAGCTCAATTCCTATTTTGTGGCAAGAAGTTCTTTCTGACCACTGAAGAACACTCCTTTGTTTAGAGGCTTAGTTGTCTTGTTCAGGGTCTACAGAATGCTAAAGAGTACTCATTAGAAAACAGGTTTGAAGTATCCTAAGTAAGAAAGTCTGTTTTTAGTGTTGTAAATCCATACTAAAGATCAAAATAACACCTTTAGAATCATTATGACAATAGAAATAATACATAAGATTAACTGTTCCACAGATAATTTTGCATGACACACCTTGCTCAAACCATGCAATTATTCCATGAAGCAAGTGTTATTTTTCCTCTATTATACATAAAGATATTTTTATAAACTTGCCATTATAATTATGGAACTTTAATGGCTCGAAGACGTCATAGTACTTTTAGCCAAGGTAGAGAAAACTTTCCTTTTCTACAAGTTACTGAGTTGAGATTTGTTTAATATTCTTCATTTCATAATCTGAATGTATTTAAATTGTAAGTTGAAATAATACTAAAATTGCATAATCTCTGAAAAAACATCTTTTAATTTCTTTATTTAAAGAATGAATATCTTTATTCTTTATAAATTGAGTTTTTTAAATTTTGTTAACATTGTGTTATATGAACCATTCATTATTTGGCCGGGATACTTTTTTTTTTCTTTTCTGCTCTGCTTAGTCAGGAGTTTGGATACCTCTTTCTATTCAGTCATTCAGTGACTTAAGTCACTTGGGCTTGTGCATATGTGTTTGTGTTTGTGCTTTATAATAACCCTTAAGGGTTATAAGCACTGGTGCATAAAACAATATCATCCTTTATATTTTAAATGATTTTTCTATCAAAAATAATCAGTCATAAAACATAAACCAAGGATAACACATAAACTTCAATTATTTTTCTGGAAGCTGTATGAGAAACTTGAATTTGAATGAATTTATTTTAAAAAAGTCAATTTCTTCTCAATTCATTTTGAGGAATCTTGAAATACATCAGTTTTAGAGAGTTTTGTCATATAGAAAAAATATTTCAATGAATATTCTCCTAGTATTTGGAAAAATATATCTTTATTAAAAGCTGTGTTCTGTATCCCTCAAAAAATCATGACAAAAATATTTCAAGTGAATGAGGATATTAATGTGTTTCATAAAATCATATCAACTCACTTTTATGGACCCTTTATAAAAATATTTAAAAAGTGCAATAAAATCAATGGTTTTTCAATTGTCTGTTTCAACTATAATCAAATTTCTACCTATTACAAGGCAACTTGAAAATACTTATGCACAGATTATTAGAATTTAATAATTAAAATATAATATAGCACTTTATTTGGGAATATGAAATCTAGAAAATAACTATTTTATTCTAAATTGTCTCTGTAAGGAATAAGAAAAGTGAAAATTCTCACATAATTTGATAATTAATGACAGTATGGTGAATTGTCAAGGAAATCCAATTGAATATAACTGGATGTTAAGTGACAGGCTCACTATACCTAGAAATTTTGTTTTCATAAGGACATTTTCTAAGGAATAAAATTAAGTCATTGTTGACGACAAAATATCACTAATCTTTGTTGTTTGTCACTTAGGAAAGAGCCGTTTAATTTGATAAATGAATTCTTAATATGAATGCTTATGCAGACTCTTGAAAAGTTATATATCTTACTAGAAGTAACAGAATTCCGGCCGAGCTTGGTGGCTCACGCTTGTAATCCCAGCACTTTGGGAGGCCGAGGCGGGCGGATCACGAGGTCAGGAGATCGAGACCACAGTGAAACCCCGTCTCTACTAAAAATACAAAAAAATTAGCCAGGCGTGGTGGCGGGCGCCTGTAGTCCCAGCTACTCGGAGAGGCTGAGGCAGGAGAATGGCGTGAACCCGGGAGGCGGAGCTTGCAGTGAGCCGAGATTGCGCCACTGCACTCCAGCCTGGGCGACAGAGCGAGACTCCGTCTCAAAAAAAAAAGAAGTAACAGAATTCCATAAAAAGTAATGGTTCCTTCATTCAAGTATGAAAAAAATACAATTATCTAAATGAGTTTCATTTGTTGGAGAAAACAGGATAGTATTTCCCAATTACTTTTCTTTTACCACACAAAATATTTATATTACTCCTCAAATATTTTTTATTTTGTTTTCTAAATGATTTTGCATTTTAACTATATCTGGCAGCATAACAAGCGAATTAGTAAAATTTTATTTTTATTTAAAAATATATAATATGGATTTATATAGATAGAATTATGTAGAAAGATAATACTATAATAGAGTATAATTACATAGTATATAGTATATAAATATACTATAGCTTAATTACTTGCCACTGAAGTTAAAAAGGGTTAGAGAAAAGTCTACCAGCAAAAGTTATCAACTTCTATTCTGCGGAATGTGGACAGGTTTTGAGGCACAGAGGTTTTCGCCAAATTTATCAATTCCTGGCACAAATATTCTTTATTATCATTTAAGATCAATACACTGAATATCATCTATTTTATTAATGATATAGAAAAGTACTGTCAAATTAACTTTTTGTGATAATAGATATTGTCTATATCTGCACAGCTTAATACAGTAATCACTTGAAACCTTGAAATGTGGCTAGAGAGATAAAGTGGTCTTTTGGCTATATGATACACCTTTGGGGAATAAGTGTAACAAAGAATCATGGATCAATACATAGCCCCAGCTTTCAAATGTGATAAAATAGTAATTTTAAATTTCATTATGCTCATATACTGGGAAGAATTGTTTAACGATAGCATATGTTCATTTTTCTATTTGGATTGTTTTCTATTCAGCTGTGAGAGTTCTCTTTATATTCTAAATACTAGTCCTTTGTTGGATATGTGATTTGCAAATATTTTCTTCTATTCTATAGCTTGTACTTTTATCCATTTAGTAAGTATTTCAAAAAAGGAATTTAAAAAAATTTTGATGAGATTCAATTTCTCATATTTCTTTCATGGATAATGCTTTTGGTGTCTTTCATGGATAATGCTTTTGGTGTCAACTCTAGAAACTTTTCACCTAGCCTTAGATTCCAGGATTTTCTTGCAAATTTTTGAAATTTGTTTACATAGTCTTATCTGAAGAAACATTAACTGTTACCTCAAAGTCATTACAGCTCCATGTTTTTGACTGCTGTTTACTTTGGCACAGGAAAATCTGCTAATTCAACCAAGTATCTCTGTGAGTTTCCTATTGCTATACTGTGTTGTAACATCCCTATTATGGTACAAATTAACATAAATTTAGTTACTTAGAATGACACATATTTATCACCATACACTTCTAAAGACCAAAAGGCCAAAAGTTGGTAGGGATGCATCCTTTTCTGTAGTCTCTAAAGAATTTTTATTTTTCTTGCCAATTTTGGCTTCTATAGATTGCTTACATTCTTTGGATCATATCCCTCTTCCATCTTTAAAGCAAAGAATGGGGCCGGGTGCGGTGGCTCATGCCTGTAATCCAAATACTTTGGGAGGCCTAGGTGGGTAGATCATCTGAGGTCAGGAGTTTGAGACCAGCCTGGCAAACATGTTGAAACCCTGTGTCTCTTAAAAACAACAAAATTTAGCCGGGCGTGGTGGCAGGCACCTGTAATCCCAGCAAACTCAGGAGGCTGAGGCAGAAAATCGCTTGAACCCGGGAGGCAGAGGTTGCAGTGAGCCGTGATCACCTCATTGCACTCCAGCCTGGGCAACAAGAGCAAAATTCCGTCTTAAGAAAAAAAAAAAAAAAAAGCAAAGAATGGTTATTTCTCAATTTACATACTGTGACTGACTCCTGCAATCTTCTTCCATTTATTATTACTCTAGTGATTACATTAAATCCCAGATAACTCAGAATACTCTCTGATCTCAAGTTCAGCTGATTACTAACCTTAATTATATTTGCAACCTTAATTCCCTCCTACAGCATAACATAACATATTCACAGTTTCCAGGAATTAGACCATGGGCATCTCTTGTGGGCTATTTTTCTTCCTACCACAGTATCTGTAAATGTCAACAAAACTGTTGAGCAGAATTCAGTTATTTCAACTAATCTCTTGGCATTTTGTAGGAATAGACACAACAAAGAAAGATCGTAATATCATTTTAATTTTAAAAACTTCATCTGACTTTCCTTCCCACTTGAAATAAGCTTCGCCACTTGATAGCCTTAGTTTTGGTTGCTACAACAAGATGCACTCAGAAATTTGCTAGTGTTACTCACTTCAGTTGGGATTAATAAATAGAAAGCCTCAACTATTATTTGTTTTTCTTCCTTTTCCTGTCCCATAATACATAGCAATTTCTAAGCAAGCAGTGGTAGAGCAACCTAGGGGAAAATGTACCTTTCTAGTGTTAAAGCTTTTCTCCCAGGAGCTTTCAACCAGAGATATGAAAATAGTACTGAGCAAGAAACACAAGGTGATAACAAAACAAGAAAAGGCCATGTTAACACTACTCCGTAAAAACAATCCTATTAACCCGAGGTGAAAATAAACCTTGGACCATGTTGCTGAATATCCAAACTCTTCTGCTTAAATGGAGCTGTCAACTATAAAACAACCTTCTAGTAATGTTAGCTACATCAGATACTACCTACTAAGATAATACATTTTAAAGAAATTCTTTCAGCATGTTGGATTGGGTTTGTCTCATTACATGCAAAGTATAATATCTACTTTATTTTACATATATTTTGAGTGTAGGAAAATGGAAAATAAAAATGATTGTCCATACATTTTTCAAAACATTTAAGGAGAAAATAAGCTTGGCCTCCATTGGTATTTAAATTTGACATCAATATTTTAATCTTAAAATTGAATTTTTTCTCATTTTATATAAGAAACTAGGTAATTTTACTTAATAAATACCACTATCTAATTGAACTTAGTCTAATTTTAAAAGTAGACATTTTGTAGAATCTTATTATATTGATTTCTTACATATCACCAAAAAACTGCAATACAATTAAGTTAGTTTTAAATTAAAACTGTATTTTGCAGATTTAAGTACATATTTATTAAATATTTATGGAGCATTTATTATATTTCCCATTGTGATACAGCAGAGAAAATAGCCTCTTTCTTAAAGCTTATATTCTAATGATAGAAAAACACAAATAAACCCATAATACTACACAATATTATATGAGATTATAAAATGAAGAAATTTAAAGCATAGTAAAAAAATAGACAAGGAAGGGACATCTGTTTTCATAGTCAGCAAAGTTATCTCAGTTATAACCTTTTTATTACCTTGTTGGCATACAGCAGTCACAGACAATATGCAATTAAAATTTTTTATAAATAAGTAATATTCATTTACAAGACTCAGGCAACAGACACATATAATGAACCAAAGCCTATTTTTATCCTAAGATAGTTTGTTTTATATATTAGTAAGAAGATGTTACAAAATTATACTGTAACTAATGCACTTCAAAATATATTCTACTAAATACACAGTAAAACCTCAAAATTGAAGTAATCTTACTTAACTAGTCACAAAATTAAAACTGTCACCTGTCACATTTAATTTTTGTTTTATCTTAAAGCAGTTTTAAATATGAAAAATATTAATTTCTATATATAATGAATCAATGATTGAGGTGTTCAGCTATTTTATTATTTTGAAAAAAAAACAAACACATCAAGAGAGAATAAAAATTCAGATAGCCACCATTATTTCAAATCAACTGTGTTTTTACCCAAAGATCTAGCACTTTTAAATGGGAAAGTGAAGGATATAAATGAAAAGGAACAGTTGCAGAAGTTCAATGAAGATTGGGCAAAAGTTATGTGTTAAATCTGTATTTGAAGCTGTTGTGTTCATGCAAAGGTTTTGTCCTTTCCGTGATTATCAGTTCTGTTATGAGTACCCAGAAGACATATGATACAGAAATGGGTCCCCAGCTCTCATCATATCTTCCTGGAAAATTAATATAGGGTCCAATGTACTGGGCATTGAGAATATAAAAATTAATGGAAAATTCTTCTTTTATATCAATAGCTAATAAACTACTGATGAATTGGCAGATCATTTTCATTTTATTTGCTTAGTTCAATCTATTTTCAATAAACACTTGGAGCTCATCTTGAAAAAATTATTTCAATTCCACCCATAGTGGGGTTTCCTTTTTAAAATTATAATATCAATTATGGGTAAGGTGTTTTATATCTGTTGTGTATTTGGTGAAAAAAATATATATATATATATTTTTGTCATGTGTCTTCTTTACCCAACCTAGTCTATGTAGTATATGCAGTTATTTTTTTAATGTCTATATGAACTAAAATTTAAAAACTTTTTAGAAACTCACTATAGAATGATAGCGAAAGAATTTCATTTTACTGAATCAGACAACTATATTTATGAAGATTTAGGAAACAGAGAAGAGTGTGTGAAATGAGAAGAGAGACTCAAATATTATTCATTATAATTAATAACTGCCTGCAGTCTAACATGTATCCTACAAGGTGAAAATAATTTTATTGTTGTTCTTAATAAAAATGTCCAACAAATCCCTTCAGAGGTTTTACTCATACCTGAGTAAATTCTTCAAAATGATTCAGTTTCATCATGTAATTAGAATGGGATTTACCATTAACATCCCAAAATTATATAATTAATTACATTCAGCTTCAATTACAATTACTAATTGATACAAGGTCTCTAGCTTAACTCCTAGAGGTAATCAATTTTACAATAGGCATTTTGAACAAGTGGTTAGATCACATTAGTCTACTAGTTCATATGAACTGGCTAATTAGGCAAAATTTTGTTTTGCTAAAAATCTCAAGAAAACAATACCAAGAAATTCTGTAGGCAAAATTTCTCCCAAAGTTATTTATTCATGTGATTTTCACCTGGATAAAAAGGTTCTTTCTTTGGTTGTCAGCACTTCCAATAGTCTTAACTATGTTCTATCCTTTAAGTCCTTCTCTAGTTTTTCCCTTATTCATTTTCTTGTAAATGTAAGGTAGAATATTCTACCCAAGTTGATCTATTTATTTTTCAGGTTCTTTCATGTCATCAGTGCCAGCTGTAGTTTGTTGGAATTTCACTTATGGTATAAATAAATAATAAGAGATGCAGAAATAAAATTTATTTCTCAGCATCCCCAGATTTCAAGGAATAATACAGTTAACCTTAATTATGGTAAGGAGGTAGATCCTTTTTTTTTTCTTTTGCAGTTTTTAAGTTCCTGGGTTGAAGCATTAGATTTTGAATTTTGGGGCACATATGTTATCACTGGATATGTTTCTTATAATACAGATACCTGAACACACAGAGAATCTGATTCAGAGACCCATAGCCTATGGAGCACAATTTTAGAAATCCTGACCTAAGATAGAAAGATATTGTTACAGGTACCAGGACTTTGAGGCCCTTCGGTAACTTCAAAATTCAAACAGACAAAATTTATCTGACTCGTATGAGCTGTGGGTTTTTATTTTACCTGTGATGCCAAAACATCACATGCAGGAGAGGAACACAGTTCCTTAAGCTTGGTTAAATGATGAACATGTTAACCAATATTTGAATAAATTCTTATTAAACCTTTTCCAGTGTATCATTTTAAAGCGTTCTCCTTAGTTCAGTTATTTTTCAGCAACCCAATTACCAATATGATATGAATGGAGTTGAGAAAGAAACACTGATAAACAAGAATATATAAGAAAATATTGGCCTTCAGTTCAGAAATTTGAATACGGGTTTCCTTGTAGTTTTGGTTTACCCAAGTGATGAAAAAATGGTTGTCTACTCGGCAGCTTAAACCTGAGACCTGCCTCAAATCACATGTATAAGAAAATAGTAATAGCATGTACAGTTAAATTAAAATGAGTATATACTTAAAATATATGCAACTTTAAAAACATTCTAAGTATAAAGAAACATACAGATAAGAGTCACTGTGCACCTAAACCTAATTTGTAACATGTAAGTTAGAGCCACAGACTCAACATTAAAGCCCTCAATAATATATGTACTCATAATTTGTTTTACGTTACAAATTCTGCAGATATTTAATAAATATTCAGGCTTTTTGCATTAATTTGAAAGATCTCAACTACTGTAAAAAACACACAAACAAACATATATATACAATATATACACGTGTTTATATACAGCCTACATATATACTTTATAAAAAGTTTGTAAATATTTCAATATATATGTACTATTTTTCAATAGTACTAAATTTATAGAGTATATAGAACTACATTATATAAGTTAAATATTATAATACTACTATTAGTAGATGTGTCTGTGTGTATGTGAGGATAAAATATTTTATTTAAAACTTGTTTGGGTGCTAGTGACAGGAAACCTGAAAAAATTGTCTTAAATAAAATAAAGTTACTGACTCTTATAAATGAAAACCAGGACTACAGTTATATATTCAAGTGCAGCCATATTAACTGTTTAAACAGACACATGATTTGGATTCTTAACCGTGTGGAAGTTTGACGGTTGTAAATTCTGTTTTTAGTATCATAGGTTAAAACCCAGCAAGAGTTATTAATGATGGTTATTCTAACATTACATGTGGGATCTGAATTGTTTAATTTAGCTTGTTTTATGAACCTAGGCTTGAACCCCTTAATATGAACAGGGAAATACCATTAGCGTGAAAAAAGCATGCCTCCTACATCAATGATAGTCTAGGATTTTCAAGGATAATGACTAGGTTTTTAGCAAGTTTAACTAAATGGGCCATTCCTTTTAAAATATAGGAAACTTCAAAAGAAAAAAAATTCTTAAGAGTGTTACCATATTATCCATCACAACCATTTTGAGTTTTAGAGGTTTGATAGCATCAAGTGCTATATTAAGTACAATGTTAGCTGTATGATCTGGAGTGTTGAAGAAATTATACACTAAAAAATATAAACTTGAAAATCATCAGCATAAATGTGATTTAAAGTTTGGATTAAAACATTAGGCCCTGAAACGTTTATAAAAATATTGAAGAAGCACTAGTAAAAGAAGGCAAAGAAACAAAAACAGAGGAGTGTTAATTCCATGGATGCTGATATCAATCGTTTCCTTCTCTACTGGACACATGGTAGAAATTACTTCCCGGGCCATTCTGTTGGGTGATTCTGGGTGGCTGGTTTTATCAAAGCAGCCTTGTGCCTATTTGTGAACTGTAGCATTTTATTGGCATATGGTACTCTTTAAGATTCTCTCACTTTCTCTTTCCTTCTCACCAAGAAATAGCAACTTAATGATGCCAGTTACTCTAACTGCCTGGATCCATGAGTAACTCCAGTGAGCACAATTTCTCTGCTAACCAGCAATGGACAAGTAATTTGAATAAGATATAAATGTGTGTTGATATTTATAACTGTAGAACCGTGCCTATCCTGGCTGAAACATGCTGTGTTTCAGCTACAAATGGAAATGTATTCAAAGGAGCATGTAAAAAACAGTCTATTAAAGCAAATTGAAAATCAAAACCTATCCATCAGATGGCTTATCAAAAGTTAAGTGTCAGCAATTATACAGATACAGATACTGGAGTAAAATATGAAAAGTTTAAATATTTTACATTCTTTGTTCTTTGTTTATTATTCTGGGAGATTGTTAAGAATTCTGGGAGTTATTAAAGAAAAATATATTACTAATAGCTTGAAGTTTGTAGCTTTGTATTTGTTACCTATATTGTGATCAATAAGGAAAGTGCTCTTCATATAAATAACATCAAATTAAATAACAATTACAAACATTTTACCAATACTGCTTTGAATAATCTAAAAAAAATCCCTCTGCAATAAGCCGGAATGGCCACTGGATGTCAGGATTACGTTATGCCTATTGATTATTTACTTTTGGTTAGTAGTTTCCTGTAGATATTTCAAAATTTAGAAACCTGTATTTTTAAAGAAAAACTTCAAGCAAAAATAAAACAGCCATATTATCTTAAGATTGTTTCTGTTTAGTAAATCCAATATTTAAATTCACTTAAAACCTAACAAGATTTGTTTTATGTCTTTGACACTGAATTTCAAAGTATTTGATGGTATTTTAAAATACCCAGAGCAGTTATTTTTCTTTGTTTTAATACACCTATTTCAGTAATTTGGACATTGCCACTTTAACCAGTAAGAATATTCAAAATTGAAGTTTCTTGTTAGCTGTTGAAATTACCAAATTAAGATTATTCTAAAACTGGTCAACTAATTCATAAATATAATTTGACATTTCAAAATTATTTTTAAAACATTGTATTTGCCTTAATATATTTATCATATTGTTTCACAAAAACTGTAAATTTTATGAATATTTCAGTATGAGTTTTTAAGAATAATACGTGATGAATGATAAACTGATTTATCTAATTGATAGAAGTAAAAACACTGAACTTTTTTAACTAGAAAAAATACTGAGTTAAATATATTACGTTGGATTTCTGGATATGAGACCACAGCTATTTGTAGTGCATCATGCCATTCTCACTGCCAATAAAAACATATATTCTTTCTGAGTATATCTATGATTTTGTTCTCTGAGCAATACTGAGTCTAAATTACCATATGATAATAAAATAGGCATTATGTACATTTTTCACCTTTTGGTGACTGGAGCTTGAGCGATTCATTTCTTTTAAAATTTCTTAGAGAAAATTGTGCTTATTAAGTTTCTGAGACACTAGTTATTAAAGTATTTTATCCATATATCTTATTTCCTTAAGTATTCAGAATATTTTATTGACTTTTAATATTTACTTAAAATGAATATGTATATTAGCATAATATATAAAGATAGCACTAGTTTATTTAAAGTTATTAAAGAAAATCTTATTAAACTTGCAGATTCAATGCAATTTTAGACAAATTTTTAATGTTTTTACTCAAGTTTTTACCTTGAATTCCTCAAGTTTTCATTGACAAATTTTACTTTGAATATATGTATACTTGGTTAAGTAATCTGAGTAATATCACTTACAGAAATGCTCCACATTTATACTCCACATTTAGCTTTTTTCATATGATGAAAGTTTTACAATAATTTGGGAAATCAACTATATATCACACGAAAGTGTCAAAATTGCCCAAATTTATATTATGTATGGAAAGTCACTTCATGTGGGATCTATATGCAAGAAGTTTGATGTGGATGGGATTCCATAAACCTTGGATACGCAGAACATCCAGGAAGTTTGTCTTGTCAGCCCTGGGTGTCCATGGAGGACTGGTTTTAGGACTGCTCACTAATACTGAAATCCAGGCATGCTCAAATCTCTCATATAAAATGGTGTGCTATTTGCATATAACTTACAGCCTCCCATATACTTTAAATCATCTCTAAATTACTTACAACATCTAATACAATCTAAATGCTATGAAAATCATTGCTATCCTATATTTTTTAAAATTGTATTTTTGTTGTATTGTTTATTTTTAAAAATATTTTTGATTTGAGGTTGGTTTAAACTTCAGATGTAGAACTTGTCAACATGAGGCACCAACTATATATACTATCAACTGGAGTGAGGAGAAAAAATGCATTTAGAGTAACACAATTTACTTAAATTGTATTATTTCATATTTATATTACAGTCGATGTTTTTCATTTTCACTTCAGCTACCAGTATAATGGAAATACAGGGAGTATCAAACAAAAGGAACTGAAATAAGAGAAAAGGATAATGTCTTAATTTTGTGCTGCTATAACAGAATATAATAGACTGAATAATTTACAATAAAAAGTTTTATTGACTCACAGTTCTGGAGGTTGGGAAGTCCAATACCAAAGTGCTGGCATTTAGCAAGGGCCTTCTTGCTGCATCATAGCATGGTGGAAATCATTAAATTGTGGAAGGGCAAAAAGTAGGCCAGACAGAGCTAGAAAAAAGGGTGAAACCCACACTTGGGATAACAAACCCACTATTATAATAAAGGCATTAGTCCATTATGAGGTCTTAGCCTTCATGACTTTAACACCTCTTAAAAGTCCCACCTCCTAATACTGTCACAATGGCAATTAAATTTTAACATGAGTTTTGAAGGAGACAAACATTCAAACCGTAGTAGATGACAATACATTTTTAGACTACAAAACAACCAAAACTGCAACATTTCAAAAATCGAGCTGTTTTACCTCTTTTTAAGGCCAAAAGATGTAATTTTTTCCTCTTTCTTATGAAGGCATTTTATTTTCACATTTTTTTTTTTTTTTTGCAATAGACTTTCTGCCTTTAATCATGGCTTCTATGGACAGCTTGGACTTGCAATGTTAACTGGTATGGCCTTCAATCAGTAATTTTTATTACAAGTGGCCCTGTTATTTAAGTGGTACAATGTATTGAGTATTAACTCCAAATACTTTAATGAGAGGATCTGATTGATCTAATCTGGAGATGAGAGATCTGGATCAGTTGGCATCTTTCCTATAATAATCTATTACTAGTATTTTGTATTTATATGATATAGGGTTTCTTTTTTATTATTTTTAAAGTGTTTAATGGGCTTACAGTTCTGCAAGCTTTACAGGAAACGTGGTGATGGCAAGTGCTTCAGGTGAGGCCTCAGGAAACTTACAATCACAGCCGAAGATGACAGGGATACAGCATGTCACATGGGACAATAGGAAAAAGAAAGGGAGGTGGGGGAGGTCCCAAGCTTTTAAACAACCAGGACTTGAATGAACTTACTGAGCAAGATCTCAGTTATCAAGGGGATGGTGCTAAACCATTCACAAGGGATTTGTCCCCATGATCCAGTCACCTCCCACCAGAGCCTACCTCCAACATTGGGAATCATATTTCAACATGAGTTTGGAGGAGTCAAACATCCAAATTATATCACAGCCTTAATATCCATCAATAGGGGATTAGTTAAATAAATTATGGGACTATGTATTGTGGCTCACCTTATTATCCCAGCACTTTGGGAGGCCAAGGCAGGTGGATCACTGAAACCAGCCTGGGGAACATAGCAAGCCCCTATCTCTACTTAAAAAAAAGGGGGTACATCAATAATCTGAGTACTATGCAGCTATAACAAAACAAAGGAAGCTCTTTATGCATTTGTATGAAACAATCTTCAAAATCTATTGGTATATGTAAAAAGTCAAGATGCAGAATAATGTTTAAAGAAAGCTAAAATTTAGCCAGATCTGGTGGCTCATGCTCATGGACCTAGCACTTTGGGAGACTGAGGCAGGAGGATTGCTTGAGGCCAGGAGTTCAAGACTAACCTAGCCAACAAAGCAAAACCCCATCTCTATTAAAAGAAATAATAAAGAAAACTAAAATTTGTGTTAACAAGGGGGATAACATCAGTATGCATGTGTATATTTGATTGTATTTACATAAAACATCTCTGGAAAGATAGGGAAAAAGAACTGAGAGGCTGGGAATAGGGGCGGGAGGGACAATTTTTACAATTTGACCCTTTATACTTTTTTGGACACAGGATGTTGCTGTCACCCAGATTGGAGTACAGTGCCACTATCTTGGCTCACTGCAACCTCTGCCCCATGGACTCAGGTGATCCTCCCACCTCAGCCTCCCAAGGAGCTGGGACCACAGGTACATTCACAATACTTCGCTGATTTTTGTATTTTTTGCAGAGATGCGGTTTCACCGTGTTGCCCAGGCTGGTCTCAAACTCCTGAGCTCGAGTGATTTGCCCCCCTTGGCCTTCCAAAGTGCTGGGATTACAGATGTGAATCACCACACCTGGCCCCTTTTATACTTTTTGGATTTTGATTTTTGTTTTGGTTTCTTCTTCCAAGGTTATATTATGTATATAGTATTATTGCCCCACTTTTACAAATAATACAATAAATGCTTAGGATGTCCCAGCAATTTTTCAAAGTAGAAGAGAGAACAGAATATAGGCACTCTGGTTGTATAAACTGTTTTTGTTTTTTTTCACTTCACATTTGCTTTGTATTTTTAATTAGGAAATAATATATGTTCAAAGTCACTAGGGAAACTATAATGAATAAGAAAAAGATGAAGAAATTCTATCTTTCTCTTTTTTGTAGAAGATACATACAAATAAATAATGTTGAAAACCACCAAGTATTTTGTCTTCAAATACTTTCTCCATTTTCAAACATAGTGTATTCAGAACCATTAAAACCTATAATCCTTGAGAATGTCAGAAAATAAAAAGTTCATTTTTCTCATGTTAGTAAATTACAAAATAAAAAAAAATCAAAATGAGGAAAGACATGCAAAGTCTTTGTAAGGAGATAAGCTTCCAATTTGTCTGATTCAATTTAAATTAGATACATTGTGTTAACGTATTTAAATATTATTCTGTCAGGGGCAACACTGATGAACAATGAACATGTAAAGAAAATAAAAGTAAGCATGGCAATTTGGAGACTGTTTATTCTTGTACTGTCCAAAAGAGTGGAGAATATTATCCACTGACCAAGATCATTTTTGCAAATTAAATGTATTAATCAGACATAGTTTCTTATCTTTGAAAATTCATATTATTTAACATCTTTTATTTTCTTTAACACCAAATATTGTTTCTTCATTCTTATGTAAATTTTCTTATAAAAATACTATATTAGTATGACCTTAGTATTTAATTGCATGTTATAACATTATCATTAAACTGATCACATGATGTTCAGAATTTGTAACAGTGATCAGGAGATTATTATGGGCCAAATAATCCATTAACTTTACATACATCATCTAATTTAATCGTATTAATTAAATGAAGTAAATGTTATGTTTTCATTTTATAGCTAAAAAATTGATCATTCAATAAGTTAAATGAGTTAGGCAAGGTCAGATAGCTAGGATATAGAGGAGACAGGTTTTCAAGTTAAAGTGCAAGCTGAAGAAAAATCATTATATAGACATGCTACAGTCAGGAGTTTCAGAGATTTTTATTCAACTCATATCCCTGGGCATAAATCCCTGAAGCCGGAAGCATAATGCAATCTTTATAATTCAGAAATTCAAATAAGAACATGTTTTACTTTAAAATTAAGTGCGGCATATCTCTTCCTGCAATGAGTTTGCCAAAATCAAAGTAAATGGAACAGTTTCCAGCAAAACTGCCCTCACTTTAAACTTTAGACATCATCCACAAGTGCAGTGGTCCCAAGATAACTCTCACTTCAAACCACTGACTACAAGTGTGAGGGTTCCTACAATCATGGTAAGGTTCTATAATTTGCTAGAAAGTTACACATAACTCACTCCAAGTACTTTACTCACTATTGCAGTTGTGCTATGGCTAAAAGACAAAAAGTAGAACCAATTAAAAAAGAGAGAGAGATGCATAAGGCAAAACATGGAAGGATTCCAGGCATGGAACTTGCAGCATCTTCAGGAAACAATTTTCTCCTGACGCTAATAACCAACTGTGGAACCTCAACTGAGGTCATAGATGTTCAGAGTTATTATTAGGTTGTGTATTATAGGCACTATTGATTGAACCATTACTCATATGACCCGGTCTTCAGCTAGAGGTCTGGCTAATATCAGGTGGCTCAAAGCCTGAGCTCTCTAATTATGTGATTGGTCTTTCTGGCATGATTGGCACATGTCTTGAGTCATATGATTAGTATAAGCTATCTAGGGTCTCATCATAAACACCTAATTAGCATAATGAGGACCCCATCATCAAAAACAAAGACACTGTTATTAGGAAATTCTAAAGATGTATACACATCTGAAGTGTATCTACATATACATCAATCAATCTCTCAAAATCAATGTGTCTGTCTCACATATATACACATATGAGAGAAAGAGAGAGACAGAGAGAGAGAGAGATTGATTTTAAGAAGTTGGCTTATGTGATTGTGGATGCTTGGTAAGTCCAAAATCTGTAGAATAGGCCAGTAGGATGGAGATCCAGAAAAGACATGCATTTCAAAGGCAATCAGCTGGCAGAAACCCCTTTTCTTTCAGGGAGGTCCATTTTTTTCTAGGCTGTCAACTGATCGGATGAGACTACTTATGGAAGGTAAACTACTTTATTCGAAGTCTACCCATCTAAATGTTAACCCATTTCATAAAACACAAAATTATCTAGAATAATGCTTGACCAAATATCTGGAAACTCTGACCCAGTCAAGTTGATAAATAAAATTAACCATAACAAGAGGCAAACTCTCAAGAACCAGAAATAGATGCTTTATCATACACTTCCTAATTTGATTGATATAAATGACACAGTGCTCAAATTTTTTCTCCTGAAATTATGCTTTTTTTCCTAATTTATTCCCCTCATGGGGTTCAACACATATCCAAGAAAATAAAGCAGAACAACACCTATTAATGAAATTCAATTCAGAAAAACAGGAACAGAGAAACATTTGGCAGTGGCTTTGAGGGCTCCAACAAATAGCTGCTCTTTCTCATCTTAAATTCCTGACCCAGAGCTTCAAAGATTGTAATATGTTGGAACAGAATGATTGACAACTTCATGTATAGGCTGAGGAGAAACAGCAGGACTCTGGCGTGGTTATAGAAAAGAGATGGCTTTAGGGGACAAAACTGAAAAACAGAATTCAGTGTTAGAGTTTCTTTTCTCAAAAAGAAGTGGGCTCTAAGAGATGGTACCAGAGTCTGTATAAAAGTATCCACGGCTTCTGACAAGCTATGGAAATGCTGAACATCTAGAAGGACCAGTTCTCTGCAGACTCTGAATGTAATCTACATATTGTTCTTTGGTAATCGATCATATATCTTTCCTCTTTAATAATTAATAGCTTAATACTACATTTGCATTTATTTATGTACTTTGTTATTTAAATTTTGTTAAGACTGGCCTTAGAGTACATCAAAATTAACCACTAAGTCAAAGTGCTAAATTATCTGGTCTATGGCCAGATGTTCTTTGTATGTGCAGAGCAAGACATAGATATGTTTCTAAATTTTGTTATCTTTCTATTTGAATGGATTGTCTGTGATTAGAAGTCATTCGAAGAAAAATTAGATTCATGGCATTATCAAAATACTTGCTGTCCTTTACTTGTCTATTTAAATAATAGGTATTTTCTCACATGCTTTTACACTTGAAAGATATTTATACATTAAACAAGGTAGAAGAGTGTTTATTTAAGTCATTTTATTAAGTCAGTAAGTTTGTCAAATACTGTATTTCAGGGGTCTCCAACCCCTAGGCCACAGACAAGTACTGGTCCATAGCCTGTTAGGAACCGGGCCTCACAGAAGAAGGCAAGTAGCCAGCATGCAAAAAAAGCTTCATCTGTATTTAAAACCACGCCCCATCACAACCATTACCACCTGAGCTCAGTCTCCTATCAGATCAGCTGTGGCATTAGATTCTCATAGGCCTGCAAATCCTATTGCAGACTGCACATATGAGGGATCTAGGTTGCATGATCATTATGAGAATCTAACACCTGATGAAGTGAAGTGGAGCTGAGGAGGTAATGCTAGCACTGGGGAGAGACTACAAATACAGATTAACATTAGCAGAGATGTTTGACTGCACAGAGAACATACAAATCAAATGCTTGCAGATTCATATCAAAACCCTATCAATGAGTGGCAAGTGACAATTAAGCTGCATCTGGTGGCTGGCTTTATAGTGGCACTTGAGTTGATGTACTTCAATTGTATAGCTGCATCTGGTGGCAGGCTTTAAGTCAGAATCTGACACTTACTCTAGTCCATGCATGAGCTGCCCATTATTTTATTTACCACTTCTGTTCATGCCTCTTTCCTTTACTGTGCACTTGTCTCAGCCACAGTTTGGGTAAGCCCACAAGCTAATCCTAGCCAAAATGAGTAAAAAGCAAATGTCACTGGAGAGTTTCTTTGAAAAGAGGAAAAGATGCAATGATGAGACAGCAGAAAACTCTACAGCTGACAACAAAAATACAGCTGAATTTAAAAGAAAATACCAAGAGTCCTACTTAAATTGTGGATTCATTGAAAAAGGTGATTCATATTTTGTAAATCTGCTTTGTATAATATGTGGTGACCAGCTATTTAATGAAACCATTAAACTGTCAAAACTTCTTCACCACATGGAAACCAAACACCCTGTATTAAAAGACAAGCCTTAGGAGTTTTTTAAAAGAAAAAAATAAAAGTTGTGAACATGAAGAACAGAAGCAGTGAAGGCCACCACTTCACCAAATGTGTCTGTACCGAGAGCATCATTCTTAGGGGCTAACTGCATTGCTAAAGCTAAGGTCTTTACCGTTGGCAAAGAGCTAATCCTGCTTGCTGCTAAGGATATTTGTTGTGAAATTTTAGGAGAGGCTGCAGTTCAAAAGGTGGCACGTGTTTCTCTTTTGGCTAGCATTATAACTAGACAAACTGATGAAATAGCTAGCATTATAACTAGACAAACTGATGAA
Organism: Hylobates moloch; assembly: GCF_009828535.3. Classification (NCBI taxonomy): domain Eukaryota; kingdom Metazoa; phylum Chordata; class Mammalia; order Primates; family Hylobatidae; genus Hylobates; species Hylobates moloch. The sequence continues at coordinate 91,713,165 of NW_026652284.1, forward strand.
ATAGCAGAGGATATATAGGCACAATTTTTAGATAGGATTCATGAGTCACTGTGGTGCACTATCTGGGTTGACGAGTCTACTGATGTTGACAAGAAGGCAACAATGCTTGTTTCTGTATGATATATTTTTCAGGAGGATGTTCATGAGGATGTGTTATGTACACTTTTGTTGCCAACCAACAACACAACTGCAGAACTCTTCAAGTCTTAAAATGATTACATATCTGGAAAACCAAATTAGTCATTTTGTGTCAGTATATGCACGGACAGAGTGGCTGCCATGACTGGATGGCTTTCTGGTTTCACTATTGGAGGCAAAGAGGTCGCTTCTAAATATGAGTCTACACCCTGTGTCATCCATAAGGAAATACTGGCTAGCCCAAAAACGTTACCTGAACTTAACAATAGTTTGCAGGATGTGATTAAAATTATCAACCACATGAAAGTACATGCCCTTAATTCATGTCTGTTCGCAACACAGATCTGTGAGGAGATGGACACAGGACACACACGTCTTCAACATGTAAGTGATATGGCCTTCTAAAGGTAGATCACTGGCCAGAGTTTTTGGGTTGTGAAAGTTGCTCCAAAGATTTCCTTTAGAAGAACAATTACCACTAAGAGCACATTTCGGTGAACCAGAATGGGTTGCAAAACTTGCTTATTTGTGTGACACACTTAACTGGCTCAATGAACTCAATCTGTCACTTCAGAGGAGACTGGCAACTGTGTTCAAGTCAGCAGTTAAAATGGCTGCATTCAAAGCCAAACTGGAATTGTGAGGGCAACAAGTGAACATTGGGATTTCTGATGTTTCAAACACTAGCAGAGATTTTGAAAGAGAATGAGCCAGGGCTTTCTTTCTCCTAGCTGGTGCATGATCACCTATCTCAGCTTTTATAAGAGTTTGAGCATTACTTTCCAACTACACTACTTTCCTGAACTGGGAAGGAATGGATACATGACCCATTTGTGAATAAGCCAGGTGAGTTGACTCACCCCGTGCTAGAAGAGAATCAACTGCTTGAGATCACAAAAGATGGTGCCCTTAAAAGTATGTTTAAGAAGACATCAAATCTCCATACATTCTGGATCAAAGGCAAGGCAGACTATCTTCAGATTGCTGTAAAAGCAATGAAAAGCATGCTTCCATTTCCAACATCCTATCTTTGTGAAGCAGGCTTTCCTGCAGTGACAGAAACCATAATGAGATTGCAGAGTAAACTGAACATAAGCAACACACTTCGGTGACACTGTCTCCCATCACCCCTAGATGGGACTAACTAGCTGCAAGAAAAAAAAAAAAAAAACAACTCAGGGCTACCACTGATTCAACATTATGATGAGTTGTATAATTATTTCATTATATTTTACAATATAATAATAATAGATACAAAGTACACAATAAATGTAATATACTTGAATCATCCCGAAATCATCCCTCCTTGCCTTCTGTGGAAAAACTGTCTTCCACAAACTGGTCTCTGGTGCCAAAATGTTTAGGGACCACTGCTTTATACAATTTCCAGTATCATTTAAGAGATAAATTAAATTAAACCATTTAGCTACCATATTATCAAAGCAGTCAAAGACATGCTCAAGAGGAATGTTTGTGTACAAATCGTGTGGGTTCAGGACAAATATGTTTAAAGTGCTTTGAAAATCTAGATGGTTTCACATTTTACTACCTTTTTTCACTATTTAACCTTTTTTCCCCATTTGTATTTTCTAAGGGTCCAGTCACATGCATAAAAAACAGAATTTAACCTTAATTTGGCCAGCACAGTTGACCAGAATAGTAGGTTAGTTAGAAAAAGTATCTAAGAACAATGTGCGACAGGTCTGATTTCATTTACAGACTTGACTTCAATATCTTTATAAAGTATCTGTTGAAAGATACTGTAGACTCCTTATAGCATACAGAGGTAACTGACTTAAGAACTACATTTCCAAGACTATCTTGCAAGTTTGGGGACATAATTTAGATTAATCCTTTCAAGATTTTGATTCAAAACCAAATCACATTGAGACAGAGAGAGATCGTACAAAACATCCATTTTAGAAAAATTACAAAAATCAATGTGCATGGTTATGAAATGACTATGGTACTTAGTCTCTGCTCCTTGATTCTGAAGCTTGTGTAGCTGGTGACAGTAGAGATTCTGGCAGTTATAGTGGGGTTCTGCATCCAGGAGGGGCCCATGTCCTTTCTCATGTTTTTAGCCCCAACCTGAACTCAGATAAAATGTGGAAAGAGAAGTAATAGAAAAAGGATAGAATAGATATATTAATAAAATATTAATATATTTCTTATTAATCATTCATTTAAATTAACTACATGCACACATACACACACATGCAATGGAGAAATTTGTATATTGGAAGAAAATAAACTCCACAGTTTCCATGGACCAAATATGTACACCGCAAAAAATAACAAAATATCACATAAGATAGTAATTTTTTCCTTTGTTTTTCAGTGTACTCTACTGTCATGAACAAGTTCATTATTTTCTGTTACTGTAAATAAGCAGATGATTTTGTCTACTTCCTATTTAAATATGAAGATATTATTACGGTAATTTGCATACAAAAAAAATCCCAACAAACATTTGGAGTGAGTAGGACTCTGATAAGCAAATGCTAAATATAATTATTATTTCCAAAACTAAAATTGATTCAGCATATATCTAGTTAGGGAAAGTACCTTCTTTTCTGTTTTTTTTTTCTTTTTTTATTTTACTTTTAAAAACATCTCTACTAAAAGGAATCATAACACTTTCTAAAAATTAGTTCTGTGATCAAATGTTCTCAGTTTTCCAAAGGAAAACTAATATGTATTATGTTTATCTTTAATGCAGTTATTGATTTAATTGTAAGCAAAAAAAATAGGTTAAATAGAATGTTGGGAAACAAAATTAAAATTTGATATGATCTCAACAAGTAAAATTTGGCTTATTTATTACTTACTTATTAGTAAAATTGACTCAAAAATGAAAATTAGAGTTTAAGCAAAATAAGCAAATATACTCTTTACAATGACAAAAGGCATAATATAAATAGCAAAATTCAAATGTTATCAAACTACTGCAAAATACTATTTAAATGACATTGTATTAATATGCATAGGAAATAGTTATAAGACATGTTCTCTTTACTTAAAGATTTCACAATTTTAGCTTAGGTATATGAGCACTTGAAGGCAAGTGTAATAATTAAAGAAATAAATAAAAATAAAGGATCCAGAAAGAAACAGCACATGAGTAGCTTATTGTCTGTTGTAAAAGTAAAATCTCTAGGGTAGACAACGACATTTATGGTCTGGCCACTATGTCTTGGACCTTCTCTCTACCACTCTCCACGTACTGTATAATATGTTCTAATTTGTGTGTGATTCCTTAAGTAGATCAGAATTTATGCTAGTAGTACCGGTGTTTTCTGCTTAGAATAAACTCCATCACTTTCAGCCTCCTGATTAACTTAACACTGTCTTTAAGGACTCAGCTGTGTCTAAAATCCATTTGGAGTCCTTCCCTCCAAAAACTTTAGAAAACTTTAGATCTTTAGCTGATTTCTGGCTCCAAGTGAGACACCTGTTCCTTGATTTTTTCATGGTTAGGAGTTACAGGTATCTTCTACTTGTCTGGTAGCTAGTGATTTTTCTATCATAGTATTTTGCATGACATTAAAATATTTGGCTTACATTTATTAGATGTGTTTAAAAATTTGATACATGAAATCATTTTTTATTTTCAAATTATCTCTTTCCCCACTTCCACTTCCATGAAGAGGTGGGCATTCCTGTCCTAAGTTGCCCCAGAATGGCTTATGATTCTCCCCTAAAGATAAAGCTGGCTGAATTTACTTTTCTTCTTGGTATTTTATTTTGTTTTTCTAAAGCCTATCTTTTTTTAAACTGGGATTCTTGTACAGTGAAGGGAGAGAGGTGTGGAGGAGATCCAGGGGGGACAACTATGTGATTAGAAGCAGCAGCCCCCTTGGGAAGCAGCAACACCAATGAGAAAGTGACTGAGGCACACATAGGGAGAACGAATCTCAGGCCTAGCACCTCCTAGGGTGAGTGAATTTCACCCTAGGCCATGGGCCCTTACAAACATGCCCAACTGGCCCTGCTCCTAGCATGGCCTATAGCAGCAGATCCTGTGGACAAGGGAGCACCATGGGAGCTAACATAACGGGTATCTCATCCAGAGCCAAAATATTCCCATAATCAGTGAGACCTCCCCTATCTATCGTCTCCTATGACTAACCATGTACATAGAAAGTCATGGAAAAATGTGATTGAGATTGAAACTCTAGTTGCCTCTGTTTGCTAAGATTCTAATTTTAGTTGATTTACATATTTATACAATATTTAAAAACCTATATTTATGCCAAATAATTGAATTCATTAATAGTTTACCTTGCTTTAGAAATTATTAAAATTGGCCAGGCATGGTGGCTCATGCCTGTAATCCCAAGACTTTGGGAAGCTGAGGCAGGCAGATTGCCTGAGCTCAGGAGTTCGCGACCAGCCTGGGCAACATGGTGAAACCCCGTCTCTACTAAAATACAAAAAAAAATTAGCCAGGCATGGTGGCATGCACCCGTAGTCCCAGCTACTTGGGAGGCTGAGGCAGGAGAATTGCTTGAGCCCGGGAGGCAGAGGTTGCAGTGAGCTGAGATCGTGCCGCTGCACTCCAGCCTGGGTGACAGAGCGAGACTCTGTCTCCAAAAAAAAAAAAGAAAGAAATTATTGAAATTGCTTATTAATTTATTTGGCTTTTTTTTCATTAAACCTTGGAAGGCAGCCATCCTGTTTTCTTTTTATCTTCTGTAATCATCATAATGCCTGACTCATAGCAGGTACTGCATCAAATGAACAAATACAAGATAGAATAAGTCTCATGTATGTTATACAATAATTATTCACCCTGGACTTCAAAACCCTTATTGAAAGGCTAAATAACTTGAAATTGCTATAAAACTACAAAAGAAGAACATTTCTGGGAGTTCAGAGAATGTCTAAAGCTCACCCATCATTTGACCTGGAGCTATGTGGGAAAAGAAAGAAAGCCCACTTCTTGTGCACACACAATCAGGAGCCAAGGTAGCTTTAAGTAGATTGTCCATAAAGTTGCATAAGACAAATATCTATGCCTTAGTACACATGCTGCATTGTATATATTTTCCTGACTGCCATTGGCTGTAAGAAAAATACATATGATTGCTCTTGCAGGTGTTGACTATGACACTAAAGTAGAGAAGCCAACTGACCCAGAAATAAGCTAAGTCAATTGTAGAAAAGAAAACTAATACACAAATAACAATAATACAACAACAAAGCGATGATAAAAATGTGTGAACTCATTGCAACATCTGGGTGTTATTTTCCTCACCTGAGTTGATCAAATGAAGTTCATATTCCATTTAGATAGCACGAGATCTTGCCAGATAACTATCTGAGACAGACTTTCTCCTGAGATGGTGGGCAGGCTTTCGTGGCACTGGATCCAATTTTTATTCTGAGGATTCAGTCAGTCTTAACATTCTAACTAATGCATCTTTTAATAAATTAATGCCTTTGTAAAAAAATATGGTTTGTTTTATATCTTGTTCTTTCATTTATCTTCTGAACTGTAACTTTTTAATATATTTAATTCATGTTCATAAAATGTTTAGATGGTAATATACGCATGTGTGTATCTAAATATTAATAACAGCTACATAGAAATACTTCAGAAAGGGAGATTATGATGTTTATTTTAAATGATTCAAGGAATAACTTGTGTATTTTTAAAATATTCTAATTGATGAAAGTTTTGTCTAAAAAATATGTATTTTAGAATTAAACACCACTTCATAGAATTCATTTCAAGTTTTGGATGTAAATATTTAATTTTTACAACATTTTTGAAACATTTTACAAAATAAAATTACTTTAAATGAAGTTCTTCAATCTATATGAAGATTGTTTAAATTATTTTAAAGCTAAATTAAATAACCTAAAGATTTTTTACGTATTTAGAAAATGGACAAAATAGTGATCTAGAGTACAATAATAGCCAAGAATAATACCATTCTTAATGAAAAGAAAGACTTATAGCTCATAGTTATGTATATTTTACCTACTTTATACTCAAATAACAAATAAAATACAATTAATGTTGTTAGGAATAAAATCTTTAGGCTTGCAACTAAACAAATGTGGACTGCTTCACACAGATAAATTGGATAGATGAAGAAAATCATATTATACAAAATTAATGAGCATCAAAAAGCAGGGTCTATTTTTTTTTTAAATGAAGTCAGGAGAAACTTTTCTAATCTCAGAAAACAGCAATCTAAGACGTAAAATAAGATAATACTAGCAGAGGGAGAGTGTGGGTGTCCAGGCCACAGACTTTCATTTAGATAACAAGGTTTTGGAAAATTAAATTCTCTCTGGGTTATACAGGCTTTAAGTTAAAATAATGTTATGCTGAATGTAAAGAAATTTGAGGTCCAAAACCACTCTACCTTTTCTAAATTGTTTATGAAGTTTAAGCATCTATAAGGAATTATTTCCTTTGTATTTTATTAGAGTAACATCCAATTCTCTTATATTAGAATACAAAAATATAATATAGATAAAGTCCTTCAGCTGAAACCAAAGGATCTAACTCACAGCTTCAAACAGGTATATCACAATCATAATATAGCAAAACACCCTGTCCAAAACTTTGAACATCAGCATGGTGTAACTTTTTTATGAGGACAAGATGGGTTACAAGCCCAGGCTTTTTAATTTTAAAGATGTTTGATGTAGGAGAACTGTATTTTCCAATATCTGCTCACCTTCTCTACCCTCAGACATGTCTTGAAGTCTATTTTGAGAAACTTAGTAGCCACAAGCCATCCACTCTTAATCTTTTGAAAATGAAGATCAATTCCAGACTAAAAAACAGGATTACAGTGAAACACTTCATATTTCTTTCTTGTAGAATTGGAAAAAAAACTTTATATAAACTGAAACATTAGATTGGTTCTAAATATCTAATTTTCATAAATTTTTGTTACATTATTTTGTGAAAATAAGCATAAATTAAAATATTTATTCATTTATAAGTATTCATTAATTCAATCTTCACTTAGCCTTTTTATGTGCCAAATACTCTTAATTAGACATTCATAAGGCAAAACTCCCTTCAAAAAGGAATTGAAGACTGACGGAAAGCACACACTATAACACAAACACATGTACTTTGTCTGTTTGTATCTATTCACCACGTATTTTGACACTTTGTAAGAAAAGTATGAGCATAGAAAGAGTAGCAGACTATCTTTAAACTAAGAGAGCCTGGCAGTCTTCTCACACTTGGCTGTAAATGTTCAAGATTTTTTTTTGACTACCTTATTGGGAGAATCATTGACTACAGAGCAGGAATTTACTGTTTCTATAAATTTATTATAGTCATTTTACCAGTAAACTGAACTTACCAGTCACTCCCATAATTGTCTTCATGGAAGAAAGTTATGATGGTGAGAGGTGACAGCGTGCTAGCAGTCCTCACAGCCTTCGCTCGCTCTCGGGGCCTCCTCTGCCTCAGCTCCCACTTTGGCGGCACTTGAGGAGCCCTTCAGCCCGCCGCTGCACTGTGGGAGCGCCTTTCTGGGCTGGCCAAGGCCGGAGCCGGCTCCCTCAGCTTGCAGGGAGGTGTGGAGGGAGAGGCGCGAGCCGGAACTGGGGCTGCGCACGGCGCTGGCGGGCCAGCTGGAGTTCCGGGTGGGCGTGGGCTTGGCGGGCCCGGCTCTAGGAGCAGCCGGCCGGCCCTGCGGGCCCTGGATGATGAAGGGCTTAGCACCTGGGCCAGCAGCTGTGGAGGGTGTGCTGGGTCCCCCAGCAGTGCCAGCCCACCGCCGCTGCGCTCGGTTTCTTGCCGGGTCTTAGCTGCCTTCCCGCGGGGCAGGGTTCAGAACCTGCAGCCCGCCATGCCTTGAGCCTCCCACCCCCTCCATGGGCTCCTGTGCGACCAGAGCCTCCCTGATGAGCGCCGCCCCCTGCTCCACGACGCTCAGTCCCATCGACCACCCAAGGGCTGAGGAGTGCAGGCGCACTGCGCGGGACTGGCAGGCAGCTCCACCTGCAGCCCCGGTGCCGGATCCACTGGGTGAAGCCAGCTGGGCTCCTGAGTCTGGTGGGAAGGTGAGAAACTTTATGTCTAGCTCAGGGATTGTAAATACACCAAGCAGCACCCTGTATCTAGCTCAAGGTTTGTAAACACACCAATCAGCACCCTGTGTCTAGCTCAGGGTTTGTGAATGCACTAATGGACACTGTGTATCTAACTACTCTGGTGGGGCCTTGGAGAACCTTTGTGTGGACACTCTGTATCTAGCTAATCTGGTGGGGAGGTGGAGAAGCTTTGTGTCTAGCTCAGGGATTGTAAACGCACTAATCAGCGCCCTGTCAAAACAGACCACTAGGCTCTACCAATCAGCAGGTCGTGGGTGAGGCCAGATAAGAGAATAAAAGCAGGCTGCCCCAGCGGGTAGTAGAAACCCGCTCCGGTGGACTTCCACAGTGTGGAAGCTTTGTTCTTTTGCTCTTTGCGATAAATCTTGCTACTGCTCACTCTTTGGGTCCACACTGCCTTTGTGAGCTGTAACACTCACCGCAAAGGTCTGCAGCTTCACTCCTGAGCCAGCGAGACCACGAGCCCACCGGAAGGAACCAAAAACTCCAGAGGCCCCGCCTTAAGAGCTGTAACACTCACCGCGAAGGTCCGTGGCTTCGTTCTTGAAGTCAGTGAGACCAAGAACCCACCAATTCCAGACACAATGGTACTATCTACTAGGACCCCACATAAAATGATTTTCAAATCTTCATTTTTCCAAGTCTTTTGAGAACCAACATTCATGAACTGTTCAACATGTTACAAATTATCTGGACAAGACCATATTTAAAACTACATTACATTTAAGATAATTTACTCAGTTAGGCTGGTCATTGACATGATTTAACCTTTCAAAAGAAGGTGATTTTTAGCATATTTTAAAATGTCTGGCATCATTTGCAGATTAAAAACCCTTCAAATAGAAATATTCACATTTCCTCGAATTAGCAATTGTATCTTATTGTATATTTTAATTTTTATGCAAAGCAATAAATAAAATCCTTTGTCAACTGAATTCAGAGCCAATTAAAATCAGATTCAGGAGTCATCCTCATGGACATAAAAATGTTAATCTTATAATTGAAATTAAGTAATTTATCAATCAGCTTATGTTAAGTACATTATGCTACAGTAACAAGGGACCTCTAAATTTTAGTAGCTTACAACAAGAAAGGTTTGTTTGTTGATCCTATTACATGTCTTTATTTCTGGATCATGTTATACATCTATTGTGGTTTGGCTGGAGCACTGCTCCACATCTTCTTCATTTTTGGGTCTAGGTTATAGAGGCAGTCATATCTGAGCCCCTACACCCATCTCATGGTAGAGAAAAAAAAATAATGGCAGAATCATACTATGATTCTTAAGATTTCTGCTCAGAAATGGTTCATGTCACATCACACACATTTCATTGTTTACAGCACTTTCAAACACAATATTACTAAATTTGGAGGCCAGATAATTTGTGGTGGGGTTGGAAGAGCTATCTTGTGCATTATTATTTAGCAGCATCTTTTTTTTTTTTTTTTACCCACTAGATGCCAGTAACAGCCCCACAGTTGTAACAAACAAAAATGTCTGCAACATTATCAAATGTTCCCTGGGGGACGAAATGGTTTCAGGTTGAGAAGTATATGTCTAAATCCAATCACTTGGCTTAGTCTGGGGAACAGTGGTATAATCTTACACAATAGAGATGTACTGTAGAGAAGAACCTGCTATGGAGTGTTCCAAAAACTAAAAGCCTGATAAGAGAGCAATGCATGTTTTTACAATAATACAATCTACAAGTACATAGAGAACACACACACACACACACACACAAACAGAATTAGCAAATATTTGAACTTTCTGTGCACATGATGCCTCAAAAGAAAGACTGAAATTAAGTCATTCTGTTTGTGACGTCATGTGCCCCAATCATTTGCTGATGATCTGAAGATCACTGAAGGGAAGGTTATTTTATTTTTCACAGAATGGTATATTTTGAAAATAGTCATAAGGTGGTAAAATTGATTCTAATGCTACTCTGAACCTCAAAAAAAATCCAAATGTTCATGCCATATACTATACAAGGTTTTACAATGACAGTAAATGATAAAATACAGATGCTACAAAAATAAAATCCCAACCATGAGGAGATGTCCTCAATTTCAGTATCTACCATTAGCGCTGGTAAGGAGAAATTAATTATGGATCAAGTATTAAAGTACAAAAGGGACTTTAGATACCTTTATGCCCTTGAGGTAAGTTAAAAGTTCTTGATTAAATAAAATCCAAACTTAAATAATATTTTTAACATGAATTAAAAAATAAAACATTCGATTATAAAAGTATTAAAGGACAAAACCATCTCTTTCATTAAAAAAAAAAAACTGCACTCATTTTAATCCTGAAGCATGCTGAATACCTAGCTCAAGGACTATAACTTACATAGTATATCTGGAAAGTATTTAAGTCTCTTCAAGATCTTTGTGTTATCCATAAGTGTTCACTGTGTCTATCAAAAAACCAAGCAAGTGAATAAGAACAGATAGGCTTATCCTGATCTAGTATTATTAGTTCTTGTGATAAAACTTTCCTGTACAAACGATATTCGAATAACCCAGGACCTAGCATTGGCAACTACCCTGGCAGTCTTTTGGTTGTTGTTGTTTTTTGTTTTTTTGATTGTTTATTTGTTTGTTTTTGAGTCAGAATCTTGCTCTGTAGTCTAGGCTGGAGTGCAGTGGTGTGATCTCAGCTCACTGCAGCCTCCACCTCCTGGGTTCAAGAGATTTTCGTGCCTCAGCTTCCTGCATAGCTGGGACTACAGGCATACGCCACCATGCCCAGCTAATTTTTGTATTTTTAGCAGAGACAGGGTTTCACCATGTTCATGTTGCCCAAGCTGGTCTCAAACTCCTGGACACAAGCTATCCACCTGCCTCAGCCTCCCAAAATGTTGAGAATACAGGCATTAGCCACCATGCCTGGTCTACCCTGGCTATCTTAATGGTAACTTAGAAACAGAGCCATTGGGAAAAGCCTTTTGGCTTCAGTTTTACCAGGATATCTGTCAATCTGTGTCTTGGGCTTGACCACCAGGGAATTGAAATGTAATTTTAAATATGAGAAAATGCCCATAAAGAGTATATTTATGTCATATTGCTTACTAGATACAGATAAAATTTCACCTAGACATACTCTCTGTACCGTATTTTTTGGTGGGTGGCATTTATGACCCTTCGAGAAAGTTAGCACTTAGTTCAGATACCTTCCCTTCAATAATATTCAAAAATTGTTATTTTCCAATTTCCAAGTTTTGGTTACCCCAGTGCTGAGTTGCAAGAGAGGCAGCACTCTAGTTCACCGTCAAGTTGCAATACTTCTTACTATAAAAGCCGCCTGCCAAAGACACAGTGTAAAATTCAACCACACAAATTTATAAAAGCGTTCTCATGGTACAACATAATTCACTACAAATCCTGCATGAATTGAGCCTAACTAAGTCCCACTAAACCTTAAAGTCATGAACTTCCTTAGATTGCCTGTGTGTTTCACTTCCTAATACCCTTCTACCATTCTGTGTCTGTGCCTGTAAATTCAGAGATAAATGCAACAAAATCTAGGGCTAAAACAGGAAATTTTTTTTTCTCCTAATCTGTGTTGAGCCTTGTCTTAGTTCAGGCTGCTATTACAGAATACCAGACTGGGTGACAGAAACCACAGAAATTTATTTCTCACAGTTTTGGAGGTTGGATCTGAGGTCAGAGTGCCAGCATGGTTGAGTTCTGCTGAGAGCCCACTTACTGGTTCATAAACAGCTGTCTTCTCACTGTATCCTCACAGGCTAGGAAAAAAAAAGGCAAAAGAGCTCTATGGACTTTGTTTTTTTGTTTTGTTTTGTTTTGTTTTTTTCTTGAAACGGAGTTTCACTCTGTTACCCAGGCTGGAGTCCAGTGGTATGATCTCGGCTCACTGCAACCTCTGCCTCTCAGGTTTAAGTGATTCTCCTGCCTCAGCCTCCCAAGTAGCTGGGGCTACAGGCACGTGCCACCATGCCCGGCTAATTTTTGTATTTTTAGTGGAGATGGTGTTTCACTATGTTAGCCAGGCTGGTCTCGAACTCCTGACCTCATGATCCGCCTGCCTCAGCCTCCCAAAATGCTGGGATTACAGGTGTGAGCCACCGCATCCGGCCTATGGGGTCTGTTTTATAAGGGTCCTAATCCCATTCTTCCATCCTCATGACCTAATTATCTCCCAAAGACTTAGCCTCCTAATACCATCACACTGAGGGTTAAGATTTCAACATATGAATTTTGGTGGAACTCATTCAGTCCATAAGAAGCCTTTATAGAAGGTCACAGAGTTCAAGCAGGTAGAATAAAAATAATTTTTTAATAATTATACACTGACACCCAGGGACTCCCACTCCTAGGGGAAGGAGGAGCACACCACATCAAGGGAACACCCTATGGGACAAAGTAATTTGGATGGCAAGCCTTGAGCTCCAGATCCTTCTGCTGCTGGAAAGCTTCCTTCAGCAGTGGCACAGTTGAAAGTGCTGGGCTCAGCAGAGGAAGCTTTCTGCTCTATCCCAACACTCAGAAACTCCTGGTATGCATGAAGGGTCTTGGAGAAGAGGAAGTCTTTTCCCCTTGTCCATCATCCTAGGTACAGTTGGGGCTTTTCCCACGGGAGCTCAGCGTGGGTGCAACTATAGAGAGCCTTTCTGGAACGCCTCAGGGAGACTGCATCCCCACAGGAAGGGCACTCCCCAGGTTCAGGCTTGCTGGGGAGACAGAGTCACAATTTCTCTCTATTTGGAACATCAACATTCTTACAGATGAAAAAAAGTTATCTGATCTCAATAGCTAAAGTACTGTGACAGGAGAATGCCTGAGAGGTAGGTAACTTTTCTCCTGACCTGGCAGAGGAGCTGAGGTGGCTCCACCTTTTCACCTGATAAGACCTCAGTGTGACTCACTGTGAGCTCCTCCAGCCACGTCTGTCAAGGGTGGGACTTTATTTACCCACCTGCTGTAACCACAAATGGTTCCTACCCAGGGACACCACCCCTACTGTGCTGAAGCTTGAACCATCAAACCAGTAAACAAAATACTGAGGGAAAATAAATAAGTGCACACCACAGGGAAATGAGATAAGCTTTAAGAGACCTCTGCTATTCCTACCTCATAGGAGATAGTGAACTTACTCACATTCTGAGCAGACTGCTGCTACAACCAGCATATGAGAAAGCCCTCATACAAAGAATCTCTATAACCAAGGAACTCTTGCAGAATCTTCACCCCTGAAAGCACCAACAACCAAATTAGGCTATAATTCACTAAAAGCATTAAAGTCTCATTCTTAAGAAGAAAAAAGAAATTTTAAAGAAACAAAAGAAATATGGTCGAATCCCAACATAAATTCAAGAATAACTAGAAGAAATAGTCCACTCAAATGAAAAGGAACCAGAAAAATAACTCTGATAATATGACAAAACAGGGTTCTGTAACACCTCTAAAGGATCACAGTAGTTCTCCAGCAATGGATGCAAACCAAGATAAAACCTTTGAAATACCAGATAAAGAATTCAGAAGGTCGATTATTAGGCTACTCAAGGAGCTATCAGAGAAAGATAAAAACCGTTATAAAAAAATTAACAAGCAGTTTAGAATATGGATGAAAAATTTCTAGAGAGATAGATGTTATCACAAAAAACAATCAGAACTTCTGGATATGAAAGACACACTGAGAGAATTACATAATGCATGGGAAGTTCTTGTAACAGACTAGAACAGATAAAAGAAGGAATTTCAAAGTTCAATGACAAGGCATTTGAATTTACCCAATCGGACAAAAGTAAAGAAAAGAAAAATCAAAAGAACAAAGTCTCCGAGAAATATAGAATTATATAAAATGGGCAAACCTGAGAATTATTGGTGTTCCTGAGGGAGAAGAGAAAAATAATAACTCTGGAAAACTTATTTGAGAGAATAATTGAGGAAATCTTCCCTGGCCTGGCTAGAAATCTAGATATCCAAATTCAAGAAGCTCAAAGAACTCCTGTGAAATTCATTGCAAAAATATTTCCACCAAGGCATAGAGTCATCAGGCGATATGAAGGAAAAATCCTAAGAGCAGTAAGACAAAAGCATCGGGTAACCTACAAAGGAAAACCTATAAGACTAATAGCAGACTTTTCAGCAGAAACCTTACCAGCCAGAAGGGATTGGATCCTATCTTCAACCTCCTTAAACAGAGCAGCTGTCAACCAAGGATTTTGGCTGACTTCAATACACCACTGACAGCACTAGACAGATCTTTGGGACAGAAAGTCAACAGAGAAACAATGGACTTAAATAACATGCTAGAACAAATGGACCTAATAGATATTTACAGAACGTTCTACCCAAGATCTGCAGAATATACATTCTTCCCATCAACACACTGAACATTTTCCAAGATAAATGATATGATAGGGCATAAACAATTTCAAAAAATTAAAAAAGAATCAAAATTACATCAAGTATCTTCCAGGACTGCAGCAGAATAAAACTAGAAATCAAGTCAGAAAGGAACTCACAAAACTATATAAATTTAATTATTTGCTCCTGAATGATATCTGGGTTAACAATGAAATCAAGATGGCAATTAAAAAATTATTCAAATTGAATGATAACGGTCAGACAAGTTGTCAAAACCTCTGGGATACAGAAAAAGCAGTGCTTAGAGGAAAATTTATAGTGCTACAGGCCTACATCAAAAAGTCTGAAAGAGCACACATAGACAAACTAATGTTATCCCTCAAGGAACTGGAGAAACAAGAATAAAGTAAATCTAAAGCTCAAAAAAGAAAACAAATGACTCAGATGAGAACAGAACTAAATAATATTCAAACAAAAAAAATCGGTACAAAGAATCAATGAAACAAAAAGCTGGTTCTTTGAGAGAATAAACAAAATTGATAGACCATTAGCTAGATTAATCAAGAAAAGAAGAGAGAAGATCCAAATAGCCTAAAATTGGAAATGGAACTGGAAACATCATAACCTACACCACAAAAATACAAAAGTCCATTGAGACTACTGTGAACACCTTTATGTGTGCAAACGAGAAAACCTAGAGGAAATGGACAAATTTCTGGATATTTACAGAAACAGAAACCCTGAACAGACCAACAACAAGCAGCACAACTGAATCAGTATTGAAAAACTTGCCAACAACAAAAAAAGCCCAGGACCAGATGAATTTACAGCTGAATTCTACCAGACATTCAAAAAAGAATTGGTATCAATTCTACTGAAACTGTAACAAATGCTTGGGAAAGACAAATCCTACCTAAGTTATTCTATGAAGCTAGTATTACCCTGATAATACTAACAACCAGCAAAGGACACAACAGCAACAAAACAAAAAACTACACACCAATTTTCCTGATGAACATAGATGCAAAAATTCTCAACAAAGTATTAGCTAACCAAATCCAACAGCACATCAAAAATATAATTCATCATGATTAAGTAGGATTTATTCCAGAGATACAGGAATAATTTAACATATACAAGTCAATAAATATGATACATCACAAAAACAGAATTATAAACCATATAATCATCTCAATAGATGCAGAAAAAGCATTTGAAAAAATCCAGCACCACTTTATAATAAAACCTCTCAACAAACTAGGCATTAAAGGGACCTTCCTCAAAATAATAAAAATCATACATGACAAACCCACAGCCAACATCATACTAATGGGAAAAAGTTGAAAGCATTCCTCCTGAGAACAGAAAAAAGACAAGGATGACCACTTTCACCACTCCTACTCAACATAGTTCTGGAGGTGCTACCCAGAGAAATTACATAAGAGAAAGAAATAAAGGGCCTCTAAATTGGAAAAGAGGAAGTCAAACTATCACTGTATACAAATGATATGATTGAATACCTAGAAAACCCTAAAGACTCACCCAAAAAGCTCCTAGATCTGATAATGAATTCAGTAAAGTATTGGGCTACAAAATCAATATACATAAATCAGTAGCACTGCTATACAGCATTGATGAACAAGCTGAGAATCAAATCAAGAACTCAATCCCTTTACAACAGCTGTAAAAAAAAAAACCACACACATAGACACACACACACACACACACAGACAACAACAACAAAAGCACCTAGACATATACTTAACTAAGGGAGTGAAAGATCTCTACAAGGAGAAATACAAAACAGTGCTGAAATAAATCATGATGGACACACATGGAAACACTCATGGATTGAAAGAATCACTATTGTGAAAATGACCATACTGCCCAAAGAAACATAAAAATTCAATGCAATTTCCATTCAAATACCAACATCATTTGTCATAGAATTAGTAAAAACAATCCTAAAATTAATATTTAACCCAAAAAGAGCCTGAATAGCCAAAGAAAGCCTAAGCAAAAAGAATAAATCTGGGCATCACATTACCAGACTTCAAATTACACTATAAGGTTAAAGTTGCCAAAACAACATGGTACTGGTATAAAAGTTGGCACATACTTCAATGGAAGATTACAGAGAACCCAGTAATAAAGCCAAATATGTGCAGCCCACTGTTCTTTGAGAAAGCATACAACAATATAAATTGTGGAATTGTGGAATGGACACCTATTTATTAAATGGTGCTGGGGAAACTGTCAAGCCACATGTAGCAGAATGAAACTAGATCCCTATCTCTCATCACATAAAAAATCAACTCTAGATATATCAAAGATGTAAATCTAAGACCTGAAATCATAAAAATTCTAGAGGGCAATATTGGAAAAACTCTTCTAGACATCAACCTAGGCACAGAATTCATAACTAAGCCCCCCAAAGCAAATGCAACAAAAACAAAAATAAAAAAATGAGACCTAATTAAACTAAAAAGCTTCTGCACAGCAAAAGAAATACAGACACCCCACGGAATGGGAGAAAATATCTGCAAATTATGCATCTGAAAAAGGACTAGTATCCAGAATCTATAAGGAACTGAAACAAATCACCAATTAAAAAAACAAATAATCTTATTGGAAAGTATGCAAAGGACATTAATAGACATTTCTCAGAAGATATATGGCCAGCAAACATATGAAAAAATGCTCAACATCACCAATCATCAAAGAAATGCAAATTAAAACATGATCAGATACCACCTTACTTTTGCAAGAACAGCAATTATTAAAAAGTCACAAAACAATAGATAGTGGTGTGGATGTGGGGAAAAGGGAACACTTATACACTGCAGATGGCAATGAAAATTAGTACAACCTCTATGGGAAACAGCATGGAGATTCCTTAAAGAACTAAAAGTAGAATTACCATTTGATCCAGCAATCCCACTACTGGGTATCTACGCCCACGAAAAAAGAAGTAATTATATGAAGGGATACTTGCACACATATGTTCATAGCAGCACAATTCATAACTGCAAAGATATGAAACTAACCTAAATGCCTATGAACTAATGAGCAGATAAGGAAAATATGATAAATATACACCCTGGAATACTACTCGGCCATTGAAAGGAACAAAATAATGTCAGCAGCAACATGGATGGAGCTGGAGGCCATTATTCTAATTGAAGTAATACAGGAGTGGAATTGCAAAAACCGTATGTCCTCACTTATAAGTGGAAGCTAAGCTATGACTATGTAAAGGCATACAGAGTGAGTGATATAATAGACTTTAGAGACTCAGAAGGTGGAGGGTGGGAGGAGATGAGGAACGAAGAACTATCTATTGGGTGTAGTATGTACTACTTGGGTGATGGGTGCACCAAAATCAAAGAATTCACCACTGTATAATTCATCTATGTAACAAAAAAGCACTTATACACAAAAAGCTATTTAAATTTATAAAAATAAATACATAAAATGATTGCATACTGACAAAATCTAGGTTTAAATACATGGCTATAGATTTAATAAGATAATTGATTATTTATATTATACTCCTGAATAATTAGATCCACCTAGACACAGAAATTACTAGAATGCAAAGGCTCTGTGATGGAAATCCATCCTACTAAATCTAATAAACGACCAAGAAAGAATGAGAATAGATCCTTTGTGCAAGTTGGCAGAAATAAAGGGAATGAAGGAAGGTGGGGCTGAGCTAAGTGTAATCAGCTTCTCCTTATAACCACACTCTCCGTTAAGCCAATCCTTCCTTAATAGTGAGAAATAACTGTGGAATGCTGAAAGAGACCAGCAGTACCACTCAGAAAATCTCCCCCACATAGAAAAATAGAGCCAGAAAATAAAAGCTCCCCTCACCAATAAGACAAATATTTTATTGAATGTTCTACTGAAATGTTTCAATGATGAGTATTACTATAATAAAAACATATGGCATAGAATAAAATTCAATCTTTAGAGAAGTAGAAAAAAGCTTCTTTTAAAATACACAAGATTCTATATTATATATGGAATAAGATTAAATTGTAGTGCTTTCTGAGTTAGTTGTCCTTAGCATAAAAAATGATCAAGGTTGGCAAAAGTAATTGTGTGATATTTTTTAATTATATATTGCTCCTCAGATACAAATATATTAGTAATTTATATTTAGAAAATAAAACACACATAAATTTACAATATATCTTAATAACTTCATGTCTTAGTCCCAGCTGCTATAACAAAGTACCTTAGACTAGGTGGCTTGAACAACAAACATTTATTTCTTACAGTTCTAGAGTCTGGACATCTGAGATCAGGATGCCAGCACTGTCGAGGTCACAGACTGCAGACCTCCTTGTATCTTCAAATGGAGGAAAGAGGACAAGAGAGCTCCTGTGGTCCCTTTTATCAAGGTAATAATCCTGTTCATGAGGGCCCTGCTCTCATGACCTAATTATCACCTAAATTCCCCACGTGTTACCATCTTGTTAAGGGGTAGGATTTCAACCTATGAATTTTGGGAGGACACAAACATTCAGTTCATAACACATTACAACTTTTAAATTTTCACATTAGTTTATGCTAACATACATTATTCGTATCTCAAGTAGATAATGCATTTCTTTCTTCTTTCTTATAATATTTAGGAATAAAGTTTCCTTAGAAAATACTGCGCTTCACTTTTTTTCAATAGGCAGTGATTTTTATGGGCTACTTACAAAGTGAACAATAATTTTATCTCTTTGAAGTTACAATGTAGTACCGTGTACATTCAAAGACGTCACACTTTCTTATAATGATGATATTAGAATGTAAGTTATTTTAAATGACCACCAATACATTCGTTCAACTAGTATTTATTTGACACAACATATATTTGACATCTTTCTAGGTATGGTAGGTTGTTAGGTTTACTGAAATATATGGCTTATGAAGGGCGAAGATAAAGATGATTCAAGAAATGCAACAGAGATTTTACTTGTAGACACTAAAAATAGTAATTTTGGTAATAAAAAGAAGTATATTTTATGAGATAAAGAGTAAGTTTAATTTCAACATTGAGATACTGTATTTTTCATTGTTTGCCTAGATATGTAGGTCAAAATCAGAAATCCATTGTTTAAAAAATGCATTTTTTTCTTAAAAATGCATCTTAAGTTGCTACTCTTATTTCTAAATTATATTTAGGAAGGCTGTGGTTTTACTTACTATATTTTAATATATTTTATTTTATCCTTAAAATCTCACATTCTAAAAATCATAAACATTCTGTTCTATATTGTGGGATTTTAAATGCCAAAATGGTATTGAAAATGCTTCAGCATTTTCAACTAAATTAAAATTATTAGTTAACTTTAAAAAATTACCTTGAGGTTCTTATTGTCCTGGAATATATTATACAAAAAAATCAATTAGAAAGAATGCTACCCAAAATACATTACATAATTTTTAGTGACTTACATATGCCTTCTTTGTTGGGTATATTTATAAAATAGAAATTGTTGGGTTATAAGGTATGCATATGTTGCAGATATGCCAAGAAGTTTTCCAAGCTTTGTTGAATAAATGTAGTCCATTGGCAGTGAATGAATGGTCCACATGTTCCAAAAAACATTATATCATGTCAGTTTATTTAATTTAGTCTAAAGGTTATCTTTTCTGGGTTTATTTTATTTTAATATATAGTAAAATTGACTATGATTTTGGATGTGAATTTCTATAAATTTTAGCACAAACGTAGCCACATATAACCAACCACACTACATCAACTCTATACCCTTACAATTACTGATCTGTTCTCCATCACTGTAATTTTGTCTTTTCAAGAATATCTTGTAAATGGAATTCTTATAAAGTAAATGTTTATTTTCTGGCTATATAACTAGAATAGAATACATAAAGACAAATATGTTTTATTCCTTACTGGCGTAGTACGTGGTAGCTTGCTATGGACATTTGTCATACAACTGAATAAATAAATGATGTTTGTTAGTTTATTTCAATTAAGTTTTCAATTGTTTCTGTCAGTTTTAATAAAAATGAGCATTTTCACTGCTTTCATTTAGTTTTTCTTTCCTCCATTATTCACTCCCTTATTCAGAAACCGTTCATTATGTATCTTACTTTCTCAAAATATTAATCTTATTTTCACTTTAAATAGTGTACATGGAAACTAATATTTTTTGTGTGTTAAGTATATTTATTTACTTGAAAAATAAAAATCAATAAAAGCACCTAATATATTCTCAATATACCTATGATGCCATAAAATGTACAAATATCTTGAACTACATGTGTCTATTGAACAGAGTAATCAATTATAGCAATAAAAAAATACAAAATACAAATAATTTAGATCCAGAGAAGTAAATTATTAGTTATACATAGGTGAAAGTAAACATTTTATTTAAAGAATTAAAGTTTAAAAACAAATCTTGGCCTATTGTCAAGTTGTTAGTTGGAAGTATTGTAGTGTTAGGGAATTTGAAAATCTGCTCAGATGTGTAGAAGAGTGCTTCACTTCACTTACTGCAGTCCACAGAAGTTTAAATGAGGTTAAGTTACTTAGTTCAAATCAATATTTTGCTGATCCATATGTGAAAAGGTATATTCAACTGACTCTTCTAGTAATACCAAGTAACTATTAGAATAATTCCATGGGTATGTGTGTTTCTATTTTTATTTTGTTTCTCTGAAAGCCTAGGGCATTGAATCTCTTCATTGCCTTTGTTAAACTTCATATGTAATTGAGCCTTTGTTGGAAACTCAGCCAAGTTTTAAAGATATTTCAAGCTAGAACATATATTGTTACATAACTAGAAAATGCAATAATCTCTCAGGAAACTACAGGAATTTGCATACAGCATGGACCATGACTTAATTTTATGTTTGCTAAATTCCTTATCAAATTATTCTGAGATTTTTCTTTCCAACATAAGAAAAACAATTGAAAAATGGGAAATTAGTGAAACAAGACCTAATGTTGCATTTCAGCAGGGGCCTTTGGGTAGGAAGCATGAGACTGTTTTTTTGCTTCCTCTGCAGTCAGTGCATGAGGGGATGTTATGCCACAGTGTTTCACAAGTCTGCTGATTCTAAGAAAAAGCAAACAAACAAAAAGAATAACAACAACAAAAATGAGTTGCTTTCCAGTCTTATACTAAAACAACATGACTTCAGCTATTACAAATACTTGAGTTTGAATTCCAGTGAGTTCACCTAGATCTATGAAGATTTTAATTATGAAAGACTAAGGATTATATTTCCCTCCCTTTTTCCTTTATCATCTAATTGCAGCATTTATTTTTCTCTACTCGTCATCTACAGCTTTGTATAACATACCATTTTCTTTGTAAAACATAGTTCTCAATAGGATGCTGGATGATATAGTTTGGGATTAGGGTGGAAGAGAAAAAGGCAGGCAGAGAAAGAAAAAGGAAATGAGAGACAAGAGAAAATAGAGAAGTGAGAAGAGAACAAGAGAAAGAAAAAGGAAATGAGAGACAAGAGAAAATAAGTGAGAAGAGAACAGGAGGAGAAAATGGCTGAAGCAAAAAACGGATGCAGCAAGAAAGGGAAAGAGAGAGGCATTAAACTTTTAGCTCATCAAACTAGAAGCTACAATAACTCAATTAGTCATGTGCAATTTTATTGAAGGGGATAAGATAACCTAGGATAAAGAACAAAGATAGATAGCAACCAATAAGAAATGTGATGTTTAAGAGAAACAGAACTTAAAACAGGACAGGCAGGCGGTATACACAGGCAAGAAAATACAAAGGTCAAGGAGTATGTTGTAATCAATTGTTAAACACAGGGTAGGAAGAAAATACTCTGTAATACTGGTTCTACCAACAGGGGAATAAAGTCACTTTGTAGCAAATTGTAGAAGATCAATTTTAATATAACATTATATTATCTACATCATGTATTATGAGATAGTGCTTGATGCAAAATGAACTTATGGTCAGTACAGAAACTAAAGTTTCCATAGAAAATATACTTTATTTTTACATTAAATATATATATTGGTAATAGTTTCCAGTGACTTATGCATATAGAAATAATATGTATTTATTGAACATGCAAAATATGTTTTATTATTTAGATATTGTATTAAAGTTTGTACAATACAGTCTAGATTAATGATATTTTCCTTAGCAGTTATTATAAAAATGAACAGTAATTGTTATATAAAATTATTTTTCTTCATATCTCAATTTGCAATATTCATCTATGTGTTTGTTAGTAAACTCTCACAGCCTCATTTTTTAAAAAGTGATAATAAAAAGATACTGCATAGAGTTATTATGAGTATTAAAGAATTTTAAAGCACTTAGGAAAATATCTGGCACGTAAGGAATACACAAATATTAGATATAATTGAATATCTGTCTAAGGAGAGATAAAGAAGGGATTCCTGTTACGAGATTCTTGATATGAATTCGTGTCTTTTTTTTTTTTTTGTAAGTAAGCACTGTCTGTATGTTACTGTGTCTGTAATTATGTTTTTCCATGTGACTGAATGCATTCTTCAAAAGGCATTTGCAATGGATACATTCTAGTGATGGCAGCAGCCACCCATCTGGAGCCGCAGTTGGGAAGACATCGTCTGCAGCAAGGGAGGCGTGGCCGGGCTGTGCCTCTGAGGAGCTGGTGGAGCCGGGAACAGGCAGGCCCCCCGCCCCCATCAAGTCGAGGGGCAAGAGCCCCTCACTCCAGATGCAACTGCAAGGGTGACTCCAGACCTATACGCCCTATGGCACTGTAGGCTCGGAAGTGCCTGCTCCCACTCCCTGGCCTGTTCCGGCTGGGGCACCCACACCACTGTAATGCAAAGTTGTAGCTAAGCCTGGGCGTTGTGGCAACCCAGCCGAATGTGTGTGCTGGAGAAGACACTGACATGCCAGCCCCCACTCCCACACCTCAGTCCCCATGGGACTTTGGGCACAGACGATCAAGGGACAGAGGATGAGGGGGGCTGAAGGTGGTGCAGTGTAGGCTTGCAGGCGACCATTGGCATGAATAGCCTTCATACCATGGATGACATGTTGATGGAGGCAGGAGGCGGACACGTTCCTGGGCAGAAAGGGGTGGGTCCTCGGTGAAGCCCCACCTTCAAACCAGGGACAGGGAAGACTGGGGGCCAGGCTGTAGGCCACCTGGAGTGAGAACTTATAGTGCTTTTTCCAGGCCCACCCATGGCCACCCATGAACCAATCAGCATGCACTTCCTTCCTTCTGAAGCCATAAAAATCCTGGACTCAGCCAGACTCACACAGATTACCTGCCTGCAGACAGGAGCTACCACTGTGGTGCTTCTCTCTGCTGAAGGCTACAGATGTCAGGAAGACCTGCCTGCCTAAAGGACCTACCTACTCCGGATCTCCAGGATGACCTGCCAGCTTATAGGAGCTACCCACTCCAGATCTCCTCCCTGCTAAGGGCTGCAGACTTGACAGGACAACTGCCTGTGTGGATAGGAGCTACCCACTTCAGGAATCCTAAAGTTGTACTGTTGCTCAATAAAGCACTTCTTCACCTTGCTAACCCTTCAGTTGTCTGCATACCTCATTCTTCCTGGATGTGGGACAAGAATTTTGGACCTGCTGGATGGTGGGACTGAAAGAGCTATAACACAAAAGGGGCTGAAACACACCCCCTTGCTCACCATGTTGCAGGCAACAAGAAGGAGGGAAGAGCTGAGGCCCTAGGCCTCAGACCTAGGAGCTCCCTGAGCCAGAGCTGTAACACTCTCTTTAGAGCTCTGCAATTTCTGGTGTCTCTGAGCTTTTGGGTGCTACCACGTTCCTTCTGTCCAGACACTGGTGCTCTCAGGAAAAGCCATGTGCAGCACATCTGGTCCAGCTGCAGCCTTGCACGGAGCTAGTGCCTCCACCAGCGCCTGGAGCTTCCCGTCCTGCTACAGCAGCTGGGGTGCCTGACTGTGGCCCGGACCCTGTGCTCACTTGCTCACACACCCCTCACTGCTCTGTACCTGGCTCACCCTTTGCAGGCATGGGATCCGGGCTGGTAGTGCAGGCTGAGCACAGACTGCTGGGCCAAGTGGGCAGAAAAAGCCCAGTGGGACTGAGCAAAAGTCAGGCAAAGGCACCACTGGCCACAGAGGTTTCCAGTTGGTGAAATGACACCCAAAAGATCCTGTGACTCTAGGATCATTAAATTTGAGTCACAGTCTTGTGTAAATCCTTTTTGAGATGAGTGCTGCCAGGACTTTTGACTGTTCTAAGCCAAGAGAATATGAGAAGTGTGACAGAATGTCACTCTTGTGACTAGATTATGTTACATGGCAAGGGTAAAAGAGGTGTCAGTCTTGGTTACATTGCATTATACAACAGTCCGCCTTAATAGGTTAGAGTGAGAGGGATAGATCCACTTGTTGGCTTTGAAGAGAGAGAGAAATTGACATGTTGTGAGATGGCCATGAGGCAAGGAACCACCAGAGGGTTCTAAGAGGTATGGTGCTGGCCAACAGCCAGCAAGAAAATGGGCTGTAGTCCTACAGCCATAAGGTGATAAATTCTGTCATTAGCCTGAGGGAACTGAGAAGCAGATTGCTCCCCAACTGAGACTCTAATGAAAGTGTAGCTCTCACAGATACCTGGATTGTAGTCTGATGAGACTCTGAACAGAGGAGTCAGTTAAGTAAGGCCATGTGTACACACACACGCGCACACACACACACACACAAACATTTCATTTCTGACACACATATACATAGTCTACCTCATAGATAAGCCTCAGCAAGAGAATCAATTTCAGATTTTACCATAAATGTTATTTCAATACAAAGCTCTGTGAAAGTTAATGCTTCCAGGAAAGCTCAGCTGTATGGGAAGTCTTTCTTGTGTCTATGAGTCTGCCCTGACTGGTTAACCGTCCTTATGTGCTCCCATAGCACATAAGGTGCCCTAAGGTGAACAACAACAAAAAAAAACCTCTTCAAATATTAGCTGGATAATTAATTATATTTGCGAATAATTGAATATATATTATCTACTCAAGAGATAGATTTCCTAGATTGTAATACAGGCAAAAATTAAGATAATTATGTACATAGGTAAAAAATGCACTCATTTTCAAATAACCATTTTCTGTTAGAAGTCGGATAAGAGGGTAGTTATTGTGGTGTTTTGGGATTGGTTTTTTGCTTTTAAAAAAAAAAAATCCGGGATATAATTTCAGGCTTCTACTTCATATAACATGTGTGTCATACAAGTTGAAATCCTGGTGTCCTCCAACTTTCATATTCAACATGTGTCTTTTTTCGAGTGGTATTAGAGTTACTATTGCTGCATAATGATCACCCCAAAATTTAGTGATATAAAATTATAAAAAGCTTATAGTACTGCAGATCCTTTTGGAAAAAAAAATTCACAAAAGTCTCAGTGGTGGTGGCTTTTCTCTGCTCCACAACATTCATGATTTGCCTTTGAAGACCTGAATGATTGCAAGTTGAACAATTAGATCTGAAAGATTTACTTCCCGGATTTCTTCTTCAGTGACATACTGACCTCTGGTTGGATCGGCTGAAGTTTTGGATTAGTTGGGATTGTCCACAGAGCATCTAGAGGTGACCTCTTCATGTGACTAGAGCTTATCACAATATGACATCAGTATCTGAGTGGAAATACTGTGAGAGGTATTATCCTTAGAGCTAGGTGAAAGCTGGATGCCTTATTCTCACCGAACTTCCAAAATAATGCATTATCATTTGATCATATTCTATTGATTACAAGAAGTTATAAGCCCTGCTCAGATTCAACAAGAAAGAATTCAGCTCTGAATTTTGATGAAGGGAACAGAGTGGAAGAGTGTATTAGTTGGGAGATACTGTGATGGTGGCTAAATTTTGAAAATATAATCTGTCACACACATGGTTTATGCAGAGGAATATAAATCATTCTACCATAAAGATACATGCATGTGAATGTCCACTGCAGCACTATATGACAGTATGAATAAGTAAAATGTGGTACATATACACAGTGGAACACTATGTCCACCAATGACAGTTTGAATAAGTAAAATGTGGTACATACACACAATGGAATACTATGCAGCCATAAAAAATTAGGTCATGTCTTGTGTGGGAACATGGCTGGAACTAGAGACTATTATCCTTATCAAATGAATGCAGGAACAGAAAACCAAATACTGCATGTTCTCACTTTTAAGTGGAAGCTGATGAGAACTCATGAACACAAAGAAGGGAGCAACAGACACTGGGGTCTCCTTGAGGGTGGAGGTGAGAGGAGGGAGAGGAGCAGAAAAAAAATAACTGTTGTGTTCTAGGCTTAGTACCTGGGTGATGAAGGAATCTGTACAACAAATCCGCACAATACGAGTTTAACTATGTAACAAACCATCCTATGTACCCCCGAACCTAAAATAAAAGTTAAATAAAAACCCAGAAGATTTGTGCTATAATATGTTTTCTAATACAAACACAGAAAAGTCATTAGCCACTGCAATATTTTGTTTGTTCATATAATGTTTGGAGTGTTTGAATTGCATAATCTATATAGTTGTTTAGGGCTCAAAGAATATATGATCCAGAATGACGCCTTCAAGTGATCTCTTCATTTGTGGTTCCCTTATGTACTGTCACACTGCTGGTATAGTTATTAAACCGGTGTGTAAGCACCAGTTTAATTTGATTTCTACTAGAAAACAGTAAAGCCAGATAAAAAGTAAATGACATTGAATAATATGGCTACTAATAGAATTTTATATCATGTAGGTAAAATGTTAGTTTGAGGTATAACATAAAGAAGGTCTTTTTTATTTTGTTCCTTTAACAATTGTCAGTTAAGTTTCTTTACTGTCATTACAAGAATATATCAAAATATTAATAGATTTTTATTACAAGAATATATAATCTAATTTGCAACCTGCTACTTCAATAAGACATCAGAGTAAAGAGGCTTAATTTTTATTAGTATGTTATGTAACTTTACAGCTTGAAAAATAAAATGAACTTGCAATTACTTAGGAGTTTTACTGAGATCCATATACTAGTACCCATAAATATTTCTAGTCGTAGAGTAATTATTCGAGCAAGAAGAATTCAGTGAAGAAGCACGGGTTGAGTGGAAGGCAGATGATTCCGGCTTCTTAAATATTAGATGCAACATGATGTACCTTTTAGAAGTAAGCTAATTATATTTATGATATATTTATTGCATAATAGCAAACACAATACTCAGGATTATAGGAAATTTTAAAACTCTAAAAATTTTAGTGTTTATTTTCATACTTAATAGCTACATATATTTTGTTATTCAGACATCAGCTGATTCTGATGCAAAATAAGAGCTAGATTTGCAGACTTTCAAGGCTCCTTACATATTAAGTTTCCTTGAAAAATAACATATAGAGGGTAATGAATATCTCAGTCAATATAGTAAAATAATTGACATTTTCATAGCATAGACTGAACACCTTTAATTGACATTTTAATGACAGATATTGAACAGTAAACAGTTGCATCTCGACACCTTTCCTCATATTTATTTATATATCTTTTTATGCATCACAGAATCACAAATAAAATGGCAGATTTAGCATTAGCCAAAACTTACTCTACGAAATAAATAATACATTGTCACTCAATATATATACATATGTTATCTGTTGTCACCAAATATATGAATGTATATATACATATACACAATAGGCAGGATAGGCAGTCAAGAAAGTGACCATGTTCTCAGGATGCAGCAACTGTGTTGACCATCAACCCAATCAACACAATAAGCCTCAGCGTTAGCATTGTAATTGAGCTCATTGAAGCAAAGCTATCTTCAGTAGAGACTTTCCCTGCTAGACAGCATAAGCACTTTGATTTTACCTGTCCTCGAACTGACCCTTTGCTCAATATCATAGTAAAAAACCCACTCCTGGGTGGAGATTTAATATGCTAACTAGACATGCCATGTGTGAACAAGCATGTACAGCTACTGTGCATGTGCACCCATAGGACCACCTAGAACATGTTTATGACCAATGCCACTTTCCACCTCCTTATGAATAATCATATTTTCCTTTTGTAAAATATATGCATTTGTTCAGTCTTGGAAGAAGACTGAAAGGAAAAAAAATGCTGTACTACTTTAATTCTCCCATATTTATCTATTTTTGGCCTCTGTCTCAAGAATAAAGCTTAGTACATTTTAGAGAAACTGGTAAGACAGGTGTCTGCAAAATTTTTATTGACTTACTTGGCTTCAGTATATAACCTCCTAACATGTACATTTATTCACAGATATGTATGACTATTAATATATTATTTATCTAACTCATTCAGGAAAATATGAATTATAAAGAAGGAAATAAAATCAATATAAGCAAGTGTTCCAATACACTTTTTACATGCCAATAGATTACTATACACTCTCTAAGGTAGATATCTCCCTTTGGAGACTCTGCACAAGAATATGCTCAGTGAACAAAGTGAATCAAATTGTCTTGTTCACTATTATATACTTAAATATTTATATTCATATAGAGCGCATTTTATGTGATAGTGCATAGAATAAATGTATCTGAATTTAATTCAATTGGTTAGTTAGTACTAAGGAGCAGAACTTTTAAACCTATTGGTAATTTTTTGCAGCATTTATCCGAGGATTCAATCTCAAATTTCCTCTATCATTGCTCCCATGTAGCTGAGCAATAAACAGTGTCTTAATTCTGTAAGTTTCCTTAAACACATACACACACAGGCAGTCATGGCTTCAGACATTATATATATCCTCTTATACTTTTCTCTTGTCAGCGGACTCTGCCTTTACTAAGATTTTTGCAGGGATAGTATCTACAAAATTACCACTCACTATTTAATACGAAATACCTAATGCCCAAAGCTTTAGATTAACATTTATTATTATCCATTTCTGACCTCCCACATTTCTTCTTGAGTTCAGTTCACATCCATGTATAGATCTAATGCGCTAGCCACAGTGACAATTTTATTGTTGTTCAACTTAATAAATCTGCACTTTTCCTCAGCTGTTTTCTTTCCTCTCATTATTCTTTTTTCCATTCATCTCTTCTTCAGTGCTAGCTCAAATCCCACACTATCAGAAATCAGATATCCTGCATCGATCCTTATTTTCTTTTTGTAAAACTATTTTCATTTTGTTTAAATATACATAACATGGAATTTGCTATTTTAAGCTTTTTTTTTTTCTTTTTGAGACGGAGTCTTGCTCTGTTGCCCAGGCTGGAGTGCAGTGGCGCAATCTCTGCCCACTGCAAGCTCCACCTCCTGGGTTCAATCAATTATCCTGCCTCAGCCTCCCGAGTAGCTGGGATTATAAGCACACACCACTACTCCCAGATAATTTTTGTATTTTTAGTAGAGATGGGGTTTCACCATGTTGGTTAGGCTGATCTCGATCTCCTGACCTCGTGATCCGCCTGCCTCAGCCTCCCAAACTGCTGGGATTACAGGCATGAGCCACTGCACCCAGCCCATTTCGACCATTTTTAAGTGTACAATTCAGTAGCATTAAGTGTACTGACGTTCTTGTGCAATCACCATCACCACTATCTTTTTTTATCATCCACAACTGAAACTCTGTACCCATTAGACAATAACTCTGTTATCTCTTCTACCATCCCCATGTAACCACTATTATACTTTCTGTCTCTATGAATGAAATTGTTCTGGGTACCTCATATAATTGAAATCACATATTATTTATCCTTTTTGTATCTAGCATATCACTTAACATATGTTTTCAAGGTTCATATCTGCTGTAGCATGTATCAGAATCTGATTCCTTTTTAAGGCTGAGTAATATTCTATTGTGCATATACACCAAATTTTGTGTATCCATTCATCTGTTGATTAACAATTGAGTTATTTCTGCATTGCAGCTATTGTGAGTAATGCTGCCATGAAATATTGATGTACAAATCACTGTTCACGTTTCTGTTTTCAATTTTAAGTATTTACCTAAAAGTGGATATTTTAGATCATAGGATAACTCTATAATTTTTTGAGAAACCATCATACTGTTTTTCACAGCAGCTGCACATTTTACATCTGTTCCCACCAGCAATACACGAAGATTCCAATTTCTCCACATCCCCATCAGCACTTGCTATTTCTTCTTCTTTTAAAACATAGACTAGCTGTCTTAATGGGTATAAGTGAGAAACAATGGATACTTCCTTAGAGAAACAACTTAAAATAACACCTCTATCCTCTTGTTTCACAATTATCTGTTTATGTTTTTAATAATATATTGTAGTTGGTCTGGAGATAACTTAGCACTTTTATGCCTGTCTGAATCTATTAAAATATTTGAGAGAGTTAGGATTATGCTTAGACTTACTCTCTCCCTCTGCACATCACATTTTTTATAAGCACTTGATATCTGTTCATAGGATATTCACTATATTTCTACATTATCCATTTTAAATTGGGCTTATTTGATACTTGAAAATGTTAGGCAATATATTGTGATACAGTTGACAGAATTTCTTTAAAATCACATTATTTCTGCTCATTATTCTGACTCATAGAAGCACTTTAAATTAACCTTCTATACAATTTTACATTTCCTTATAAATAGCATGTATTGATTAATTTTATCATTGTCGGGACATTTATAATATTTGTAGGTACATGAGTTTAACTGCTTATTATTTTGTCAATATTGCTATCTACATTTATATGATGAAGGCACTTTACATGCATTAATTAAAATTTAAAATATCTCTCTAAGTAAGAATATGTTGCTTAACATTTTTAAAATATCGTGTATCTTACTAAATTTAGTAGTTTTCCCTGAGATTTCTATTCACATTCTCCCCTCATATTTAAAATTCTAACAGGGCTCTTTGAAATCTATAAAAAGATAAATTATAAATGGTTCATTAGATCTTACTTTAACAGTAAGAAACCTAATATAGGATTGAAAATGTGGATGAAACAGAGCACTTAGGACCATGTACTCACTGGCTCTGACAGACTTAAGAAAGGTGAAATATAAAGTTTCCTCTAAAGTCAGTATGTTGACTGAATGTTATGATGGTGCAGACTAATCTTTAGTTTACGTCAATATATCAAAACCCACTTGGAATGAGATTTACATGGCTGAAACCGTAACTTATATAAAAGTTACATTTAAAAACAAAAGTTATATTAAATATTATAAAGCTACTTTTCTTGAAGGTTCTAAATATTTCCAGAATGGCATTATTTTAACAATGCACTCACTGTAAAATGTAACAAAGGAGAATGAATTCATTATAGAAGAATATATAGCCATAATTTCTATGTTAATAAACGGCTGATAGGTCATTACTGTGAGCAAATTAGAGGAAAGCTTAAACAGTTTGTCCATTTTAAGGATGCCCAAATGCAAAATAATAAATAAAAATACAAGTTAAAAAAATAAAAATTATTGAGACTGGAGTTCACATTTAGAAATCCTGGAGGTTAAACATACGGTTGAGTAAACAACACTTTAGAAATACACCAAATTTGCCGGGCACGTTGGCTCACAGCTGTCTGTATTCCCAACACTTTGGGAGGCTGAGGTGGGCAGATCACCTGAGATCAGGAGTTGGAGACCACCCTGGCCAACAGGGTGAAACCCTGTCTCTACTAAAAATACAAAAATTAGCTGGGTGTGTTGGCAGGCACCTGTAATCCCAGGTACTTGAAAGGCTGAGGCAGGAGAATTGCTTGAGCCTGGGAGGTGGAGGTTGCAGTGAGCAGAGATGGAGCCACTGCACTCCAGCCTGAGCAACAGAGTGAGACTCTGTCTCAAGAAAGACAGAAAAGAAAGAAAGAAGGAGAGAAAGAGAAAGAGAGAGAAAGAAGAAAGAAGAAAGAGACAGAAAGAGAGAAAGAGAAAAAGAAAGAAAGAAGAAAGAAAGAAAAAGAAAGAAAGAAGAAAGAAAGAAAAAGAAAGAAAGGAAAAGAAATACAACAAATGTTTCCATTTGACAACATTGTTTAGGTTGAATTGATGTTTTTAGTTAACTCCAAACTGTGACAGAATTACACTCTGCACTTGCAGTTTCAAGGAAGTAGGTAATGATTCTCATTCATGGATAGATTAATGAGGAAACATAAATAAATCTTTATTGTACATGATGAAAACTATGACGTGAATGTTTTAAAATAAGTTTAAAAGGTAAAACTAAAACTTTTTGAAGAAAACATAGAAGTACATATCCATGACCTTAGATTAGGCAATGCTTTCTTAGATACAGGACAGACACACACAAACATACATTTGGTGCTATTAGGTTGGTGCAAGAAAATGATTGTGGTTTTTGCCATTACCTTGGCAAAAACAGCAATTACTTTGCATCAATGTAATCCAAACAATACAATTAAGAAAGTGAGCCTGGGTGTAGTGACTCATGCCTCTAGTCCCAGCATTTTGGGAGGCTGAGGAGGGAGGATCCCTTGAATCCAGTAATTCAGGACCAGCCAAGGACACAGCAAAATATTGTTGACACACACACATAAATACAAATGAAATTAGCTAGGCATGGT
The DNA here is from genome assembly GCF_009828535.3 of Hylobates moloch. Lineage (NCBI taxonomy): Eukaryota > Metazoa > Chordata > Mammalia > Primates > Hylobatidae > Hylobates > Hylobates moloch. The sequence goes on from NW_026652284.1 coordinate 91,746,280, forward strand.
GATACATGCCTGTAGGCCTGGAGACCCAGCTACTCGGGAAGCTAAAGTAGAAGGATTTCATGAGCCCAGGAGGTCGAGGCTGCAGTGAGCTATGATTGTACCGCACCTCTGCACTCCAGCCTTAGCGACGGATGGAAGACCTTGTCTCAAAAAAAAAAAAAAAGAAAGAAAAAAGTAAAAAGACAACAACATGCAGAATGAGAAAATATTTGTGACTCATATGTTTGATATTGAATTTGTTCCCAGAATCAATAAATAATTGTTGCAACTCAATAATAAAAACAAATAACTCATTCATGATTTGGCTCTCTGCTTGTCCATTGTTGGTGTATAGAAATGCTTGTGATTTTTGCTTTTGTATCCTGACATTTTGCTGAAGTTGCTCATCAGCTTAAGGAGTTTTTGGGCTGAGACAATGGGGTTTTGTAAATACACAATCATGTCATCTGCAACCAGAGACAATTTGACATCTTCTCTTCCTATTTGAATACGCTTTATTTCTTTCTCTGGCCTGATTGCCCTGGCCAGAACTTCCAATACTATGTTGAATAAGAGTGGTAATCAAGGGCATTCTTGTCTTGTGCCAGTTTTCAAAGGGAATGCTTCCAGCTTTTGCCCATTCAGTATGATTGGCTGTGGGTTTGTCATAAATAGCTCTTATTATTTTGAGATATGTTCCATGAATACCTCATTTATTGAGAGTTTTTAACATAAATTTTATCAAAGGCCTTTTCTGCAATTATTGAGATGATCATGTGGTTTTTGTCATTGGTTCTGCTTATGTGATAGATAATGATTATTGATTTGAATATGTTAAACCAGCCTTGCATCTCAGGGATGAAATTGACTTGATCATGGTAGGTAAGCTTTTTGATGTGCTGCTGGATTCGGTTTGCCAGTATTTTATTGAGGATTTTCTCATCGATGTGCATTAGGGATAGTGGCCTGAAGTTTTCTTTTTTGTTCTGTTTCTCCCAGGTTTGGGCATCAGGATGATACTGGCCACATAAAATAAGTTAGGAAGGAGTCCCTCCTTTTCATTTGTTTGGAATAATTTCAGAAGGAATGGTACCAGTTCCTCCTTGTATCTCTGGTAGAATTCGGCTGTGAATCCGTCTGGTCCTGGGCTTTTTTTGGTTGATAGGCTGTTAATTACTTCCTCAATTTTAGAACTTGTAATTGGTCTATTCAGGGATTCAACTTATTCCCGATTTAGTCTTGGGAAGGTGTATGTGTCCAGGAATGTATCCATTTCTTCTAGATTTGTGTAGTTTATTTGCGTAGAGGTGTTTATAATATTCTCTGATGGTAGTCTATATTTCTGTGGGGTCAATGGTGGCATCTCTTTTATCACTTTTTATTGTGTCTATTTGATTCTTCTCTCTTCTTTATTTCTCCAGCTAGTGGTCTATCTATTTTGTTAGAATTTTCAAAAAAAAAAAAAAACAGCTCTGGGATTCATTGATTTTTTCTGAGGGTTTTTGTGTCTCTATATCCTTCAGTTCTTCTCTGTTCTTAGTTATTTCTTGTCTTCTGCTAGCTTTTTGATTTGTTTGCTCTTGCTTTTCTAGCTCTTTTAGTTGTGATGTTAGGCTGTCGACTTGAGATCTTTCCAGCTTTCAGATGTGGGCATTTAGTGCTATACGTTTCCTTCTTAACACTACTTTAGCTGTGGCCCAGAGATTCTGGTACATTGTCTTTTTGTCCTCATTGGTTTCAAAGAACTTCTGGATTTCTGCCTTAATTTTATTATTTACCCAGTAGTCATTCAGGAGGAGGTTGTTCAATTTCCATGTAGTTGTATGTTTTAGTGAGTTCCTTAATCCTGAGTTCTAATTTGATTGCACTCTGATATGAGAGACTGTTTGGTATGATTTCCATTCTTTTGCATTTGCTGAGGAGTATTTTACTTCCAATTATGTGGTCGATTTTAGAATAAGTGCCATGTGTCCCGGAAATTGAAGTAAAATTAAAGAAAAAAAAAGGAAAAGAAAAAATATAGCTCAATTAAATTGGTCAATGGATTTAAATATTTATTTCAAAAATGTACAAATATCCAATAAAAATATAATAAGTTTCACCATATCAATAGTCATTAGGGAAATGCAAATTAAAATCATGAAAAGATACTACTTCATGTCTGTAACAAAAATGATAGATAATAACAAGTGTTGGCAAGAATGTAGAGAATTTATATTTCATTTCTCATACCATACTTTGCTGGTGGGAATGTAATACAGCTGCTTTGGGAACAGTTTAATGGTCACTTAAAATATTAAACATATACATAACACATGACCAAGCCATCCCACTCCTACTGTATACCTAAGAGAAATAAATATATATGTCTGCGCATACATATGTGTGTAAAATCTTGTATATGAATATTCATAAAATATTTATTATTCATAATAGCCCAAACCAGAAACAACCAAAATGTCCATCAACTGAAAAATAATAGCATAAATAAAATGTGTTACATTTATACAATAGAATATATGGCTATAAAAGGAAGTACTGATACATGGTACAACATGGATAATACTTGAAACATTATGGTAAATGAAATAAACCAATTACAAAGTAACCTGTATTGTATTCATTTATGTGAAGTGCACAGAATGGATAAATATATGTAGAGACAAAAAGTAATTTCATGGTTTCTGTGGAGCTGACAAAAAGGGGTTTGGGGGAGTGACTACTCATGACTAAGAAATGGGTAAAAGGTTTCTTTTTTGGGGTGACTGTACTAACATGAAATTATATTGATGGTTGTAAAACTATATATACACATATATAATATAGATTTATAAATATATATACATATATTCATATATGGTATATTAATTATAAATCAATAATTCTGTTAATAATTTTAAAAGGAAAAAATATTTACAATTTAAAATAGTGAAAGCAGGTGTATAATATAGATAACATGAATTGCATTGTTATACGGAATTCAATATACTGATTCTTTTTGGAAATTATAAATTTGCAAATAAATTATATATATTGCAATGTAGCCAAGTTTAAAGCTCCAGGCAGATTTGTAAGACTTGGAAACAGGCAAAATGATAAGTCAATTAACAGAAGATATAATAAAGAGGTTAGGTTAGCACAGAGCTGACCTTGTGGCAAGAACACAGTCACTGAAAGACACAAATTGGTGTCTATTGTATATCACTCTTGTGATTGAACACTTGCCCCCAGTATAAAAGTTCAGAGAAAACTAATTTTACTTTAAATTTTTCTTATAATTCTGGTTAGAACTTGCAATTAATATACACCAGATGTAAGGTTCCTTACATAAAACTCTAATAGTAAAAGCTACCTAAAAGTTGTAGTAAAGATTAAGAGGATAAATCCTATGAAGTGCTCAGCACAGTGTTGGGCTTTATACAAGGCAGCTACCTCTAGGTCGCACCGGCTGATAATGCTAAAACTTGTAATTTTTCAAGATCTTGTTAATTAACTGTCAGATATTTTCTATTAACTGTCAGATACTTTTTGAGGACCTATTGTGTACCACAGACAGTGGTAAGCATAGCTGATAACCTCATGAAATTTAGCCTGGTAAAAGCAGACAGACATTAGTCAAAAAATACACAAATAATTTGTAATTATAATTGTCATACGATTTTTAAATGTCAAGCACTGAAGTGATAAGATACAGTAAAATCCTTTGGTTTAGGGCCAGTGAGGCCTTCCTTGATATACTGGCATTAAGCTGAAGTTTAGGAAATGAGTAGGAAGTACCAGATGGATATGGAAAAAAGCATTCCAGATAGAGGAAAGAGCATGTCACCTCTCTGTTGTAGAAATGTAAGGAACACTAAGAAATGAAGTCAGTTCAAGTCTTGATTAATGTGTTCCTCTTGATTAAGTCATCTTTTCCTTCTATGTTAAAAAATCACATAATAAATATTGGTGGAGATCATAATTAAAGGATGGTTTTTTGTAGCTTTTAAAAACATAGCATTTAATTGCATAACTATACTATGCAAACATTATGAAATACTCTGCAGCTGCTACTAATATAAGTTAAAAATATATTTACTGTTGTAGAACTATATCATGTCTTTGAGAAAAGCAGATTAAAAGATAAATATGAATAGTATAAAATGCTTTATTATTTTATCTCACAGTCTCATATACAGATAGGTAGACATAGATGTAGATGAATGATAAAGTATACGTATGTACATGCATTTATATGTCAAATCTATCTATCTATCTATCTATATATACCTAGGTGTACATGCCAACAGCTATCCATATGCATATGCAAAATACATTCTTATATCTGTATAGGTTTTTCTAAAAGAAACAGAAAACAATGAACCATCATGATCCTTAGGGACTGGTTTGAGGGTGAAAGTACAGTGACAATTTTGGTTTTATGCAATCACATTTAAATTTTTACCATGGTCTTCCATTTTATGTGTTGTAAATTAGCAATCCTTCTGTCTATTTCTAAATACATAACCTAGCCCTCTATCATCAATTTCTTAAAATCACAACCTTTAAGCAATAATAACAAATATACAAATTTGGTTACACAACAAAGAATATCTCTAAACTAAAACACATAACTGAAGGGTTTTTAACCAAAGAAGAAATTCTGTAATAATATTAATATTTTAAGCAATAGTGCCTGTGAGTTCAAATATATAACATAGCCATTTCTCAATAAAGTAATAAATCATATGAATTGAGAACCTACTTAAGACTGATTTGGCCTTATAAGAATACTGCACTTTGCTCCTGTTTTTCAAATAGGTTACAGTGTTTTTAAAATGATGTAAAACCATAGACACATAAGACAACCAAAACTTCAAAAAATATTTTTGTGTTAAACAATGTAAATAATCAAAGTTTTAATTATTTTGGTATTCAAAAAGTCTTAATGAAATCAAAGTTGGACATTGAAGGAAACAAAAATTGGAAATGTAATAAAGAAGAAAACCATTTCTAATGAGGAAAATGGAAGTAGCACACATGCCGAGTTTGAAATTCACATTATCACTAAGGAAACAGAGAACTATCTACTCTCAAGTAATGTGAGTTAAGATGGACTGGTCAAGTTATGGAGGGCCTTGATTGCTCTGGGTGATGAAGCAGATTGCCATCCTTTAAGAAGTGGAAAGGTATAGGTTGATTTTCAGTAAGTTAGCAATATGCTGGAAGCAGTATTTAAAAAATTAATGTGGTATAAATTGAATAATTGAATTCTCTTTTTCACTGGCTTCTAAGTTATCATCCATCAAAGTGCAGTTTCAGAGGAAAAAAGCTTATGCAGCTAACATAGTTAGTTAAATGTACCAAAACGCCTAATTGGGAAAACTTAACTATCATCAATGTGATTGTGGATGGCTCTCAGTCGTGGGTATGATGGAAACCATGGGGCAGAATGAATTATTCTTATCTGACTGAGGGGTAGAAGTTAAGCACAGGAAGATTAGAAAAACTGAAAAGCAGAAAACTAAAAACAGAAAAAGCAGAGCTGTAGACTAAGTCATGCCACGTGAAGTGTATCAGAAGTCAGACAAATAGACAAGTACCAAAAGGACGCTCCTACCAAATGGAGTCAATACATAGGGAGGAAAATAAGTAAACAGGCAGGAATTTGATTAATTTTTTAAAATTAGAAGACAAGGAAATTCATTATAGTTACTAGATTGCCTAAGGCTTTGCTGGAGAAGCAACTCTTTATCATGTAAGTAAATAACTTTTTAGATTGGATAATCTTAGGTCACTTGGGAAGTAAATAAATGCAGACTTACCTGAATTCTCTGTCCTACAGTGAAATAGAAACTTGTAAAATTACTTAAGTTCAAAAAAACAAAATGTTTATATAGAAAAAATTGCTTATACTCACAGACATTTTCATGTCTGGTTAATTTTTATTTGGAATGATTAAAACATCTGTAAGTTATAAATGCCTTTTCCACGATCAAATGGTACTTTAAAAGATGGAAAAATAATTTTTACCTTTGAAAATATCAAAGAATATAAAATTAATTACTGCTAAATAGACAAATATGCAAGGCTTAAAATAAGGAAGCCACATTCACGTTGGCTACACTAAGAAATGCCATTTGCAAAGTAAGATTTAATCTATGTTGCTGAATTCTCATTATATGTGATAATAAGTAAGAATGGATTCTGCTATAGCACTTTTCAACTTCAAAGCTCTCTATAACATTAAGTAGGAGTCAGTAAAGTCATATAGGCAAATTTAGCTAGGAAATAATGCAAAATAGATTAGATAAAAGAAGCTATCTGTAATGAATATTATTAACTCTAGGCCAGTATCTACAATGGACAAGATTATTGTGGCTTCATTAACTCTTTAAGATCATAAGACTTTTTTTTGCTCATAATTAAAATATTTCAGTTATATGAATTATTCATTGTATTTCTTTGTAGCTCATTAGTTTAAAAAATACACAGTAAATGTACTTTCCAAACAGCAAAATTTAACACCATGGAAATAATGTGACTTTAATTTAGAGTAGCTTCCATAGAATTCTAAACACATACCTTTCTAAAAATATACTCATCATGCTAGCTAAAGAAAAACATTGTGAAAGAACAAGAATATTTCAAAAATATGAGATTTTTAAACATTATTTATTTATTTAAATATTGGAATACAGCATTTAGAATACTATACAAAGTGTATTTATGGAATGAATGATTAAATTCCTAAAACAATAATTCTATGATTAACCTAAAAGATAATTTTTTTAATGTTTTAGGGCAAAAATAACCTTAATTACTTAAATAATATAAAATAAAACTGCTAGTGCTTATCTCTGTAATGAAAGATTTGTCAGATTCATAATATTCTGATTCTGTTTTGACATTGTAAATTCAGCAATTTGGATATTGGTTTGAAATGTTTGGTTCAATAATCATCCTTACATAATATCAATTGGTATCTTTGATTTTCTTCTGTGTACATCACATATAATCTCTCCACTGGAAACATAGTGGTTTATATAATTAGTAAATTATGCAATCAATACTTATTAGACATACTCAATAACCATGGTTACATAAACAAGAAAAAATACTATGGGATTTAATGTCAATTGGCATATATTATAATTCTGTATAAAAGTAGCACATATAATAAAAAATGTAAGAATATAAATTAATTCACTTGATTATGAGTTTAGGTTTCAACAGAGTAGTAAGTCTTCAGCATTTGCAAGAAATATATACTGAGAATTTCTAAAATTCCTATGTTTTCCTTTAATACTAAAACAAATCTTTATGAGTTTTCTTATGTACTTCATGGGGTTTTTAGTAATGTGATTATATGCATTAAATGAAACTAATAAAGCCACATTGTTATTATGATTGACCAGATTTACTTACTCGTCCCATGACACTTGCAAATGCATCAAGCTTTCAGTAAAAAATATTTCAAATTCTGGTAATTTGTATTCCCTTTCATTATTAGCATTTTCCTTATATTTTTAGCAATGACAAGTCTTTTATATATTCATCCATAAATGTACATATGAATATAAATTAAAGCTACATATATAATTATTTTGGTGAGGTTGAGTTTTGAATTGAGAGGCATTCAAACTGAGGAGCCATGATTTTTAAAGATCAGGAAAAAAATATCTGCCATGTTTCACACACAAAAGCAAAAACATAGCCATTAGGACAGCAAAAATACTTTGAAGCATATCTTTATAATTTTTATAGTTTTTTCACACATTGACTCAATAAATGACGTGTGGTAGGTGACGTAGACATTTAGTTGGCTGGAACACAGAAGATGAAAATAATAAAATATATAAAAGTTAATAAAAGAAAGAAAAAGAAAGGGATAGATGCATTAAAAATTAGCTAATGTGGTTATTGAGGAATAGAGAGTAACATACTTGTCAAAAATATTTACAAATCTTATTTTCCAAAAGAAATAGAGAACACTAAAAATGATGTTAATAGGGAAAGTGGGAAGTGGTTCCTAAAAGACAGATATTTAAATAAGCTTGATTTATAGTATGTTACAGTTTATTTTTTAATAAAATATCCAGATAGCCCCTTTCTATTTTAATATATATTTGAGAGCATAAAATGTGGAAATGTTAAAATTTAGGTTGGAAATTTCCTTTCTTTTTCCAGGTAGTAGAGTGATAATGATGAAGTCAAATGAGAGAAAAGAGAGGATAATTAATGTAATATTTACTTTTCTTTGGTTTCCTTTAAGCTGATTTTGAGAATTACCAAGTGATTGAAGGTAAAAGAGAAAGAATGAGAAACAAAAAAAAAGGAAGTGGAAGTGTTTTCAAATACAATTTTTAAAACTCTGATTAGGAAACTGTTTACAATGAATATTAATCTTGACCTCACAGCTTTCCATTTAATTAAATCATAAAATTTATCAAAATCAGAATGATCACCTGCAAAATTTAATCAGTGATCACATTATCAAATCTGTTGAATACCATTTAGAATTCAGTTTTTCAGGACTGATGGTGGACACCTACAGATTAAAATGAGCATTCCTTTTACTGTGATCCAATTAAAATAAAGACTTGATGAGATTCTAATAGAAAATAACATCATTTTGGAAGGAAAGTTAAATAAAAATTGTATTAAAAAATTTGTATGAAAAAGTACAACAAAGAAAGAAGGTAGAGTCTTGATGATGAGTGTGGATTAATTGGGACACCAATGACCCAACTAAGAAACCCAACAGCCTTATAAGAAGCTTGAGAATAGGAACTGTTGTCTTCTTAATGTTAGTATCACAAACACCTCACCTGATACCTGAACAACATAGATAATCAATAAGCACTTACTAATATAATTGGATAAATGAAAATAATAATGATGGCACAGCTTGTTTGAATACTGGGATTGAAAAATTTATATTTTCCACCAATTTGCAAATGTGTTTGATCACAAATTTTTAATCTCCTTAATATACATAGTTTCTTATGGTGAAAATATACTTTTTGGAATATATCTCCACTGATTCCTCTGAAAACCCATCTAATTTTTGACAAACCTGACAAAAACAAGCAATGGGGAAAGGATTCCCTATTTAATAAATGGTGTTGGGAAAACTGTCTAGCCATATGCAGAAAACTGAAACTGTACCCCTTCCTTACACCTTGTACAAAAATTAACTCAAGATGGATTAAAGATTAAAACAATAAAAACCCTAGAAGAAAACCTAGGCAATACCATAGGCATGGGCAAAGACTTCATGACTAAAACATCAAAAGCAATGGCAACAAAAGCCAGAATTGACAAATGGTATCTAATTAAACTAAAGAGCGTCTGCACAGCAAAAGAAACTATCATCAGAGTGAATAGGCAACCTACAGAATGGAAGAAAATTTTTGCAATCTATCTGACAAAGAGCTAATATCCAGAATCTACAAAGAACTTAAACAAATATACAGGAAAAAAAAAAACCATCAAAAAGTGGGCAAAGGATATGAACAGACACTTCCCAAAAGAAGACATTTATGCGGCCAATAAGCATATGAAAAAAAGCTCATCATCACTGGTCATTAGAGAAATGAAAATCAAAACCACAATGAGATACCATCTCACACCAGTTAGAATGGTGATCAATAAAAAGTCAGGAAACAACAGATGCTGAAGAGGATGTGGAAAAATAGGAATGCTTTCACACTGTTGGTGGGAGTGTAAATTAGTTCAGCCATTGTGGAAGACAGTATGGCAATTCCTCAAGGATCTAGAACTAGAAATACCATTTGACCCAGCAATCCCATTACAGGGTATATACCAAAAGGATTATAAATTTTTCTACTATAAAGACACATGCACACGTATGTTTATTGCAGCACTGTTCACAATAGCAAAGACTGGGAACCAACCCAAATGCCCATCAGTGATAGACTGGATAAAGAAAATGTGGCAAATATATACCATGGACTACTATGCAGCCATAAAAAGGATGAGTTCATGTCCTTTGCAGGGACATGGATGAAGCTGGAAACCATCATTCTCAGCAAACTAACACAGGAAGAGAAAACCAAACACCACATGTTCTCAATCATAAGTGGGAGTTGAACAATGAGAACACATGGACACAGGGAGGGGAACATCACACACCGGGGCCTGTTGTGAGGTGGAGGGAAGAGGGAGGGATAGCATTATGAGATATACCTAATGTAAATGATGAGTTAATGGGTGCAGCACACCAACGTGGCACATGTATACATAGGTAACAAACCTGCATGTTGTGCACATGTACCCTAAAACTTAAAGTATAATAAAAAAAGGTTTATTAAGGTATACATACAAGAAGATGTGCACTCGTATATTAATCAGCCTTTAGAGAAAGAAATGAGAAATTGTGATTTTAATATTAAATAAATCACAATTTAAAATAAACCATTAACTATTACATGTCTCATTATCTTAAGAAATATGTAGTTACTAATTAATTTAAAAATTTATATTTGCATGTATCAGGTATTTGACATTTCCTTAACAAAATTAAGTTTAAACAAATTTAAGTATTAAATACCATTTTGTAAATTACAATTGCACCAAAAAATATCAATGATCGACCAAAAATTATTAATTTAATAACAAATATTATGATACATGTGAAAGATATTTAATAAAGAGAATCAAACATTCTTATAAAATAAATTCTTCTCTTATTACAGTAGAAAAGAATTCCAGTCAAAAGCCCTACAAGATTTTTAAAAATTTAACAAAATTGGTGTAATAATTCATTGCTATTTGCTTTGTTCTTATAGAAGTCTACTTTACAGTACATAGCAAGAAACAAAATAATGTTAATGTTTTTTGACATAGTAATTGATCCCAAAATGTTGGAACTCCAGTAGCATTATAAAAAATTAATACATTTTATGGTAATATGTAAATAAATGTTCTCATTATATTTTTTAATTTAATAATTATCAAATATCTTAGAAACAAAGAAATTATGATATACTTGTATTTGCTAAAATCAGAATGCAAATCACATATGTTTTACATATATGATGATCACAATTTTATAAAAAGTCATATATATGTAGAAAATTATATCTACTTAAAAATTAATTCAGAATCATGAGATTATGAATATCAAATTGTTATTATTCCTGTATATTTTTGTTACTCTTAGAAGCGTATTTCTCATATTTCCTTCTATTCTTTACCCTTAACCTGTACTTCTAAAAACTGATTAAGCTTGCCCAAATGAAGAATTTAACGGATTTATATGTACATATATATGACATAAAAAAATACAAAAAACCTTGCCCATATTCAATGATTTTAACTATATTTTGGTTGGGTACAAATAAATATTTGATAATTAACCACTTAATTTTAATAATGCTGGTTGTTAGATTATTAAGTAAAAAACGTAAAATTTGGAAATACACAATCACCATGGAACAATATTTTATCAAGTTAATTGTAAATTAGGCATTTGTGAAAGCAAATGTAAGAGGAAATACACGACAATATTTATCATAAATGGCTGTGTTGAAAGTGAATGAATACATTTTTTCTCTAATTTTCTGAAATGTCACAAGATTTTTTTAAGCATATTGAGGTGGCTACTTTATTAAAAACCCAAACTGAATCAATACTCACAAATAAACACGTTTATATACCATCCCTAAGAAGCAATCAAAGAATGTGTACTCTGTATAGAAGCAGAATACTGGTGAATTTATACACTAAATTTCTTGCAGGCATTGATGTTTTTGCAGTCCACAGAGGCAATGTAAAACAAACAAAAAAACCCGAAATTATCCGTATATGTCTTACATAGGTGGTATGGAAATTATTTAGAAAGACAAAACATGGCTACATGGGGGAAAACTAACTATTTTAACCTAAAATTTTTGTGGTAGTTGTGTGTGTGTGTGTGTGTGTGTGTATATACACATATATAATAGATTTTACAGATAATTGCTCACAATTCCACTTCACTTTGCCAATTGAGATGTCATTGATTATTGTTAGCAATCTAGTGTGCAATTGTAGAACTCCTGAACACAAGAACACATGATATTTAATTCTAAATGTTAAGTACATTGATAACCTATACATTTTCAAAAGCATATGTGTATATATGTATACATACAAATGGATATGTTATCAAATGGTGTATAAATTTGAAAATAACTTCCCAAATAATGTATTATATTTTCATCCAGAATATAAATAAAATTGAAAATTTGAATACACACGCACACAGTTATCACTTTTGAAAGATTGAGAGTCTTACAGAAATATGTGACCCTCAGATTTAAGGCACCTAAAATATACGAATGTCATTAGACAGATAAGATTGGGTGGACTTTAGCGGTATGCTTAGGAGTGAATTACAGGACCCAAGATGGTAGCTTATATGGGCAAATTGAATGGTGTGGAGGTGTGTGCATATCCTTAGCACTTGACAAGCTAAAACTACTGTTAAGGGAGGCCATTAGGAAAGTTCCTGAGTACTGAGCTTCAAATACATTTGCTGCCCATCTGCACAAAGCAATGCACTTTTTATTGATGGAACCAGTGACAAACATGTACAGCCTTTAGGACTAAAAAGAAAGTAGGAAACATGAAGTTCTTGTGTACCACAAAGTATTGTTTCTTTTCAACAGGATAAGCAATCGGCAAAGTAAGAATTTATTTTCTGGCATAGTGTACCTAAGGATTTGAGTTAGAATTAAACGTAATTGAACCAAGAATGAAGACTACATCAAGTGAAGAGAGTGCATGGCTAGTGATTGTGAGAAGATCTCCTTGCTCATTCTTTCTTTCAAATCCAGTGATAATTCCTAGGGTTATATTCTTTTTCCTACAGAATTATTATTCTTGTTTCTTCCCCCCAGATATCAAATATATAGGCCAAATACCAAATTATCTGCCAGTCTGAATAAAACCTAAAAAAAAAAAAGTGATGACTACAAAGTTTTCTAATCTGCAAAATAATATAGCCAATTTTTCCATACTAAGAATTATTTGATTTATTTCAAGCTACCACATTACATTACTACTTAAACTTTCAAATAATCTTTAGACTCTTTTTTTAATGTATGTGTTTATATTAATGACTCCTAAGGATGCGAAAAACAGCTTTTGTGGAGTCTACATTGGAGAGAAGTGATTGTAATCACTTGACCAGATGGAAATGAATAAAAGAGCAATCTGGATAACCTCGAATGTGTAAAATCCAAAAGCACTGATGAATCCCATTAAGCATCAAAATTCCAAACTGCAGAAAATCTAAACATAAAATAAAATAGAGAAGACAAACATTTGGATCACTCAGGAAGAAACCAATAGGTGAAAATAATTTTTGCTCAGTTTTGTAGCTTACTTTAAAAAATGTGTGTTTTTGAAATAAATCATCTTATTATCATGATACTTATCTGTATATACATCAATCAATATAATAAAAAATTATCATAGATCAAGTTTATCGCAATATTTATATAATTTTTAGGTTAATTATGAGAAATAATAATATTTAATGAGAATATACATTAATTTTATAGAAGCAACAATAATGTCCATCTTATAGAAATACAAATTTTACTTTTAGAAAGCTTTAAATCTCATCCATTGCTTTTAAAAGCACTATTCAAAGGATTATTAAATATAATTGGCATTAGATGTATGTAGCCAATTAACGAATATTTTAGCCTTATAGATTTATTGTTAAAAAGTATGACATGGAATGCAAATATATCACCAACTTCTGTCAGTGAGCTTACATTTTTATGGAAAAATAGTATAATAAAACAAGATTTGATAAATAATTTAGAGTATGCAACAAAAAAATGAATTTATATATCATATTTTCCCTTTGAACTCACACTTCCTATCTAGTTATAAAATTATTCTCTGTATGGCATCTTCATTCTCTTTCTACGCAATAGATTATTTTCAGTAGATTATAAATATGTTCAAAATTGTCCATTGTCAAAAAAATATTCTTTTGTTGTTCTTTTGTTTTCAGTAAGCTTTATTAACTCTCCATCTAATTGGCCTCTAGCGTCTATAGCAAGTATTTTCCCTGTTTAAAAAATGAAAGTTTACTACCTTGACCTTATAATGAGCCATATTATACATTTTTGCAATTTTAAATGTATTGTCATTATTAAGACTTTTTTCAGTGATCTTCTATTACTTCACGATTTTATTGATGACTTTACCAAAAGTAGAACCCTCCCCATTTTTGAAAATTTGATGGCTTCTAAAAGTAACATTATGCGGATGGTTTCTATATTTGCCAGTAGCTTGTCAAATACAAGTTGTGGTAACACAATTCAAATGGCTTAAATGTAAAAGAAAACAACGAGCTCATATAACATAATGTTGGTACATTTATGGCTTCAGCCATGATTGGATCTAGGTGGTTTAATCAAGAGTTTATTCTTCTCCTCTCTAAGCTCTGCTTTGTATTTCATTTTAATAGTGTCTACCAATGTATTATCAAATAAAATCACTAGTACCACCAGGTTTACATTGTAAGACTTATAAAAAAAAAAAAACAGTGAAAAAGCAGACCATATTCATAATGTATCCAGCAAAAACCCTTGGTTGAAGGTATTGAGTTTGGCTGGTGTGGCTTTGGTCATATGTCTATCTTTGCAAGAATGCTGAATAGAATGCTGTAGATCTGATGGCCAGCCCTTGGCAACATGATCCACTTCAAATGCCAGTAAGGGCCACCTAAACCACATGGAATGTATTTTGAAAAATCCACCAAAAAAGCAAAATCCACTTACAAAGACTTTGTTCTTTGTTTTTCTTTTGAGGAAGTTCCTTTGTTTTTAAATGCCCAACAGCTATTTCTACTTCAGCTATCTGCCAGCATCTTAAAATCAGTATGTCTAGAGCGAGGCTTACCATTATCTTTTCCAAAACTCCAAATTAGTCATTATTTCTTCATTTAAAACCTGTAAAAATAAACAAACAACCACAACAACAACAAAAAACTTCTCCCTGTCTTTAGATTAAGGCCCAACTTTTTTACATGTCTTAAAAGCATCTAAATTATCCAGTTGTATTTAAATGATTATCTTTGTAAAATGACCTGGAGGCCCACTCTCAGACTACATTTAGTGTCTTTCATTTCACAAATACGCGATATATTCTGGTATTTCTACAATCTGCTTGTGGGTTTCCATATTCTGGTTACCTTTCTGCTTACCCCCAAAGCATATTGTGCCTCCTCTGCTATAAAAATAAAAGTCACCGTTCGATTATGGTGTTTGGAGTCTTACTCTTTTCAATCTCCACCTCAGCAATTTACAAGCTATTTAACCTGGGGCAAGATTCACAAATATTTTATGATACATTTCTCTCACTTAAAAAAATGTAGTCATTACAGTTTATTTCATTTTTTAGTTTTTTTTATTGTTGTTGTTGTTTTTTTATATGGGATTTTTTCAGGATTAAATGAAATAACTTGCGTAAGGTACTTCGGTCAGTGACAGCCACATAGTAAACAATTAGAAAGTGCTTACTATTTAATATTGCTCCTTTGTGAATTCTGTGAAAATAGGATCAATGTGGCTGTTATCCCAACACTTAGCTCAAGCTTGAAATAGTATAAGAAGTCCCATCAATTCTCACTATATAAATATTAATGCCAATCTTTATTGCCATTGCTGCCAGCAGGTTAGCCACTCAGGCTTAAAATATAAGCTTCTATGTGTCCTTGATTCCTTAATTTTCTTTGATGTTTCTCATCTTTCAAATAATCTGCTAATTCCTAATGACACTTTCACGAGCCTTATGTTTAATTTATTCCAACTTCCACATTTCCACTAACATGAACCCAAGTTGGGTCATGTGAACCCCAAATATCTGAGATGGTCTCAGTTTATTTAGAAAGGTTTTTTTGCCAAGGTTGGGGATGCACACCAGTGACACAGCCTCAGGAAGTCCTGATGACATGTGCCCAAGGTGGTCAGGGCACAGCTTGGTTTTATACATTTTAAGGAGACATGAGACAACATTATATGTAAGAAGTACATTGGTTCTGTCCAGAAAGGCAGGGACAACTCAAAGCAGGCAGGGGGCTTCCAGGACACAGGCAGGTGAGAGACAAAGGGTTGCATTATTTTGAGTTTCTGATACAACTTTCCAAAGGAGGCAATCAGATAATGCATCTGTCTCAATGAGCAGAGGGATGACTTTGAATAGAATGGGAGGCAGGTTTGACCTGAGCAGTCCCCAGCTTGACTTTTTTCCTTTAGCTTAGCAATTTGAGGGCCCCAAGATTTTCCTTTTGCGGTCAGCATTGCCTTTCATCTGTTCTATTGTCGCTGAATGGGTTCCACATACAGTTTCAGTTTGTCTCACTTCCTATCAAATTGAAAAAAAAAAGCCAGATCATCCCTCCAGAGGAAAATCTTTCTCTGTGCAGTTCTCATACATAAAAAATCTTCAGTATGTAAAGCTGATACCATTTATCCACCAGTTAATACCATCCATAACCTAGCAATGTTCCATCTCTCCAATACTATCTTTGCATAATACCTTCTATTTCAGATTCTTCTGTCTATATGCATGACCCCAAATTTTCATTTTCCATCTCTTGCTTTTTGCCCATCCTAATTTCTCAGACAGAAATCCTTCTTTCTCTTCTTTCTGTATATTCAAAAGCCATCCAACCTTCCAGTGCATGCAAATCTATATATTCCACAAAGCCTTTTGTTATAACAATTTTATACTTGCAATTTATATACAGTTACTTTATTTGAAATGCTCAAAGCACACAAAATGGAGCTTGATTTTGATATATAAAGATACATATTTTATTTTTCTTACTCTTCTAAGAACTTCATACTCACATATCCTCATGTTCTTCATCTGTGTATCCCCTTACAACTTTTTAATGTAATGCTCACAATAATATTTGTTCAATAAATAATAAAATTGTCATTTAAAAATATTTCTTTAAAAATAAGAAACATTATAATGCATGGGCCTGCTGAAGATGAGCTTACCAAGGCTCAAATTGACATCAAAAACCTTGACCTGTGATATTTAGCTTAAATGTTATGAATAATACAAAGCAAAGATGTTGCTATTTTTGCATTTTTTCTAATATCTAATAACTGTAGAAGAGCAAATGTGTTTCTCTTCTTTAATGTGTTTTGTATTCCACATTGTATCCTACATATATACATATATTATATATTAATATGTACTATATATTCAATAGTCTTGGGCAAAACTATAGAACTTTTATTCATATTAGCCTAAATTCTTGCTAAATTATGAAATAATTACAGCATCTCAGAACTTTGTTTCACTTTTTCAAAGATGTAGTATCCTTATATCTATTCTACGTATAATGACATCTGTACTATCTACATTACAGTATTTTTACAAAAGCCAAGTCAAATTTAGAAGATTCACAGATAATTTGGAAGTAAAGTTAACAGTATTGGGTGTGGCCATTTTATAAGTCATCTTAAAGACACTACACAATGTGTTAAATTAACCATTTGAACAATTCTACCTAACACTATAATATTAATTTGCATTGACTCCAAATATAAGTTCAACTCCATTTCATATTAAGTATGCCTGTGATGGTTTTATCGTAAGCTAGAGTTAACACAATTATTACGGCATAAATAATTCAGAAATGTAAAAAAGCTATTAAAATCCTTTTCCAGTTTTTGATATTGGCAAAGTATATCATGGGAAGATAGGAAAGTACTTATGTAATACACAATAAAATTCAATTTTGAACAAATCAAATACTGGATCAGACTGAACTTTTAACCTATACTATCTGCTATCAAGTGTTGCCAAAGAATATTAGTGGTTCATTATTGAATAAAATCCCTTATTTCAAAGCGAAGAGTTTCTTGTAATTTTGCATACATTGCTTTGGCTAAATACTTTGAGAGTTCTTAGAGAATGGGATCTGCCACATATGAGCCTAAAAGAAATTAGAATGTAATAACCTCTAATGACGAGAAAAGCTCATTTTGCCTGCAGTTTTGCATTACCTTTTTATTTAGTTTTAAATGTTCTTCTATTGCTTTCATTATTAAATATGCAATTTCATTCTTTATTCGTTCTCATGCTATTCCTCTCTTTTGTTTAATTTCTTCTCTTTTGACCCATTGTGTTAAACAATTCTTGCAGAAGATAATTTGTCATCACTGTCATAATGAATCCAATTTTCCTTAACTCAGACCTGGCCATGGCTTGCTATATTGCAAAGGAAACTACCTAAAAGGCTAATGAGGGGCACAATTTGAGAAGTATGACTGAATTATTATAGCTTTAATTAGATCAGTCAAAATTCTTGGTGAATAATGTTCAGCAAAGTATTCTTTAGTAGAGAAAATTATAGTCTTAAAAAAATCCCTTATTCAAAAATACAATCCTATTACTTCTAAATATAAAAGTGCTGTAGTTCAAAGTATGTAATTGAGTTGGACTTTTTCTACCATTTATAAAAATCGCCATTGCTAAATATTCTGAATCTTTTCTTAATTGTTCATTCTAATATCTGACTATATTTGTAGAATCATCTTTTCTTTCATTCAGATCATGCATATCTATGTAAGTAGGGAAGATAAAAGTGGAATGGATACTTATTTTATTGAAAAACCACTAAATAATGTGGGTATAGTATTTAATAATTTAATGACCATTTTTCATCAGATATCTTAGGAAATGCTTCTAACTGAACCCAGTGATTTAAAGATAATTCCTTGCTTCCAACCATAGAGTAGGAAAAATAATGTAAGATATTCTAACCAAATTGTTGAGAGTCAAACATCAATCATGCTAAGAAATATTTACTTAATCTTCAGTTGAGAAAAAGATAGAAGCACTTGAATTTAGTTTGTATATCTGCATTTTCTTAAAAAATATTGACAAGACCTCAGATTCAAATACCTAGGTATAGGCCAACACCAATGTCTTAATCTTCTTATAGCTCTTTTATTATACCCATGTTTCCTTTGATATTGAATGTTGCCATTTTTAATAAGACAAATATGTTTAATCTTAATTTTCTCGTATCATTTTATGTTACACTTACTGCCTCATGGGTTATTTGGGGTCAGTATTCCACTTTTAGTTCCTTTTTTTGATTCTTTTGTTTATCTGTTTTTCATAATTATAATTTTTTGTTTTTATAAATAGAACTTGCATAATCTTTAACTATTTTAGTTGACCTATATTAATTTTGTAGTTTAGTATTGATACAATTAGTTTAATGTTTCCTAGTTCTCTTCTACTTTTTCATTGTGAGGTACAGAGGGAATATATAAAACAAAAAACAAATATTCAGTGGTGCATGTAGTAATATTTAATGAAAATCAGATGTAATTATGATCCTAGAGGGAGAACTAAATCAGAATGAGGCATAAACCACAAATACTGACATAAAGCTTTCCTAATATTATGAAAAATAGTAATTCAGAAATATAAGAAGCTCAATGAACCCCAAACAGGATAAATGCAAAGTAAATACTCCAGAGCACATTAAGGTCAAATTGATGAAAATAAGTGTAAAGAGTTCCCAAAAAATATCCAGAGAGAAAAAAATAATAACATTGTACATGTAGGAACAATCATACGAATTACCACAGATTTTTTTCAAAAGCAATGAAAGCCCAAATGAATACCATTCAAATGGTGAAAAAAGACCACAAGAGGAGGAAGAGAAGGAGAAAAAGGTAATTATTTTTGAAATAGTTTAGCTATTAAAATAACTTTCAAAATTAAGAGAAAATAAAGACTTTCAGATATACACAGGTTAAGATAAATAAGCAAAAGATTTGTAATTTTAAATGGATACATAGGTAACAAACCTGCACATTGTGCACATGTACCCTAAAACCTAAAGTATAATAATAAAATAAAAAAAATAAAATGTTAAAGGGAAAATGTTAATGAAAATTTCTCAGTCTTAAAGATAATGATGTACGACGGAAGGACAAATTGGAAGATAGGATATATATACATATAATATGTGGGTAAATCTAATAAATAAGTCTCATTTTTCAAATTCTTTAGAGGATAATGTTGCAGGATTTTGCTTAGTTCTGCTAAAGATGGAGATCTTGCCCATCCCATGGCCATGAAAATTTAGGTTCGCGGATGGTCTAAAGGGTGAGTAAAGCAGCGTTTTATTGAGTGAAAGGGAATAAAAGCGGGAAACTGGGACTCTTGCAAGGTCAGAGTGCCTCCTCTAGCGTGTTTCCCGCCAGGCCTTTGGAACCCCAGGTTACACACACAGGAAAAAGAGGGGCCAGGCCCCTTCCCGCTGCAGGGGTGTGAGATTCCTGAGGCCCCACCTCAGTGGGCAGGTGGCTGGAGTTTCTCCACCCAAGGACCCCCTCACCTGGCTGTCTCAATACTTGTTTTGAAGAACATGTTCTCACTTGGTAACTAAATGATAAGTGGGTGCTAAATGATAAAAACTTAAGAACACAAAGCAGGAAACAACAGACACTGGCTCTACTTGAGGGGATAGGGTGGGAGGCGGGAGAGGAGCAGGAAGATAACTATTGGGTATTGGGCTTAATATGTGGGTGATGATATAATGTGTACAACAAACCCCTGTGACATGTGTTTATCTGTGTAACAAACTTCACATGAACCCCTCAACCAAAAAAAAAGGAAAGGTTCTAAGGAAACCTTAATAGTCACTTCAAAGAAAATTAAAATTATACACTGAATAAAATATGTATAAGACTTGTATGTTCAAAGTTTCAAGTTGTTGATAAAATAAAGAAGCCCTAAATATTCACCAATCACATTTTTGAGTATTTGTTTACAGGAAATGAAATCTGTGTGTTGAAGAGACATCTCAACTGCATACCCATGTTTGTCGTGGTGCTATTTACAATATCCAATCTATGGAATCAAATTAAATGCTCATTTACAGTTGAATAGACATGGAAAATGCAATATATATATATATATTCACACACACATATACACATACACTATTTAGCTATAAAATATGAAATCCTGTCATTTGTGGGAACATGAATGAACCTGGAAGTCTTTAGGTTGAGTGAAAAAGGCAGGCACAGAAAGAAAAACACTACTCAATCTCAATCATGTGTCAAATCTAAAAAAGTTGATTTCATGGAAGTAGTCAACAGAATAGTTGTTATCAGAGGCCAGGAATCACAAAGGATTGACAAGCAGACAAGGAGAGGTGGGTTAATGGGTTCCAAGTTACTGTTAGAGAGGAAGAATAAGTTTTGGTGTTCTATTACAAAATAGGGTGATGATAGCAAACAGCAATGCAATGTATGTTTTAAGATAGCTAGATGATTTTGAATATTTTCACTACAAAGAAATGATAAATGTTTAAAGTGATAGACATGGTAATTACCTAGAGGTTATTACACTATATATGTATTCATTGGAACATCATATTATATCCCATAAATATGAACAATTATTGTCAGTTATAAATACAAATTTTACAAAGAAGAACTAAATGCATGCAGAAACACACCATGTTTATTGATGAGAATGCTCAATATAGTAAAGATGTCCAATGTCTTCAAATTTATCTACAGGTTTAATGTAATTGTATAAATACCTTAGCTTAGTTTAAAATTTTGTTGAGTTTTTTCCCATATATTATATAAGCTTATTCTAAAAATTTTTATGAAAAAGTAGAGGATTTGGAATAGGTAAACAATTTTAGAAAAAAATGAAATAAAGTGGATGGAGTCATCCTACTCAAGTAATTAAAAAGACTTAATAAGCTTACTAAAGAGTTACGGCAGTCAAGACAGTGTGGTATTGGAAGAGGGATAAACACATAGATAAGTAGAACAAACCATTGGTCCAAGAAATATACTAAAAAATTAACTTTTTATTATTAAAAAAGTGTTTTAGAGACAGAATCTTGCTATGTCACCCAGCCTTGAGTAGAGTGGCATGATCATAGCTAACTGTAACCTCACTCCTGGGCTCAAATGATCCTCCTGCCTCAGCCTTCAGAGTAGCTAGGACTATGGGCACATGCAACCATGCCAGGCTAATTTTAAAAAATAATTTTCTGTAGAAATGGGGTCTTGCTATGTTTCCCAGGCTGGTCTTGAACTCCTGGCCTTAAGCAATATTCCCGTCTTGGCCTCCCAAAGTGTTAGGATTACAGGTGTGAGCTATTGTGTCTGACCCAAAACTGACTTTTGACAAAATACAAAAGAAATATAATAGATGATAGAAAGTCTGTTCAACACATGATGCTGGAACATTTGGATGTATATAAGCAAAAATATAAACCACAAACTGAAACTCACATCTTATAAAATTTAACTCAAAAAAGATTATGAACAAAAGCATAAAGTTTTAAAAACTGTAAAATTTTTAGAAAAAAATGGGAAGAAACCTTTTAGGCAAAAGTTAGGCAACTGGCATTTAGGATTGGTACAAAATTTACCATCCAGAAAAAGGCAAAATTGATAAATTTGACTAGCAAAATTATAAACTCCACAGAAGGCCTTGTGAAGAGGATGCAAAGACAAGCAATATAACTGGGAGAAATTATTTGCAATCCACACATCTGACAAATGATGTATATTCAGATCTTAAAAAAAAACTCTCAAAAGTTAACAATATATTGCAAACTATCCACTTAGAACATGGGAGAAATACATGAATAGACATTTCACTAAAAGGGCATAGAGCTGCCAAACAAGCACATAAAAAGATGTTTAATGACATGAACTATGAGAAAGGTGAAAGTGAAATTACAATAAAATATCCCCACAAACAATTATAAATAAGTATTGATGGGACGTATCCCAAAATGATTAGAGCTGTTTCTGACAAACCCACAGCCAATATCATACTGAATGGGCAAAAACTGGAAGCATTCCCTTTGAAAACTGGCACAAGACAGGGATGTCCTCTCTCACCTCTCGTATTCATAGTGTTGGAAGTTCTGGCCAGGGCAATCAGGCAGGAGAAAGAAATAAAGGGCATTCAATTAGGAAAAGAGGAAGTCAAATTGTCCCTGTTTGCAGATGACATGATTGTATATTTAGAAAACCCCATCGTCTCAGCCCAAAATCTCCTTAAGCTGATAAGCAACTTCAGCAAAGTCTCAGGATACAAAATCAATGTGCAAAAATGATAAGCATTCCTATACACCAATAACAGACAAACAGAGAGCCAAATCATGAGTGAACTCCCATTCACAATTGCTTCAAAGAGAATAAAATACCTAGGAATCCAACTTACAAGGGATGTGAAGGACTTCTTCAAGGAGAACTACCAAACACTGATCAAGAAAATAAAAGAGGATACAAACAAATGGAAGAACATTCCATGCTCATGGATGGGAAGGATCAATATCACGAAAATGGCCATACTGTCAAAGGTAATTTATAGATTCAATGCCATCCCCATCAAGCTACCAATGACTTTCTTCACAGAATTGGAAAAAACTACTTTAAAGTTCATATGGAAGCAAAAAAGAGCCCACATTCTCAAGACAATCCTAAGCCAAAAGAACAAAGCTGGAGGCATCACACTACCTGACTTCAAACTATACTACAAGGCTACAGTAACCAAAACAGCATGTTACTGGTACCAAAACAGAGACATAGATCAATGGAACAGAACAGAGCCCTCAGAAATAACGCCACATGTCTATAACTATCTGATCTTTGACAAACCTGACAAAAACAAGCAATGGGGAAAGGATTCCCTATTTAATAAATGATGCTGGGAAAACTGGCTAGCCATATGTAGAAAGCTGAAACTGGATCCCTTCCTTACACCTTATACAAAAATTAATTCAAGATGGATTAAAGACATGTTAGACCTAAAACCATAAAAACCCTAGAAGAAAACCTAGGCATTACCATTCAGGACATAGGCATGGGCAAGGACTTCATGTCCAAAACACCAAAAGCAATGGCATCAAAAGCCAAAATTGATGAATGGGATCTAATTAAACTAAAGAGCTTCTGTACAGCAAAAAAAAACTACCATCAGAGTGAACAGGCAACCTTCAGAATGGGAGAAAATATTTACAATCTACCAATATGACAAAGGGCTAATGTCCAGAATCTACAAAGAACTTAAACAAATTTACAAGAAAAAAACAACCCCATCAAAAAGTGGGCGAAGGGTATGAACAGACACTTCTCAAAAGAAGACATTTATGC
This sequence comes from Hylobates moloch, assembly GCF_009828535.3. NCBI lineage: Eukaryota > Metazoa > Chordata > Mammalia > Primates > Hylobatidae > Hylobates > Hylobates moloch. The sequence continues at coordinate 91,770,450 of NW_026652284.1, forward strand.
AGCCAACAGACACATGAAAAAATGCTCATCATCACTGGCCATCAGAGAAATGCAAATCAAAACCACAATGAGATACCACCTCACACCAGTTAGAATGGTAATCATTAAAAAGTCAGGAAACAACAAGTGCTGGAGAGAATGTGGAGAAATAGGAATACTTTTACGCTGTCGGTGGGACTGTAAACTAGTTCAACCATTGTGGAAGAAAATGTGGCGATTCCTCAAGGATCTAGAACTAGAAATACCATTTGACCCAGCCATCCATTACTGGGTATATACCCAAAGGATTATAAATCATGCTGCTATAAAGACACATGCACACGTGTGTTTATTGCAGCACTATTCACAATAGCAAAACTTGGAACCAACACAAATGTCCATCAATGATAGACTGGATTAAGAAAATGTGGAACATATACACCATGGAATACTATGCAGCCATAAAAAAGGATGGGTTCATGTCCTTTGTAGGGATATGGATGAAGCTGGAAACCATCATTCTCAGCAAACTATTGCAAGGACAGAAAACCAAACACCACATGTTCTCACTCACAGGTGGCAATTGAACAATGAGAACACTTGGACACAGGATGGGGAACACCATGCACTGCAGTCTGTCATGGGGTGGAGGGAGGGGGAAGGGATAGCATTATGAGATATACCTAATGTAAATGACGAGTTAATGGGTGCAGCACACCAACATGGCACATGTATACATATGTAACAAAACTGCACGTTGTGCACATGCACCCTAGAACTTAAAGTATAATAAAAAAAAATAAACAATTAAAAACAGTGATAATACAAAATGCTCATGAGATTTCATTAAAGCTGGTTCTCTCATATATTATTGGTGGGAAAGTAAAATATACAGTTATTTCGTAAAACTAAATATGCCCTTAAAATTGCTTTCCTGGACATTTATCCTTGAGATATAAAAATTATTTTCACATAAAATATATACATGTATGTCCTTTACTTATAATACTCCCAAACTGGAAACAAATCAAATATCCTTAGATGGTCAAAAGGTTAAACAAAGAATGGCATGCAGCAAACCACGATGGCACACGTTTACCCATGTAACAAACCTGCATATCCTGCACATGTTCCCTGGAACATAAAATAAATTATAATAAAATAAAATTAAACTAAAAAAACAAAGCATGAAACATCCAAACCACAGAATACTACTTACCAATAAAACGAGACAAAGTCTTGATATATGCAACAACTTGGATGGATTTCAAGGATATTGTGTGAATGAAAAAGTCACAGGATGGTTACATATTGTATGTTTCCATTTGTATACAATTCTTGAAATTACAAAAGTACATAGACAAAGAACAGATTATTGGTTTCCAGGTATTATAGGGAAGAAAGATGGTGGCTGTTACTATAAAGTGGTCACGTGAGGGATCTTTGTGATGGAACTGTTCTGTATCTTGACTATGGTAGTAGTCACATGAATCTACACATGTGATAAACTTCCATAGAAGAACTAAATACAAACACACACACACACAAACAAATTTATGAAAACTATTGAAATATGATTAAGATCAAAGGCTCTTATTCATGTCAATTTTCTGGTTGTGATATAATTATGCAAGGTGTTACCTTTGGGGAAAACTCGGGGAATGATGGATGAAATTTTCTGTTTTAGTTTTTACAACCACATGTAAATCTATAACTATCTCAAAATAAAGAGCTTAAAATACATTAATTGACTACTCTGATAAAGGCTAAAACTGTCAAAACTGTCATGCTATATTAAAAAAAGAAACACCTAACCCTATGTTGTCTACAAGAAACAAACTTTGAGTAGTATGGACATTCTAATAATATTGATTTTTCCAAGAGATGAATGCATAAGGAAAATGCTGTACATTCGCACAGTGGAGTACACTTCAGCCTTAAAAGAAATGAGATGCTGTCATCTGCAACAACATGGATGGAACTGAAGGTCGTTATGTTAAGTGGAATAAGCCACTCACAGAAAGACAAACTTTGCATGTTCTCTGCTAAAAATTAAAACGATTGAATTCATGGAGATAAAGAGTAGAGGGATGGTTACCAGAGCCTAGGAAGGGTAGTGTGGGGGCTGATGTGGGAGGAAACTGGGGATGGTTAATGGGTACAAAAAATAGAAAGAATGAATAAGATGTAGTATTTGATAGCAGGACAGGGTAACTATAGTCAATAATAATTGAATTATATATTTCAAAATAAGTAAAAGTCTATAATTAGATTGTAACAGAGTATAACTGCTTGAGGTAATGGATCTCCCATTTACCCTGAAGTGATTATTACACATTGTATGTCTGTATCAAAGTATCTCATGAAACCCATAAATATGTACACCTAATATGTACTTTAAATATAATTTAAAAAGAGACAAATTTTAAATATAATATTCTAAGATAAATAGATACTTTGCTGATATGATGTAAAAATGGTACATCATGCAATAGAAATTATCCAACAGTGACTACAAGACAAGAAACAAAGAGCAATATTACATAATGTTGAAAGTATCAATTCATCAATAAGTCAGGATCCTAACTGAATACACTTAATTAAAGAGTTTCCAGGCTGAGCGCTGTGGCTCACACCTATAATCCCAGCATTTTGAGAGGCCTGGGTGGGTGGATCACCTGAGGTCAGGAATTTTAGATCAGCCTAGCCAACATGGTGAAACCTCGTCTCTACTAAAATGTACAAAAATTATCTGGGCGTGATGGCAGGTGCCTGTAATCCCAGCTTCTCAGGAGGCTGAGGCAGGAGAATCGCTTGAACCCAGGAGGTGGAGGTTGCAGTGAGCCGAGATCGCACCACTGTACTCCAGCCTGGCTAGAAAGCGAGACTCTGTCTCAAAAAAAAGAAGAAATATGTATCACTGCAAAATTAATTACTGAGAAAACATATGTAGCTTTGGCTCTCAGTGCTCTTTTAAAATAGATATTTAATATTAGTTAGTGAATTTGTAAGATTCAGTTTGGGGAATAATCATATTAGAATAAATTTAAAAATTAATGCATGAGAAAGAAATTAGGAATAGCAGCATTAGAGTTTTATAATCTGCTATCTTAACAAAATTTGTACCTTGTGAATTGTATTGCACAATCATAATAAACTGCAGGGCCTATGATATGCTGTGATTGTGGTAGAATTCATTTTGAACCAAAACATATCAGCTAATAAACTTTTGATGATTATTTTAAAGAAGTACACACATTATCATATTTTCACTGAAAAATATGTATTAGTCATAATATTAATAGACAATTTTGTTGACTTTTACAAATCAAAGTATATTATAAACACGGGACATTAGAAAAGCACAATCTTCTATTGAAAAAAACAATTACCACAGAAACTAGAAGGAATAAAATAACAGTAGACATTTATTTCTGTGCCTGGTTTTGCTCTTTAACTTTATGTTTCTTTTTAAAGTCACTCCAGTTGATGGTGACTTTCTACTTGTTAACAGTGAAATACAATTTGTTTTTAATTTAGCACATTTTTAAAAAATGAACAAAAAAATCTTATTGTTGCCAAATGCAAAATAAAATAAACATCTATAGACTGTAGGTGATATGGTAACATGAATGTGATTTTAAAATATTTTTTCTCTCAATTAGCAATTAACAAATGCAGAGAAATAAGCAATTAACAAATGCAGAGAAATAAGCAGTTAACAAAGCGATGCATATTACAATTTTAATTTAGTAAAAATGTGTTTGTTAATTACTTAAAATACATGACATGAGATACTTAGATTGACTTTGAACTAAAAGAAACCCTGCACTTTCCAGGGATAAAAAGACTGAGACTCCAAATTGTGCTCCTAGTATTGGTGAAGTTTAGGGAGAGAGCCCATTGTGTTTCTATCTAACTGCTCTCGGAAAAAGGTAGAAAATGTCTCAGATTCCGCAAGAAAGATAGAATGTGTGATAAGATGACAATCAGGCCACAACAGAACATCCTAGTAGGGTACATAAATTAGCATCAACATGGACCAATTAGCAAGGAAGTGTCTTCATAATATTCCAGTAATTAGACTCTATCATTAGCTTGATCTTTGATGCTGGACTAACCCTATTTGAATGATATAAGCACTGGTACTTAGAATTTTCAGAGACTGGTGCCCCAAATAGAAAAATGCAGGATGAAATGCTAGTGAAGATTAACTGGGATAAAAATAGGTTAAATGTGAAAAAGAAAATGTGTGTCTAGATACAGAGTTATAATTGTAAAAAATTAATTGAATATGTCAAAATATCAACAGCCCAAATAAATTTTATTTTCCTGAAGTACTTAATTATCTCCATGTGTTTCTGGTTTCACTATGTCAATACTTTAAAAATAACAATTTAAGGAATTATGCATGTGATTGGTTGAGGTTTTCATTGTTTCAGATATTCTGAAAAACTTTCAATTATATCCTAGGCTTTGCTGGATACCAAGGCTTTTACTAAAGCCTTCTTATAGTTCTAATACAATATTCCTCCCTTGGTATCTAATGTCCTGGTTTATCTCCAATCTAATAATAGGACCTCTTCCTCATCCACCCCTCAGTCCTGTTTGTTTTTATGGAGTTTACCATTCTTGTTTCCTCTCTACCTCAAGCCACCACCACACCTGCTGGACCATCAGACTCATATTCTCATAGTTTTCACCTTCACCCGGCCTTCCAATCCCCAAAGAAAAAGTAGTAAAAGGGGCATTATCTCACACTAGATACTTTCTTCCAGATCACACAATGTATTATGAAGCATCAAGTTCACACTATTCTCCAAGTGATGGTTAGAATAAAATCACCTTCCCTATCATTATTTTTTTCAATATATTTTCTCAAAATGTATATGCCTCTGGTTATATGTTCTGTTCCATTCTGCTTTCCATACAATTTCCCTTGCTTCCTCTGTCATGATGTTCTCACACACACCCTGCCTCTCAAACTGTGGTGTTCTATAATCTGGAACTTCCCAACAACCACCATCAGTAGTCTGCTTTGTGTCTGAATCTCTTTCATGAACAATTTGTTAACTTCTCAGTTTTAAATAAAGCTCATCTCTTTTTAAAGATATCTCTTCTTATGCAATTGAAAGCAGTTCATTTTTCACAAACTATATTAAACGTTAGGCCTGTTATTTTCTTTATTGTGAAAGAAATTTCCAAAACATACATTTTTCCTTTCGTTACAAGCTGTCGCTACAGAAAGACCTCCTCAGTACACATTATTAGATTTGGTGCCCTCTTTCACACTGTTCCTCATTCACTTGCATTATATTATTGAGTTTAATCACATGTTTTTATATCTTGGACTTTTTACTCCATTTTCAACCTCTATGCCTCCTTTTCTGAGATCAACCAAGGTCTCCCCTTCTCATCTCAATACTCCTCCCCTCCCCTTGGGATGCTCAGAATTCTTTTGTGATACTTACTCTTTTTTATGTAGTTTATTTTTATAAAAGTTAAGGAGGGGGTGGTGTAAGTATGGAGAAAATGAGGATAAAATAAAGAGATCAAGAGTATTTTCATGTGAAGCATTTGGTTCGAAGCTGTGGCTGTAATTTGCACAGCTTTTCTCCATTTCTGACATTGACATCATCCTTTCAGGGTACTCAATGCAGTTGCTTGAAAAAAGTCATAGTGATGACTGGACATTAGGCTTGTTTTTGCCTCTGTGATGTTGCAGCATTTTCTTTACCCAGCTATTTCTCATTGTTGAAAATTTTCCCGTTTGGTAGATTTTAAAGAATATCTTTTTGAGCCAGGCGCGGTGGCTCACGTCTGTAATCCCAGCACTTTGGGAGGCCGAGGCGGGCGGATCACGAGGTCAGGAGATCGAGACCATCCTGACTAACACGGTGAAACCCCGTCTCTACTAAAAATACAAAAAATTAGCCAGGCGTGTTGGCGGGCGCTTGTAGTCCCAGCTACTTGGGAGGCTGAGGCAGGAGAATGGCATGAACCTGGGAGATGGAGCTTGCAGTGAGCCGAGATGACCCCACTGCACTCCAGCCTGGGCAACAGAGAGAGACTCTGTCTCAAAAAAACAAAAAACAAACAAAAAAAATCTTTTTCCAAACCTCATTGAAGTTTATAGTTATTCTATATCCAACACTTTTTCCAGCTTGACTATGCTTTATAATTTAAAGAAATTGAAATGGAAGACTGAACAAAATTTGTGCATACAGCACATGTTTAAAGTATTTTTTGTTTGATGTATTATAGTGTTTTTTTCATGTTATTAGCAGTGATCTACCAATGAATTTAGAAATAAATGTAATGCATCATAATCATTTAAGAAAATTAAATAGAAGAGAAAGGAAATAAAAGATAATATACTCAAGTGGTAAGAGTATTTAGTGAAACTTTTGTATTAATGTGCTGTATAAAGAGGTAAAATATATCTATGCGCTACTACTTTGGGATCAACATACATTGAAAGTATTATTTATATATCCTTTTAAAATTAATTTTATCTATTTAGAATCTAGATACATTTAATTAGAAACTAATTACCACTTAAGATCATGGGTAAAATATTCACAAGACCACTGGCAATGTCAAATTTGCCATTTGTTGTTAAATAATAGTATAAAAGCTCTTAGTCTAGTAATTACATTTATTCATTTCATAATACATTTTTTATTTGCTGTTTAGAATACCTTTGGTTTAGCTTAAAAATTTCGTTTTGTGTTCTGAGGTATTTCTTTTGTTGGGTTTTCTGGTCAAATAATTTAGATCTCAGAAATAACTGTCATAATTCCATCTATGCATAATTTTTTGTTGGAAAATATTGGTTTTTAGTCAGAAAAAACAGTATTGTGCTATTTGATTATTGTTAGAATTATTTTTCTTGATGTTATTTTTTATTGTTATTGTATTATTATTAAAGTTATAAATATGTATATGTCTTAACTAATTATTTAGTGTGGTATGTATCATCTCAATTGTTATTTTGTGTTTTTTCTGGTTCTTTGCTAATATTAAATTTTTCATATGAAACTTAGAATCAAATTGTGTGACTTCAAGATTAAAATAATATTTAATTGGGATAACAAAATTAACAAGCAGAATTGATTTTTTTGAGATTGATAATTTATTTCAAATTTAAGGATTTTTAATACACTTTGATATCTTTAAGGATGAATTAAACATTTTATTCTTATAAGTTTTTGCTCCGATTATATTTTTCATATTTCTTAGCAAGTTTATGCCTTAACATTTTATCTTGTGCTACAAACATGAGTGTTGATGGTATACTGTGCAGGTTTATCTTGCTTAAAGTTAATTTAATTAAATATTTAACTTTGGTCCTTTCTGATTCCTCAAACTTTTAATTCTACTCTTCAGAGCTCTGTCATATTTCCAAAATATTTCACAGAAAATACAAAGATAGAGAAAAAAAGATTAATATTCACATATTACCTACAGACACAGAACATATTTTCTAGTTTTGTCATGCATATCTTCTTATTCTTGCTTTATTATGGGAGTGGTTCCCCATATTTTGTCTTAGATAATTAGGGAAAAAATCTCCATTCAATGTCATCTACTCGTAAAGTTTTATATAAATACGTAATAGAATTAAGTTCCAGTAATATAGGGTACTTATGTTCATAAACCAACATCAGTGCTGCTGGGTTAAGTGTATGTTAATGGAATTTAATCAACAAATGCTCACAGCACACCGCCATTGGGATCACTCCATGATAGTGATGGTTACCTCACGGTGGGTTCTAAACTTCAATACCATGAATCTTTAAAAATGCAGTTTTGGAGTAATATTAAAGGAAAAGCATGCTGCATCATTCTTAAAAGTTTATTTCACGACAATTCAATTTTCTAAAACTGCATTACAGTACTTTAGAGCCCAACTGTTGTTTTATTGAAAAACAAGTGATTAACTTGGAAATGGTTTCTCCATAACTGCATCTCCCTGTTCTTCATAGTGAATACAACAATATAACTATCACAGGAACTCTGCAGGTGGTCAAATAACCACAGCAGGAAGTTTCCACCATTGAAAAACAACAATTCTAAGACTAGAAAATTACAAGGGCCTGTTAATATTTTCTAATTATTTGATGGTAAATATCTCATCTAAAAACAATTCCTCGTGCCTGTCACGTTCAACTTTGTTATTGCAGGTAGAGAAAAGTAAACGTTTATGAAATACTTGTACTGCATTTTATATTGAATTATTTTATGACATTTTTATTTATATATTTTTAGTTGACAAAAATATATATTTCTCACATGCGAGATGATGTTTTAAAATATGTATACATTGTGGAATGGGTAAGTTGAGTTCATTTACATATATGCATTACCTCACATATGTATCTTTTTGTGATAAAAGCACTGAAAATCTACTCTCATAGCAATTTTTAAGAATATAATAAACAGTTATTAACTATAGTCACCATGTTCAATAGACCTATTGAACTCATTCCTCCTGTCTATCTGAAGTTGTATGTCCTTTAACCAGATTGTCCCCAACCCACCCTCCCCAGCCCTTGTAACTCTCATTTTACACTCTCTTCTATGAATCCAATTGTTTTAGATTCCACATGCAAATGATATCATGTATTATTTGTCTTTCTGTGCTTTATTTCTTTCTCTTAATATAATGTCCTCCATGTTCATCTGTGTTGTTGCACCTAACAAGATTTCCTTCACTTTTAAAGCTGAATAGTATTTTATTGTGCATATAAACCACCATTCATCCATTGACAGACATTTAGGTTGAGTCGATTCCATATATTGGCTATTGTGAATAATGTTGCAATGAACATGGGAAGGCAGATGTCTCTTTGACATACTGATTTCATTTCCTTTGGTCATACACCCACTATTGGGATTTCTGCATTGTATAGTAGTTCTATTTTTAATATTTTGGGAAACTGTCATACTGTTCTCCATAATGGCTGTACTAGTTTACATACTCACCATCACTATGGAGCATTCCCTTTTCTCCACAACCTCTTCAACACTTGTTATTGTTCATCTTTTTCATAACAGCCATTCTAACAAGTATGAGGTGGTATTTCATTGTGGTTTTAATGAGCATTTCTCTGGTGATTTAATGATGTTGAGTATGTTTTCACACACCAGTGGGCCACTTTTATGTCATTCTTTGAGAAATGTCTCTTTGGGTCCTTTGCCCCACTTTTAAAGTTTTTTTTTCTAATTGAGTTGAATTATTTTTACATTTTAGATATTAACAACTTATTAGATGTTTTGTTTGCAAATACCTGTAGATTGTCTCTTCACTCTGTTAATTATTTCCTTTGCTATTAACACCTTATTAGATATGCCAGTTTGCAATTATATGTAGCTTTTCACTTCACTCTGTTGATTATTTCCTTTGCTGTGCAGAAGCTTTTTTGTCTGAGGAAATCCCATTTGTCTATTCTTTTTTTCATTGCCTGTGCTTTTGAGGTTGTGTCCAAAAAATCATTGTCCAGACAAATGTTATGGAGTTTTCCATATGTTTCTCTCCATAGTTATATAGTTTTAAGTCTTATATTTAAATCTTTAAACCAGGCGTAGTTGACTTTTGTATTTGATGTGAGATAAGGGTCTAATTTCATTTTCTGAATGTGAATATTTAGTTTTCCCAACTATTTTTGAAGAGACTGTCCTTATTCCGTTGTATGTTCTTGACACATTTGTAGAAAATCAATTGACCATAAATGCATGGATTTATTTCTGGGTTGCCTATTCTGTTCCACTGGTCTATGTATCTGTTTCTATACCCATAATATTCTGTTTCAGTTACTATAGTGTATTTTGAAGTCAAATAATTTGATGATTTCAGCTTTCTTATTTTTGCTGATGATTGTTTTGACTATTTGTGGTCTTTTGTGGTTCCCCATGGACTTTAGAATTTTTGTTTCTATTTTTGTGAAAAGTGTCATTTGAATTTTGATAGAGATTGCCCTGAATTTGTAGATCAATTTGGGTAGTGTGGAAATTTTAATAATATTAATTATTTCAGTCCACGATCACAGTATATCGGTTTATTTCTGTCTTCTTCAATTTCTTTCATTATTTTTATAGTTTTCAGAGTGGACATTGTATATCTCCTTAGTTAAATTTATTTCTTTTTCTATTTTTGTTGCTGTTACAAATGGAATTGCTTTATTGATATCTTCTTCAGATAGTGGGTTGTTATTTTATAGATATACTAGTGATTTTTGTATGTTGATTTTGTTTCTTGAAAATTTGCCAAATTAGTTTATTAATTCTAGCATTTTTGATGATGTTTTTAGGGTTTTTTACGTAAAATATTATGCCATCTGCGAACAGAGACAATTTAACTTTTTTTCTAATTTCAATGCTTTTTATTTTTTTCTCTTTTCTAACAGCTGTGACTAGGACTTCCAGTACTATATTGAATAGAAATGGTAAGAATGGGCATCTTGATTTTGGAGGAAAAACTTTCCATTTTTGCCATGGACTATCACGTTAGCTGTGGGCTTTTTTTTTTTTTCATATAAAGCGTTTATTGTGTTGAGGCACATTCTTTCTATACTGAATTTTTGAGTTTTTACAATGAAAGGATGTTGAATTTTCTGCATTTTTTGAGATGATAATATAGTTTTTGTCCTTTTTTTTAATGTGGTGTATCACATTTAGAGATTTGTGTATAATAAATTACTCTCTTATTCTGGGGATAAATCCTATCTTATCATGGTGAATAATCATTTTGATGAACGGTTGAATTTGGTTTGTTAGAATTTTGTTGAGGATTTGTGCCTATATGTTCATCTGGATATTGGTCTGTAATTTTCTTTTCTCATAATGTTCTAGTCTGGCTTTGATATCAAGGTAATGCTGGCCTTATAACATGAGTTTGGAATTGTTCTTTCCTCTTCAATTTTTTAAAAGAGTTTGAGAAGGATTGATAATTATTCTTTAAATGTTTGTTCGAATTCAGTGGTGAAGCCATAAGAACCTGAGCTTTTTATTACTTTTTACTACTGATTCAATGTCCTTAATCATCTCTGGTCTGTTCATATTTTCTTTTTTTTTTTTTGAGACGGAGTCTTGCTCTGTCGCCCAGGCTGGAGTGCAGTGGCGCGATCTCGGCTCACTGCAACCTCCGCCTCCCGGGTTCACGCCATTCTCCTGCCTCAGCCTCTCCGAGTAGCTGGGACTACAGGCGCCCGCCACCACGCCCGGCTAATTTTTTGTATTTTTGGTAGAGACGGGGTTTCACCGTGGTCTCGATCTCCTGACCTCGTGATCCGCCCGCCTCGGCCTCCCAAAGTGCTGGGATTACAAGCGTGAGCCACCGTGCCCGGCTCATATTTTCTATTCCTTCATTATTTAGTCTTGGTTGGTCACATATCTCTAGGAATTTCTCAGTCACTCGCTATATATTTTGTTTCAGAACTGCTTTTGCTGTATTCTATACGTTTTTGTATGATGTGTTTCCATTTTCATTTGTATCTAGATATTTCTAAATTTTTCTTTTAATTTATGAATTGACTCACTGTTTATTCAGGAGTATGTTATTTAATTTCTTCATGCTTTAAAATTTTTAAAGTTCTTCCTGTTATTGATTTCTAATTTTACACAATTGTAGTCAGAAAAGATACTTGATATAATTTCGATCTTTTAAAATGTATCAAATTATTTTGTCAGCCAACATATGATCTATCCTTGAAAATGTTCCCTGTACACTGGAGAAGCTGAGTTTTCAACCGCACGACCGAAACCTGTGTTGTGCGGGGAGAGGAGGAACAGCCTGATGCCTGGGCCTACAGAGTCCACAGAGGATGGCCTGGCACTGGGATGGGCCCAGAGCCTGAATTCATGGGAGCAGGCCTGAAGCCTGAATTTGCAGGGGTTATCCTAACTACTCAGCCCATTAGGGCCAACCTGGGACCAGAGTCTACTTGGTGAACCCAGACCTTGGCTCTGTTAGTGCATACTTGGACTCTGTGTCCTCTGGAGACTGCAACCGCAATGATTGATTGGAGCCTGGAGCAAGCTTAGTGCTGAGGCAGGCATAAAACTTGTATTCACAGGAGCTGGTCTAGAGCCTGAGATTACAGGTGCTGGCCTGCTACTCAGAGCCACAGAGGATTACCTGGAGCCCAGGGCTGTGGGTACAAGCCTACCACTTGAATATGCAGTTGCTGGTCTGGAGACTGGGTCTGCAAGGGCTGCCCTGTGTCTGGTGGCCATGGTTGCTGGTCTGGAACCTGGGTCCATGGGGCCAGTCCAGCAATGGGGTGTACTGGAACAGGCCTGGACTCTGGATCTGCTGGATTTTAAGGCCGTAGGAACTAGCCTGGCAAAGTGCAGGCCTGGAACTTGTATCTGCATGTATCAGCTAGCTGCAGGTGTCACCTCCACTTGCCGGCTTGCCTAAAGGATGTTCCACAGATTCTGGATTTGATGACTAGGTCTGTATGGGCTAGGCTAGTGCTGGGGTGAGCCTGAAGTCTGGGTCTGTGGAGGCCAGCCAGGTGCTGGAAGTGGTATGGAAATATACTTATCCCTGTTGTTTTATAAAGGCCCCACTACTCACCCCAAGGCTATTGGCAATATCCTGGCCCTCAGGCTGGCCTGAAGCCTTCCTATTCTGTGGGGACTGGCCTCACAGAGGGACCTGGTTAGAAGCCTGGGACTACTTGGGTCACCCTGGGTGGATAGGTCCAGAGGCTAAGTCTGTTATGCAGGCATAGAGCCTGCATACTTTATAGTATCACTATTCCTATATTCTTACATTATCCCAGTTCCTAAGATGAGGTATCTCTGGTGTCTCCTCTGAGTTTCTTTGGAATTAATGAAGTCTATCCACTATGGTTAGGCCAGAATTTCAGCACTCAGAAAAATTCAGTAGTTCTTCCCACTTTTATCTTTTTAGAAGTCGATAGGAACCTAACCTGCACATGTGTTGTTCAACTCTTAGCCAAATAAGCCCTGGGAACCCCACCATACACACACGGACTTCTGGGACCCTCTTCTGAATAGCTCCCTCCTCTCAAGAATGCCACTCTGCAAATTTCAGTTACTTCAGTAGACCCATCTTGTTGCCTTTTTCACTCAGTGCTCAGTTTGGGCTCTACATCCTGTGACACTCTCAGGAAATATTCAAAAGTTAGAGAGCCTGTATTAACTCAGTGTCTGCCTTGTCTCTTTAATTTCCTTCTGTTATTGAATTTTTTGGGAGAGTGAAGAAAACTTTCTTACTCAAGGTCATGCCTCTTTCAGAGACTTTCAGTTACTTTTCTCTGTGCCGTGGGCTTATGTATGTCCCACTACTCACCCCAGGGAGACAATTATGAAATGTTATCACATCATTAAGCTCCCTACAGAAAATATTGAGCACCCTAGTTCAATTTCTCTCCTTATTCAATCCTGCCTCCTTTCTGTCCTCTTACAAGTTGTTTTCCCAAGAGCACTCTCTACTATACTTCCTACATGCTAATATCCTGGGAAACACTTCTGTGACAAGTACTTCCCTCAAATAATTCTTATAAAGAATAAATAATGCATGCTAAGTACATACACTATCTGAGTTCATAAACTGCTCTCAATCATTACTTATCACAATTATTATTGAATTCGTATTACTTGAAATGTAACTCATGTTTCAGTTACGGACTATGTTAATTTTTAAATGCAGAAAACTTTGCGTCTTTGAGCATTACTTATTTGATTTAGATGCTTTACTATTTTGGATTCAAATTTTCAGGTTAAATGTATTTTTAAAAAAATAAAAATAAGGTAATAATATGGTAAGAGTTATTCTTTCAAAAGAAAAGTAATTCGCTTGTGCTGTGAGTGATATAAATACTGTCAGTTCATTAGTAAATAAATTGTTCCATCAAGGAAGGTAATACTATGTATTCAATATAAACCTCTTGATATTAGAGGCTTATATATTTTATTCCAACGAGTAAAGAGTTTTGCCAATTTTTGTATAAAATACTCTTCTCCCTTTACTTAATGTGTTTATTAGACTTTTTATTTGTATTTCTTTAAAGAAGTCTGGGTAATTTATGAAGAAAAGAGGTTTACTTTTTCCTTGGTTCTGGAGGTTGTACAAGCATGGCACCAGTACCTGCTTGGCTTTAGCTTACAATCATGGTGAAGTCAAAGGAAGAGCTGGCATATCACATGGCAATAAAGGAAGCAAGAGAGAGAGAGAAGGTGGTGTCAGACTTCTTTAAACCACCAGCTCTCACATAAACCAACAGATTAAGAACTCACTTATTACTATGAGGACAGCACGAAGCCATTCATGAGAGATCTGCTCCCATGACCCAAACACCTCCTACTAGGTCCATCTCTAACATTGGAGGTAACATTTCAACATAGGATTTGGAGGAGATAAAATATCCAAACCATATCACACTTCTCCTATAGGAAGTAGTCAGTAAATATGAATTTATTTTCTCCTTAATCATCAATTATAGTATATGACTTTGCTGCTGCTTGAAATGTTCTCCTTGAATATTACAAACAAATATATTATTGGTAGTCTTCAGAATTCCATTTAAGTCTCTTTTCTCTCCAAGAAAACATTTTAGACTAATCTTAATTTAGGCAGATATTTATTCTATAATCTCACCAGTATTTTTAGTTTGTTTTCTCTTTTACCTACTTAATCTATAGGATTCTCAATTTCTTTCTCAATCAAATGAATATTTTCTCCTTATGGTAACTTCTATCTCTAACAATTGAGAGTTCTGCTTCCCCAATAGTAAGAAATTATATTATGAATATCTTTTAGGAGAATTCCATATCATGTTGTTGGCTGTGCGTTCTTTGGCAAGTGATAGTGCAGGGATAATTAGGTTAAGTTACAAATCGTTGGAGTCCTAGTCAATTGTTCTTTGCCATAGACATAGACTACACCATCAACCCAGGATAAATCACGACAAAAATAAATATTTTGTTTATTAAGAAATGTGGCGCTGGGAACAATGGCTCATGTCTATAATCCTAGCACTTTGGGAGGCTGAGCCAGGAGGATCTCTTGAGTCAACAAGGTCGAGGTTACAGTGAGCCATGTTTATACCACTGCACTCCAGCCTGGGTGACAGAGTGGGGCCCTGTCTGATACAGCAAAAACAAAAACAAAACAAACAAATAAAAACTATGGGAGAGAAAGAAGAGAAATTACTAAGAAAATCTAAAATAAAAATAAAAAATAAAAAAATTCAAATGATATTTTTATATCATGAAGCACCTATGCATTGGCAGGAGCACTGAGTGTTACAGTTTTCTAATTCCTTATTTTTTTTTCTGTGAAAGTACACAGTCATTTATTCACATCACATATTCATGCAGTTACTAATATAATATTCACCCTTTTATATTATACCCTTAGTTTACAAGCTAAAGGTTATTTGCACTGTACTTCATCTTATCATCGGTTTCTTTAGCAAAACAAGTGGTTGATTTCCTTTCAGGAAAATGTTATTTCTAAGGCAAACATTTTTATGACTTGTTCGAGATTCTGGAAATGCAGCGGACTAACAGAGCCTGATTGCAGTGCATATGCTGGGTAGTTTGCTAGGTTCAATCATTACATGACAAACTGCCTTCACAATTTTTAAGTATGTAAAACTGAATTCTATGCCTCAGCAAATATTGAACTTATTATATGCTATGAAATTTTGATGGCATTCTGGATTAGTTAAAATATTTAATGATAAATATGTGATGACACTGGCTTATTGCATAGGGAAGTTGAAGAGGTAAAAACTAAATATAGAAATAAACCAACTCATAGGAAAGTCGAAGAGGTAAAAACTAAATACAGAAATAAACCAACTCCATGTACAATATAATGATTGTAAAAATAAAGAAAAAGATGAGAGATAAATATTTGATTATTAAGGTTTCTAATACTTGCCTTTGAAATATTGTAAATTCAAGGCTCTTTTTTGTTGACTCAAGGAACCCATACTGCTGATTTTCTTTTCATCACTGAAATATTTTATTATAAAGAGTGCTTCACCACTCAAATATATGTCTCAACATCTCTATATAATATTTGAGACATCTCAACATTGTCTTAACATTTCTCTGTAATAAATAAGACATTCCAACACATGTACGTTACAGATATATCACTCAGTACATCAAAATAGAGCACATTAATTTCCATATTTCACATGGTCTTGATTCATGACTTTAGTTAAAATATTTGATTCAATGTGATTTATTGACCCTAGAGAGGGGTGGAAATACTTGGTTGTGCATGATAGAGTTATTTTCATGATCATAAACACATGTACTTGTACTAAGAAATAAAATATAAGTAAAGTCCTCAAATTGCCCTCAAAGAAGCAGACTGTGTATACAGGAAAATAAAGTTAGAAGTATCTGACTCCAGCTCAGAAGAATCAGTTTAAAAATAACCTTATTAACCATTATGAAAGTAATTTAATATTTAAAATCCAGTTGATATAGCATTAATATTAGTCTTTTTTTTTTTTTTTGAGACCGAGTCTCGCTCTATCGCCCAGGCTGGAGCGCAGTGATGCGATCTCGGCTCACCGCAAGCTCCGCCGCCTCCCGGGTTCACGCCTTTCTCCCGCCTCAGCCTCCCGAGGAGCTGGAACTACAGGCGCCCGCCGCCGCGCCTGGCTAATTTATTTATTTATTTTGTATTTTTAATAGAGACGGGGTTTCACCATGTAGCCAGGATGGTATCGATCTCCTGACCTCATGATCCACCCGTCTCCACCTCCCAAAGTGCTGGGATTACAGGCGTGAGCCACCGCGATGGAGTCTTGGTCTGTCGCCAGGCTGGAGTGCAGTGGCGTGATCTTGGCTCACTGCATCCTCCATCTCCCAGGTTCAAGCGATTCCCCTGCCTCAGCCTCCCGCCTCCGGATTAGCTGGGACTACAGGCGCGCACCACCACGCCCAGCTAATTTTTTTTTTTGGATTTTAGTAGAGGCGAGCTTTCACCATATTGGCCAGGATGGTCTCGATCTCCTAACCTCGTGATTTGCCTGCCTCGGCCTCCCAAAGTGCTGGGATTACAGGCATAAGCTGCTGCCCCTGGCAATATTTGTCTTTCTTAATGTGATAGAAACTCTTTTAGTATGACCAAACATATCCATCATAATAACAGGCAAGCAATAACAGACTAATAATAGTAGCCTCTGACATAACTAGAACTACCAAGAAAAAGTAGCAACCTAATGGAAAATTACTAATGTGATCTGATTGGATTTCTTTCTTATTCCCTTCTTGCTTTTATATATTATTTTTTACTTTACTCAAGGAAATGTATTTTCCCAAAAATATCAGTTATAATTAATTTAATTTTCACTATCCACCTGGAGATAGTTTTCTTTTCATTTTATTTATTTATCAGTTATAATTCAATTCTAACCCTTACTTTGTTATTGAATGCTGAGCCTAGTTAAGCAGATAATCTTTCCTAGAAATAGCCTGCCTTTAATCTTTAAAGTGTGTCAACTGAATTCTATTTATTTTCAGCTCTTGGAATATGCTTACAAATGATAAATGACCAATTTCCCTCCTATTTTTTCATTAATTTTCTTAGTTGAGAAATGGTTCAGCTGTGGTGGCATTATCTATTTAAAGGATTAGATACTTTTTGTTATCTATATAAATTAGTCTATGTAGAGGTTTTAATTTATTCATAAAATTCTGGGAAATTAAAGAACACTTAATTGCACATTAAACACAATATTGAACTGAGGTGCAATAGAGACATGGCTAATATTGAATGTAAAAAGAACTAAAATTGGCCTCATCTCTGGTTATGACAGAAATGCACAAATTGGCATCAATTCAAATTACATAAGTAAGGTTTTTATGTAGTATGTATTCATGTCTAAGAGATATTTAAGAGCATACTTTGTCAATATCATTAATTATTATTATTATTATTATGTGGATCTAGGCACTAGATTAATGATAATTATTATTATTATTATTATAATCTAGTGCCTAGATCCACATATAATAGGACTAGAACAAAACTTCATATCTAATATGTCCCATTCAAATAATGATTTATTCTTCCTTTTCCCAGTTGGTTTCTTCCTTCTGCCTGTCTTTCCTCTCTTGCTGCGTGTTGCATTGTCATGCTACATACTTAAGTCAGCACATCAAATAACACACTATACACAAATGTATATTATTACTCACATTAATATTACTGTCCCTCTTTTTGGCAGAGCAATCCAGTATATTAAGTCTTCAATTTCAGAGAATATGAATAAGTTTTGCTTCACTCAGATTTCCCATTCCTACAAACATTAACAGAGAAGTACAAAAGTATGCTGAGTCTTACAGATTTTTTTTAAACTTTCAAACTACTGTATTATATGATATAGTATAGTTGCACTTTTTTTTTAGCTATCTCCAAAACAATATGGCTAAGTTAACAACATAAGCTTAAATCTATAAATCTAAACGAGTATAATGGCATATTCAATTACTAAAGCCCCTTCTCAGTGTCTCTCTCAATGCTGTCACCACCAGAGTAATAACAAAATGAAGCATATTTCTAGGTTGTTATTTAAGGTGCAAGTTCCACCATCTCTGCTTCTCCTGATATCATGATACACTGAATATTTGGAGTCATGCAGAACCATGTTATATATTATGTTCCTATAATATGCTGTTGGAATGACTCAAGGGAAACATTCTTTTAGAACCTAATTTTCCTTATTGTTAAAAAACAAAAAGAAACAATGTGTGTCTTGTATCCTGTGTCTCCAGGATCATGTATTTTCAGTTGTGGGAGGATTTTCTGATCTCATTAAGCACACAGTAAAGGATTATTTACTTTTATAGGTGATTTTTTATCAATCTAAAAATCAAAATGCATATTCTACATATTCATTAACCTAATATAATAATTAACTTTTCTTTCAAATTTTATTTCTCCAACCATAGAATCTGACTATCCCCTGTTTGCTATTCTCTTACTATTAAACAAGACAGATAAATGGTGATTTTTTTCCCTAATGATCTTATGACTTTGCATCATTAAATAGTCTAAAAATTTAGAATTATATCTAGAAAAATATTTCCATTAATTCATTGTATGTTGGAAAATTACTGCATTTGGTGACAGGATTTGCTTGTTCAATTCTGAACATCACCATTTTGACATTGTCCTAATTATTTAGCTTTTGTTAGCCTGAGTGCTTTCATATAAAATTGAGGTAATGTTGACCTAATGCTTTGTACATAATTGTTGTAAGGCACCTATAGCATATGATTAGCTCTCAATTGCTAATAATTAGCTATCAATTATAACAATTTATTAGCAATTGATTTTTATAGCCTCCTGTGCATAATGAAAGAGAAATTTATTTTAAAATAATTTAAGGAATTACCAGATAATTTATCGTATTACACAACATACTCAAGGTATATTGAAATATTATCATTTCTCAGTCAATATTTTGCTTTGACATTCAAATCTTATAATCTGCAGTTAGATGAGGAAGTATACTTAGCCAACATATTGGGTAGAATGTAGTTTGGCACTACAGTATACATGTATTTTCTTTCTTTTCTTTTTCCATTACCAAATCCTTTCTGGAATGATTTGATTATTATTTTCCAGCAAATATGTACAACCATACCAAAACTATTTCATCTCACATTACTCTTCTGATATAATTGTCTGCATTTAAATTATAAATTCAGTTTTATTATATATGATCTACAAATTAATATTTTCCATGCTCAGTTTCAGTGTTTGAAAATAATTTATTAATTTATTTTGCATTTTGTTAAAATTAACATCTGAATGTACATTAATTATTCCATGCCTGAAGTTTCTTTGCTATTGCCATGAAACTTACAGTACCTGTCCTTTACTATTTTATTTCAAGGTCATTCTCAACATTCACTATATCTGCTACTGTAGTTTTATTCAAGTACTTACTCCTATAATTCATCACTTAAAAGAAAATGTCATTGAGCATGTTGAATATGTTATAATACAAATTTCAGTTAAAATGTATTCCATTATTTCTAGGCATCTCAGTTTTATAAGAATGTTTACACTAAATAGTATAATTAAATATATGTAATATTAAATAGTTATATATACATCTATATTTTACTCTTTCTACATATTTACTGACATATTTATATCTCATATCTGTATGTGTAGCACACACATACACACACACACAGAAACAGAGAGAGGCTTTTCATGTTGATCAGCTTACCCATGTTGTTCTTTCTTTTACTATTTCCCTCTATATTTTTCATTCTCATTAAACTGATGCTGAATTACATAAAATTGCTTTGCTTAACTCTGTACAATGACTACCAAAGCTTTCAATAAAATTGTTTTTCTGCATCTTTCTTAGTGTTAGATATTTGTTTTTACTTATGTGGTTATCATGAGAGAATAAAAGAATGTGAATATACTTTATCAAAGGGAAAACTTTGAAAATAATTTATTAGTATCAATGAAATTACTACTTCTACTTCTCCCTATCAGAAACTTTCAGGTTATTCTTAGAAAAATGTCATAATGTTTCCCAAAAGTTACATAAAATAAATGAATTTATCATGCAATCACTGGACATTTTTTGTTCTACTCCATTACAGTATGGTTGCATGTGTCCAATTTGTCTGCTTGGATTAAAATGTTCATTCTATATTTAAATTGTATATTTTATATTATGACACTCTGTATTAACTTTTAATTTCTCTTAATCCTTCATAATATTCTGTTAGATAATATCCAAATAAAGAGCTAAGTAAATGAGTATATAATCTGAGGTTATATATACAATTACAAATATTTGATTTTTTTTTAAAGAAACCCATCACATTTTATTAAGTTTCCCCTCATCCAGGTTAATTCAACATATTGCCAAAATTGTATTTAGTGGCAATCAAAGTACCTGAGACCACATGTAACATGTGGGAATGGAGGATGCTCTGCCAGCAAATGGGCCATTCTGGTTTTTTTTTTTTTTTTTTTTTTTTACTTTAAGTTCTGGGATACACGTGCTGAACGTGCAGGTTTGTTACATAGGCATACATGTGCCATGGTGGTTTGCTGCACCTATCAACCCATCATATAGGTTTTGTTGTTTCTTTGTTTTTGTTTTTGTTTTTGATTTTTTGGGGCGACGAAGTGTAGCTCTTGTCTCTCAGGCTCAGGCTGGAGTGCAATGGCATGATCTCAGCCCACTGCAACTCCGCCTCCTGGGTTCAAGCGATTCTCCTGCCTCAGCACCCCCAGTAGCTGGGATTACAGGCACCTGCCAACAAGCTTGGCTAATTTTTGTATTTTTAGTAGAGACAGGGTTTCACTATGTTGGCCAGGCTGGCCTCAACCCCCTGACCTCAGGCGATCCTCCCTCCTTGGCCTCCCAAAGTGCTGGGATTACAGGCGTGAGCCACCGTGCCTGGCCCTTCATCTAAGTTTTAAGTTCTACATGCATTAGGTATTTGCCCTAATGTTCTCCCTCCCCTTTCCCCACACCACCTGAAAGGCCATGGTGTGTAATGTTCCCCTTCCTGTGTCCATGTGTTCTCATTGTTCAGTTCTCACTTATGAGTGAGAACATACGGTGTTTGATTTTCTGTTCCTGTGTTAAATTACTGAGGATGATGGTTTCCAACTTCATCCATGTCCCTGCAAAGGATGTAAACTCATTCTTTTTTATGGTTGCATAGTATTCTATGGTGTATATGTGCCACATTTTCTTTATCCAGTCTATCTTTGATGGGCATTTGGGTTGGTTCCAAGTCTGCTATTGTGAATAGTGCCGCAATAAACATACTTGTGCATGTGTTTTATAGCAGCATGATTTATGATCATATGGGATATACAGTAATGGGATTGCTGGGTCAAATGGTATTTCTTGTTCGTGGGAAATCACCACACTGTCTTCCACAATGGTTGAACTAATTTACACTCCCACTAAGAGTGTGAAAGAGTTCCTATTTTGCTGCATCTTCACCAGCATCTGTCGTTTTCAGACTTTTTAATGATCGTCATTCTAACTGGCTTGAGATAGTATCTCATTGTGGTTTTAATTTGCATTTTTCTAATGACCAGTGATGATGAGCTTTTTTTCATATATTTGTTGGCTGCATAAATGTCTTCTTTTGAGAAGTGTCTGTTCATATCCTTTGCCCATTTTTTGATGTGGTCATTTGTTTTTTTCTTGTAAATTTTTAAAGTTCTTGAGCAGAAGCTCTTTAGGTTAATCAGATCCCATTTGTGAATTTTGGCTTTTGTTGCAATTGGTTTTGTTGTTTTTTGTCCTGAAGTCTTTGCCCATGCCTATGTTCTGAATGATATTGCCTAGGTTTTCTTCTAGGATTTTTATAGTTTTAAGTTTTATGTTTAAGTCTTTAATGCATCCTGAGTTAATTTTTGTGTAAGGTGTAAGGAAGGGGCCCAGTTTCAGTTTTCTGCATATGGTTAGCCAGTTTTCCCAGCACCATTTATTAAATAGGGAATCCTTTCTCCATTGCTTCTTTTTGTCAGGTTTGTCGGAGATCAGATGGTTCTAGTTGTGTGGTGTTATTTCTGAGGCCTCTGTTCCATTCCATTGGTCTATATATCTGTTTTGGTACCAGAACCATGCTGTTTTGGTTACTGTAGCCTTGTAGTATAGTTTGAAGTCAGGTAGCATGATGCCTCCAGCTTTATTCTTTTTGCTTAGGATTGTCTTGACTATATAGGCTCTTTTTTGGTTTCATATGAAGTTTAAAGTAGTTTTTTCTAGTTCTGTGAAGAAAGCCAATGGTAGCTTGATGGGCATAGCATTGAATCTATAAATTACTTTGGGCAGTATGGCCATTTTCAGGATATTGATTCTTCCTATCCATGAATATGGAATGTTTTTCCATTTGTTTGTGTTCTTTCTTATTTCCTTGAGTAGTGGTTTGTACTTATCCTTGAAGAGGTCCTTCACATCCCTTGTAAGTTGTTTTCCTAGGTATTTTATTTTCTTTGTAGCAATTGTGAATGGGAGTTCACTCATGATTTGGCTCTCTGCTTGTCTATTATTGGTGCATAGGATGCTTGTGATTTTTGCACATTGATTTTGTATCCTGAGACTTTGCTGAGTTGTTTATCAGCTTAAGGAATTTTGGGGCTGAGACCATGGGATTTTCTAAATATACAATCAAGTGATCGGCAAATAGAGACAATATTTGATCTTAATGACAATTTATCAGGAAAACTGCACAAAAAACTTGAAGAGATTTTGCAATGTCTAGAGTAATTTAATTAGTACAATGGCAGCTTTCAGGATCTTGCCTCAATGTTTCCTTTGGTTGTGTGGTATTGTTTAAGAAATTAGAAATGAAGCCAATAAAGAGTCACAGTAGTTAATTTATGAGAGCTCAGTCACCCCAACACACATGACTAAACACACTGAAAATTCTATTTCATTGTGATATGAAGATAAATGTATAAATTATTACTTAACTGGTAGCATATGTAGTCCATTTTAATTTTGTCCATATTTTAACTTAACTCTACTACTTCAAAAAAGCCATTATAATGGATCTACTGTAATTATTCTTATGATTCATTATATTACTGTAACATCAGAATGACGGTGTTTTTTGATGTATTACAATAATACAATAGTAGTACAATAGCTACTTGATGATGTATTGCCATAATATATCATCAAAGTGATTCCATCAGAGAATTCAGGAGAATAATAGTATTTGTAAGCTTTTTGGGTAAAAAATACAACTTTGTAGACTATTTGAGAAAGAAATGAAAAAAGTAACAAAAATGAACATAGATTATTCAGAGATTAAAAAGGTATGACAATAAATCATAAAGAAAGACATTTAGAAAAAAATAAGATATTTTCACTCCAGTTTTTCCCATATTAATAAGGTTTTGTAGAAATCTATGGGCACCTGATATAAATATATATTCATGTGTGTATATTTATTTTGAGATGATTCTGTAGATTGCATGTGTATTTATCTATCAGATATCATGATCCAAATGTTACATCAATAAATTATGTTTATAAAAAATATAAATCTGAAAAAATTCTCTTTATACAGCCTTTTGTCTTATAATTTTGTAGTAGTACTAGAATTTAGATACTGAAATGTGGAATGATGGCAGTTGTTGTCAGGTACAATGTGCATTATATCAGTGACGGATGCCCTGAAAGATGTCACTTCTCCACTCTGCAATGTGTCAATGTAGCAAAATTGCACTTGAACCCCATGAATATATGTAATTAAAAAAATTAAAATGTATTACCACATTTATTCCATTATTATAATTGATATTTTTTGTTTTAGTTTACTACTGTTTTACTTTTTAAAATGTATTAATTTTTCTGGGGACAATTAAAATAACATAAATTATCTATGCTATGAAATAGATTACCTAATAGTTAGCAAATCACTTATCTTGTAGCAAAGTATTATTAAAATGAGAAAATGTGAACTTTCTGCTTTGCTTTTGCATGATATGCAAAATACGAAGATTTTAAGATACTTCAAATCATAGGTTTTCCTTTTTGTCTCTTATGTCCTCAGCATTGATGTTTATTGATTTCCTCTTATCACTGTTACAGATATGCTACTCCTTTCTTAAAAAAAACTATAATACAGCAAAAAGAAAATGTCCAAGGAATTATTTAGTATGTGTCAACTTCCACTGTTACCTTGTCTTTTTCTTTTGTTTTAAAATCATCAATACTTTTCCACACTTTCCCATTTTTCCTCACTCTTGGGAATATGATTCTTCTGCTTTCGCCAAATTCTCCAATAATCTGCTTGTTGTTAAGCAATAAACACAGAATTTAATTCTTATAGCCCTGACCTCTTATTGCTGTTTGATCAAATTCTTCTTCCACGACAGAATTAAGTTTTATTTTCTTTCTGTGCCTCTAGCTTACCTCTATGTTTTTCTTGGACTCATTTGCCGTGCCCATTTGAAAAATATTGCTATTCATCAAAACTCCATCCTAGGCTTTCTTCCCCGTTCAGTCCATATGTGTTCATTCTCATACAAATCTCTCTCAAGAAATTCCTTGTTACATCCATCGTACTTGAAGAAGCCCAAGCAAAATGGTTATCATCGATGGCTGAGCTCACAGCCTTCAGCTAACATCAATTATCCGCTATGTAGGTGAATCATCTGGACAGCTAGCCCTTTTAAGCCTTCAAATGAGTGTGTCTCTAGCTGAAATCTAATTACAACCTCATGAAAATCCAAAGAAAAAACTACACAACTGAGCTCAATTAACCACCAGAGCTCACTACGTTTGAGAACTTGTTTATTACGTAATGATGTAGAACCAAAACAATCACTAAGAAAATACGTCAGGATGGTCCCATACCAATACCAGCTATAGATTTTATTTTGTATCAGATAATTATGAAGGTTGATAGATTGGTAGTATTGAAGTTGTTTGCTGAAAATTATTTATATAAACTAGTTTTTAATGGAGAATTCCAAAATGATTGGTTAGTGCATAATAAAATAATTCATTATAATAAAAATGTGGATACTTCCTTCAAGCACTTAACTATGTGGCAGACAGACTTTTTAATTAAATAGTGCATGTTCTTACTTGCAAGTGGGAGCTAAACAATGGGTACACATAGTCACGCAGAGGGAATTAATAGACACTGGTGACTCCAAAAGGGAGAAAGGTGAGAGGAAGTAGAGTTTTGAAAAATTATTTATAAGTACAATGTTCACTATTTGGTGATGGATACACCAAAAACCCAAACCCCACCACAGTGCAATATATCCATGTGAACAAACCTAAAAATTTACTACCTGAATCTATAAAAAAATTAATTTTATATTTTTGTTATGAGAACTTCTAAACCTGTCTACTGCTGTTACCAACTGGATAATTTTTCATAATCTTTTTCATTTATTTCTCAACTTCCTTTAACCATGACCATGGCTATGATTTAGCTACTTCTTAGCTGTCTAATGTATAGAAAGGAAATTTTTGAATAAAAGAAATTAATGTAAATCTAAAGATCTGAGGTATTATTTTAATTTTGAGCAAATAAATCTATCTTCTGTGTTAGTTTAGTTGGGAAATCATTAATTGACAATAAAAATCACAACATATGGCATTCTTGTATCTCTTTGCAACCTTATTTATTGAAACAACATTGGCTAAGAAGTTTAGCCAGCTCTATTAAAAACCTCCAGCTGTTAATTTTCTTTTTTTATCTTTAAAATTGTCTGTGTATGGTTAAAAAATCAATTCTACATTGTCTTTTCTTAGGAGAGCAAATTGAGCAACAAACCACAAAAGAATGTATTTGACAGATTTACTCTTTCTGCTCTTTTTAATGTCATTTCCCCAATCACTTAATGAACTGGCATCTTGTCTCATGTAGAATGTGAGTAATAATTATGGAAGCCTGCTCTTAAGGTACGTTTTAAATTGAATGGCAGCTTAGCCCTCCCCTTAGCTTTTATTGTGTTATATTCTATGGAAAGGTATTGCTGGGAACACCGGGACTGAAAGATATTGATGTTGAAATTTCATGAGCCTAGCTTCTGAGCAAAGGAGGTAATTTTATTTTATCACATTTTAAGTGGATTTTCTCAGTTAGGGAATCAAAGTGAAAGTAGTACATAATTTGTGTCAAAATTGTATTTATTATCCAACCATTTTCCCCAAGATATTGATTGCATTCCTTGTCCTAGAGTTATTATAAAAAATAAAAAGTAATTTGCAGGATGATCTCTTTAGGATTATGTAAATATGTGTGTGCACACGCATGCATAAAAATACAATTTCTTAAATAATGTGATCTCTTTTTAACATACTTGATGTCAGCAAAAAATTAGATGTATAATAAGTGATTAGAAGTAAAAATGGCTTATTCATACACCTTATTGTGGTGAATCCATCTTTAGTTAATATGTTTGAAAAAGTAACATGCAATCACTAATTAAAAAGTAGTTACTATCTGGGCGCGGTGGCTCACACTGGTAATCCCAGCACTTTGGGAGGCTGGCAGATCATGAGGTCAGGAGTTTGAGACCATCCTGGCCAACACAGTGAAACCCTGTCTCTACTAAAAATACTAAAAATACAAAAAATTAGCCGGGTGTGGTGGCAGGCACCTGTAGTCCCAGCTACTAGGGAGGCTGAGGCAGGAGAATTGCTTGAACCTGGGAGGCAGAGGTTGCAGTGAGCCGAGATCATGTCACTGTACTCCAGCCTGGGTGACAGAACGAGACTCTGTCTCAAAAAAAAAAAAAAAAAAAAAAAAGGGTAGTTACTTTTCAGGAGGGATTCTTGAAGTGATGGAACCGTTCTGTATTTGACTGGTGGTAGTTACAAAAACCTACACATATGATAAAATTGAATAGAACTAAATACAGACAGCCAGATACAAACCAGTAAAGATAAGACTAGAAAAATCTGAAAAAGATATGCCGGGCGAGGTGGCTCACGCCTGTAATAACAGCACTTTGGGAGGCCGAGGCAGGCGGATCACGAGGTCCGGAGATCGAGACCATGGTGAAACCCCGTCTCTACTAAAAATACAAAAAAAAAAATTAGCTGGGCGCAGTGGCGGGTGCCTGTAGTCCCAGCTACTCAGGAGGCTGAGGCAGGAGAATGGTGTGAACCCGGGTGGAGGAGCTTGTAGTGAGCCGAGATTGCGCCACTGCACTCCAGCCTGGGAGACAGAGCGAGACTCCGTCTCAAAAAAAAAAAAAAAAAAAAAAAGAAAAAGAAAAAGAAAAAAAAAGAAATCTGAAAAAGATAAGTAAACGGTATAAATGTCTGACCCTGGTGTGATCTTGTAATATAGTTTTGTGAGAAGTTACCTTTGGGAAACACTGGGTATAGGATACAGTGAGTATTTCTATATTATTTCTTACGATTACATGTGGATCTATAATCATCTCTATATAATTTTCAATTAAAAAGAAGTTGTTGCTTACTGCCCAAAGATTTCCTTAATTTATATTATATAAATTATATAATTATTTATATTATATAAGTAAAATAACTTATAGAGAAAAGCTATTTTTTAATTTTCTATTGCTCAGGTGTTGTCATCTGGTCACTATATAGCACTGTTTTAATTTTATAAACTTTTAATAAATCCTGATTGTGCAATGTTTCTCATGAAATTCCTTTATTCCTCTGCCATTTCACAAACATTATAAATTGATTGCTACATGCCAGGCAATGTGGCAGGCTAACCCAGGGCTGTGTCAAATAATGCATAGCCCATGTTATGGGGGCTTACAATATTGACTGAGAATGTCTAAAACACACATACATATCAAATGTCAGTGAAAGAAGAGAGGGTGATGTTGTTTCAGATAATAGAGTCAATTTTCACATATGAGATAAACATATGGTGCAAAGAATTTTAAAAAATTAAATGGTTGTGGGAAGAAATGGTTTAAATATATGCCTATAATCTATTTCCTTATTTTACCAAGGATAACTAAAATAGAAAGTGGGTATTATATGACCGAATACCTTTGTAAACATTGGTATTTGATAAAGTTCTAGGCAAATTTCTATTAAGATTTATAATGTAGAGACTAGATTCCTATCAGATACATAACTTATGAATATTTTGTCTCTGGTAGTTTGTCTTATCACTGTTGATGGTATTTTTTAATGCACAAACATGTTAAATTTTAAAAATGTTGAACTCATATACTTTGTTTTTGTTGATTGTGGTTTGTGTGTCATATCTAAGAAATAATTGCCAAATCTAAAGTCCTGAAGATGTATCCGTATGTTTTATTCTATCAGTTTTATACTTTCAGCTTTTGTATTTAGGCTTTTGATTGATTTTGAATTGTTCTATATTTGGTGTGAGGTAAAAGTCTAACTTAATTTTTTTCATGAAGATATCAAATTTTTCCATCACCATTTGTTAAAGAGACTATTGTTTCCCCCCCACAAGGCAATGGCGTTGGTGTGTTGGTACCATTGCCAAAAACCAACTGATTACATATCTATATCACATATCTATGGGTTTACTTATAGACTATTAATTAATTCTATTTATCTATTTATGTCTATACTTATACCAATATCAAACTCTTTTGACTGCTGAAGCTTCTATATTGATTGAGACTTGTCTCAGATACTTTTGGTTTACAGAGTTTTCTCTGAGCATATTTCCAACTGTGGGCATGTGCATGACCTTATAGATTTTCTAGAATTTGTGGAAATTCTTTTTTATGGGAATTTCTTTTTCACTTATGTATTTCCTTCCTTAGCTTCTCCCTTCCCGGGCCTCCAGTCTGTCTGCTGCTTGTCTCAGGGTGGTGGGGCAAGTATTTTTGCCTTTGGATGTTTTCAAGAAACATCACTCAAGAGGCTGCCTCAGCCCTGATAAAGTTTAAAGGTAGATGAAATCATGCCAAGCCTCTGTGCTGGTCTTCCAAGGAGCAGACAGGTCATAACACATAACCACAAAATGTTAAGAACAAGGTTCATATTTACCTCTCTGGCACCAGCAAGCTGCACCAGGAATGTGGATCCCTGTCCCCAGGGTCACCCCTGGGCTTTGGAGTGGATGATAATAGGTGGGAAAGTGTTGCCATGCTCTCTCATCAAAATTTAGCAGCTTCTTTTTTCACTGAGAATTTCCTTGGTTGTTGCAAGTCTCTCTTTATTTTTCAGATTCCAGAATTCTGAAAAAGTTTTTTGACAGTTTTTGTCAACTTAAATCATTGGTTTTATAGGTAGATGAAATATTTCAATTTGTTACTTTATTATTGATCTAGATTTAATTATTCAAAAAATATGTATTGGAAATGCCTAGCTTCTATCTGTGTGGGTGTATATGTGTGTGTGTGTGTGTATTCTTACAATTATTTTTAAAAGGATTTATTAAAAATAGTCTGAAATGAAATTAAATTACAGTAAAGACTTAATGCATATCAATATTTACTGAACAAATATTGTCATAGCATTATATTTTTTAAAGTTAAATTAAGACTAGAAAGAGCCTCCAATAGATCAAACTGTAGGAAGTACTTCTTTGGGTTTTAAAATATCTCCATTTATTTAAATAATCTAAAAATTCTGAAGTGTTCCTTAGTCCAAAAATGAGAATTTCCTTGGCCTCAATAATTTTTTTCTTCTCTAAAAATCTGTGAAGCCCTAAAGTTTCTGCGGCAACTATTATTGATCCTTGCTGCTACATTGCACAGAGGAGGATCACAGGGCATCAAAATCTTACTATAAAGAGTGGGAATTTGAACTATCTTCAAGGTTAATGTTCACAACTACCATTATCTTCTGAAGCAGAACAATTTCATGGGAAATTCCCACGAAAACTTAGTTTTGCTAAGTTTAGTGTGCCTCATACTGCGTTATCCAAACTAAAGCCCTGCCTTTTTCAGCATTTTCAGACTCCTCAGTTAGACTGCTCTGATAAGATTACTCAAGACCACAATGTCCACCAACCTATATCCCAGCATAAAAATCAGTCGAGAGTTCCAATGGTTCCAATGATGGAGCTAGATTATTTTTTTTTCTTCTTTTAAAATAAGAAATATTAGACCTTGAATATCTCTAAAGAGAACTATTTTTTAACAATAAAACCAGAGTATTGTAAACCAAAAATAAAACTCTAAGCCTTTCAACTGACTGATGGACCCTCCCCTTGGCCAAGGGCATTCCAAAATTAAACTGAAAAATTAGTTTAGGCCATAATGGGAAGTGGGGGTTGGACATGCCTCCTTATGCCCTCCTTCCTTGGAATTCAAGCACAGCTGAACAGCATTAACATTAAAACTGAGGCCTTAAGATTAATAGCACATACTCTTTAAATTGATAAGAAACATTCCCTTCTATTGATTCTATCTGCGTAATGGGAAACTTGGTCTCCACAAGCCCTTATATTAACCTAGACATTCCCTTCTGTTGTCTTTTGACAATAAAGTAACTCTCTCAACCAATTGCCAATTAGAAAATTTTTGAATTCACCCTAGTATCTGGAAGAGCTCCCTGCCCTGTTTCAAGTTGTCCTGCTTTTCCAGCTGAACCAATATGCATCTTAAGTGTATTGATGGATGTCTTTCATCTCCTGAAAATGTATGAAATCAAGCTGTAGTCTGACCAACTTAGGCACATGTTCTCAGGATCTCCTGGGGCCATGTCACAGGCCATTGGTGAATCATATTTGGCTTAGGATAAATCTCTTCAAATATTTTACAGAGTTTGGCTCTTTTCATCGGCAGTATATTTACCATATTTATGTTTTGTTTTGTTTCGAATGCAAATGGGTTGGAAATGGAGGCCTAAGTTTCCTATGTGTCCTATTGATGAGGAACTAGGCCAAACAAACAAAATAAATTTGTTTTGTCTCTTTGTAAATCATGAATTAAAAGACAACACCAATAGTAACATCTTAGGAATTACAAACTTAAGACACCTCTGTATATGTGGTAGATACTGAGGTATCAAATTTCTCTGCAAATTTCTAGAGATTGAAACCTCCATATGTTGAAATGTTTTAGGTCAACGACAAAATATGTTACATTAGCTTATGTTATTCTAAACTGAATTTTATCATTGCACCTTCATGCATTGTGTAACTAAAAAAAAAACCTTATATCCCTGCTTTTGAACATCACTCCCAAAAGAAAGAACATAATATTGATTACGGGATTAAAGATATTTAGGCCGTGAATGGTGGTTCATGTCTGTAATCCCAGTACACTGGGAGGTTGAGGCAGGTGGACCATGAGGTCAGGAGATCAAGACCATCCTGGCCAACATGGTGAAATCCTGTCTCTACTAAATATACAAAAATTAGCCGGGTGTGGTGGCAGGCAACTGTAATCCCAGCTACTTGGGAGGCTGAGGCAGAATTGCTTCAACCCGGGAGGCAGAGTTTGCAGTTAGCCAAGATAGCGCCACTGCACTCCAGCCTGGCAACAGAAGGAGACTCCTTCCCCTACTCTTAAAAAAAAAAAAAAAAAATTTAACAAGATCCTTTAGTCATTCATAGGGAGGTAATTATGAAATAACTGCTGACACTTTTAGGTCTGGAAATTAGTTCCGGCCTCTGGTGACCCACATGAAAAAAGACAACAATAAAAGATCTGAGATGGCTTGGTGCAGTGGCTCACACCTGTAACCCCAGCACTTTGGGAGGCCGAGGCTTGTGGATCACCAGAGGTCAGGAGTTTGAGACCAGCCTGGCCAACATGGTGAAACCCTTTCTCTAATAAAAATACAAAAAATAGCTGGGCCTGGTGGTGGGCTCCTGTAATCCCAGCTACTCGGGAGGCTGAAGCAGGAGAATTACTTGAACCCAAGAGACAGAGTTTGTAGTGAGCCAAGATTGTGCCATTGCACTCCAGCTGAGGTGACAAAAATGAAATTCTGTCTCAAAAAAAAAAAAAAATCTGAAATGAGGAAAATGGGAGATTATTTTGTGGGGTGGCTTGTTTGTAAGGAGGCCAGAAGTATCGTTTCTCCACTGTAATGAGGACTCCAAAAACATTCATCTCTCTTCCAGGAAGAATAAAATGTCCCTGTTGAACATCAGAGTTGGAAGATGGAGCTTGGGATAAAGCTCTCTGAATTTTCATATTGACTTATGCCCTCTCATTTTAGACCTTGTCACAGTTTACCCTTCCTAGCACGGTGTAAACAATTTGGTGGATGGATGAATGAATGAATATAACAACAGTTTGGTGGATGGATGAATGAATGAAAAGGTGAATGAAGATGAAGACTAGTTTATTTTGAAGCTATAAAATATGAAATTAAAACTTTAAATACAAAAGAAGATAAGAACAAGAAACCTCATTAATTAACTCACTAATGACATATTTGATGCACCTATGGTTTCGACATTCTACTAGGACCTATTAGAATATAAATGTGATAGGTTCTGTGACCTGTGGTCTTAGAGAGCTAGTCAAAAGCTGTTATTCTTGCAGGAATTGCCATTAAGCCATTGCAGTTCATTACTACAAACAATGATCAGCTGAGACAAACCAGGAGCGAGTGGCATCTACCATGCTTTTTCTCTAGTTGAATGAGAAAAACAATTCAGAAAGTATAAATTTAATAGAAATTGATAAGTGAAATATATAGAAACATGAATGCAGTTAGATAAGAATTAGACAATTTTATTCTCTATATAATTTTCCTTTTTGAAAAAGTATAATTCTAGTATATTTAATTTTTAGAGAATCGACTGAATCTTACAAAAATAAATACAAAAAAGTGATAAATCATAGTACTTATGGGAAAATGAGGAGTTTCTAAGGAGTTATGTAAAATTAAATTTATATGGCATTTATAAAATTTTTGTTTTTGTAGTTTTTTCTCTTTTTCACCAAAGTAAAAACAGTAAATACAGAGCACAAATTTTGAACAAAGCACACGTTTTAAAAAATCATATTCATCAATTTTCAAAGTATTTAAATATGCTTTGTTTAAATATGTCATTTCTTTCTTTTATAGCTAAATAATACTTTTTGGGGCCTTATAATTTGAAATAAGATAATCCCTGGAATCCAGGGTTACATTTTGTATATAAGATACATTATAAAGTAGCTGTACTTTAGGTAATTTACTATCCAGAATCATTTTATAATCAATAATACATCACAGAATTATGGGAACATTCAATGACCATGTTTTCTTGGAATTTAATTTTGAACACAGTATGAGAATGAAATTGGGAGCAATGTTTTAAAAATAACAGTGAAACTTAACTTGGTATCTTTATCAAAACCTGATTAAGTATACCTTGATGAGAATATAAAGAAAATCATTTTAGGGTCTATGCTTTGGCCAGGCACTATGTATTCGTAACAAATTGAATATTTACATTTTTAAATTTGTATTTTAGCATAAATTCAAGAAGTTAACAGCTAAGTGGATGGTTTTCATAAAAAAAGTAGATTTCCAGTAGTCACAATATTTTCAATTGAAAAAAAAGATGTGATAATTTTCTTATCAATTCAGTATTAATATATGGTACATATAGGTAGGTGCTACCCAAAGGGCATTAGACTTATATAACATGAACATTCAGATTTTTGTAACTATTTGTGTTTTCTGCAGTAAGGTGTAGAATTACCTGAAGCCACAGATACACCATTCGTAAATTAATGTTTGACCTCCCATAAAATGTCTTTTGGCTATAAAATGCTTTGTTACAATTTTATGAAATTTTCGGAAAAAACTATATGTCTGTGTGCATGGACTTGTGTGTACATGTGCCCTGAAAAGAGCTTACAGTCGGCACATAGTCAGAAAAAGAAAATGTGCTACAAGCAGGACAACACTCATCTTCAAATATGTGAATTTCAAACACAACCACATAAACCTCTAGCGCTGTTGCATATTGTACTCAATGGAATAGACTCATATGATTAACATCAATTATGAACTCAGGACCAGTTGATACAATGAATACTGTAGATTACTATACTAACCCTCCATTTTAAGTTTTATTTTAGAAATTGTAGACCCAATGCAGGCCTTGAGAGAATCTTAGCAATGCAAAAAGTGGTACATAGCAGATTTCATTTATGCTCATGCTTGTTGCTTTTTTCCACATTAATGTACTTGCAACTTTGGTAAACTGTTCCCAGTTTGTTGACATTTCCAACCTGTGCACCCAATTTCTCTCTTCTCTGATTGAGAGCATTCTCCAGGACCAAGTGAGTTGACTAACTCCACACAGGCATAACCTGTACTCCGGAGGCAAACCTAAACTAATGTGCAATGGGAATCAATAGATAAATGTCTTGCTTTTCTTACTTTCCTCAGTGGGATAATTTTGAGGAATGCTTCCTATGGTTTTTAGGAGCCCCACCCCTCTACTACATTGAACTGAGTTTCACTTGCCTACAAGGGTAACATAGTCACAAATGCACACTGTATTGGCTTTTCTCCTTCTACTTCCCATTACTTTTCTATTACTACAGAAAAAAATTACCACAACTTTAGAGTCTTAAAACAACATACATTTGTTATATGTTTCCATGTCACAGCTTTTTTAGATAAAAATTGAGGCACAATTTAACTGGGTTTTCTTCTCAGTGTCTCAGATGCTTGTAATCAAGATGTCAGCTGGAATGCGTTCTCTCTGGAGCTGAAGGTTCTATTACACACTTAGGTGGTTGTTGGCAGAATTTATTTCATTGTGGTTGTAAGACTGATATTTTATCATGGTTTTCATGCTGGCTACCAGCCAGGGATGATCACAGCTCCTAGAAGCTTCTTGAAGCTCTTTGCCACATGTCCCTCTCCATGGGCACTCTGCCAACATGGCAGCTCACTTCTCCAAAACCAAGAAATGAGAAAGTCTTTTGCTTGAGTCTGCTAGCATGATGAAGCCTTTACAAACATGACATAATCCCCAGAGGGATATCCCATCACCATTACCTTATAACATAATTATGGTGTAACATCTCACTGCCTTTGCCATATTCTGTTGGTCAGAAGCAAGTTAAAAGTACCGTTCACACATGCAAGGAAAGTGATCACATAAAATGTAACTCTAAGGTGCAGAGATCAGAGATCAAGGGGTCCTCAAATATCTCTACTTATTTTTCTTTGTGTCATTTTCTGCACATCTTTTTTTTCATGTTTTCTGAGAATATCTCTCAAATAATCTAACTATATTTAAATCTCTGTGTCAAAGTCTGCTTTTCAGGGAATTCAAATTAATACAATATATTTAATTTACTTTATAATAACTTCATGCTACTCTCATTTGCTTTTTTTTCCAAGCAAATTTCTAAATACGTGCTAATTTATTTGTTCAATCATTTCATTAATTTGACAAATGTTTGTTTTAGGCCTATTTTATTCTAGACCTGTTTTAGGCTCTGATGCTTCGTCAGTGAATAAGAAAAAGTTGCTGCCACTACATTTAATATCTTTACCCTTTAAACACTTCAATCTATTGCTGTCTGGTTTTTGGCCCAATCACCCCTATAGAATACTCAATAACTTTTCTAGTCCTATTACATTTGACAAATAAAATGGTCACATAAAACTCATCATCCTATAAGATATAATGGTATTTGAAATTATTGCTGAGTATTGTTTTCTTCAATTATTTTAGTGTCTGCTTTTCTCCTGATGCTTTTGTACTATATAGACAAAATGTTCCATGTTTTTAATTTGTTTTTTAAATTATATCAACATATTTTGATAGTAAAAGCTATGCATATTCTTGTACAAATAAATTAGAAATAAATTTAAGCATGCAAAAGAAAGTTGATAGTCGCACCACCTATTCAGAACTTGAAACCAAGCTGTCCATATTGCTTTGATTTTTTCCTTTTAAAAATATATTGAAAATATTTTGCTGCCAGTAAAACTTGTTATGTATTTCCTGTATTACTGAATAGTATTTCCTTATGAATATACTATAAGTACTCTCTTAACATTGGTCATTTATGTTTGCTAAAGTTTATTATATGGTTATAATGAATAGTGCCATTATATATAAAGATTTATAAGCATCTAATTTCTATTATGATATTTATTTAAATTATTGGTGAAATCAATTTGCTTTTCACATCTGTGGTGTTCACTTGTTTTTCTTCTTTATGAGGTATTTTTATATATAAATTTCATTTCTAAATGTCAGTCTTTTTGTTATTTCCCTTACTGATTACTAAATTCTGTTAATTATTATTGTGTACATTTTAACCAGATCCATACTTTAAGTTGTGGTTTTGATATAGGAAGCTTTTTGACTCCTTTATATATAAAAATAAATAATATTTTATTCTATAATAATTATTTTGTTTGTGTTAAGAAGGCCCCTAAAATAGTCACCTATACTAGCAGTCCCCATTACATTTATTGTGCACTTTATTTCTGTTATTATTACATTGTAATATATAATGAAATAATTGCACAACTCACCATAATGTAGAATCATAGAGAAATAACATTTTGCTGAGACATAAGCAATAAATATGAATTTACAAAGTCAGCAATGAAATGAAGACTCTTTGTGGTGGAATGAATAACATAAAGGCAATAAAGCAAAAAAAAAAAAAAAAAGAAACCCAAAACAAATCAAGAAAAACATCAAAAATACACTGCTTTGGAAACTATCAGCAGTTTCTAAATGTTGAAGCATAACTAAGCGTCTAAATTGGGAAGGTTCTGTAACATCATTCAGACTTTTTTTTTTTTTTTGCCTTATGGCGTTTATGTTATTCATTCTACCAGAAAAAGTCTTCATTTCATTACTTACTTAGTAAATTCATATTTATTGTTTATGTGTCAGCAAAACGTTACTTCTCCATAAACAATTTCCTGACTCCTCTAGGCAAACTCAGTCATATTTTCTCTTATGCTTCCATGGCAGTTTTTAGAAACATCCATTAAACAATTATTTTATGTATTCGATATTTTAAAATTTTCTTTTCTTAGGAAGGCAAACTTAATGAGAAGAATAATAATAAATTTGTATCTTTAAATCTGTAACTTCTACCATAGCACCTGGTCATAGGAGGCACTCTACATACACTTTTTTTTGAGATGAAGTCTTGCTCTGTCACCCAGGCCGGAGTGCAGTGGCGTGATCTTGGCTCACTGCAACCTCCGCCTCCTGGGTTCAAGCAATTCTCCTGCCTCAGCCTCCTGAGAAGCTGAGATTACAGGTGCATGCCACCATATCCACCTAATTTTTGTATTTTTAGTAGAGATGAGGTTTCACCATGTTGGTCAGGCTGGTCTCGAACTCCTGACCTTGTGATCCACCCGCCTTGGCCTCCCAAAGTGCTGGGATTACAGGTGCAAATCACTATGCCCAGCCTGCGTATACTTTTTAGAAGAAATAGACTGTACATACTTAAACCATATTATTCCTAAATAATGGATATAATGAAAAGAGCAAAGATTCTGTTATTCTAAATTAGGAGTCCTCCAATTTCGTATTCAGCTTTACTGACACCAGAGGTCAAAATAATTCTGCTTAGTCACAAACCATGGTAACTGTAATTTTTTCCAAGATCTAACCATAGTAGGTTGTTTAATGGCTGTTTAATACATTTTCAACTAATTTGTTCCATCATCGGCTATTAAAATTGAAAGATTTTCTAAAATGAAAATATATGCCCAAACAGAAACATGTAAATAAATATTTATGGCAGCAATATTAACCATAGCCAAAAGTTGGAAACAGTCCAAATGATTATCAACAAATAAATGGATAAACAAATTGTGGTACACACACATAGTAGAATACTATATAGTAATAAAAAGGAATTAAATGTTGCCACTTAACAGAACTTTGATAAACCTGAAAACATTATGCTAAGTGAAAGAAGCCAGACACAA
This sequence comes from Hylobates moloch, assembly GCF_009828535.3. Classification (NCBI taxonomy): domain Eukaryota; kingdom Metazoa; phylum Chordata; class Mammalia; order Primates; family Hylobatidae; genus Hylobates; species Hylobates moloch. The sequence goes on from NW_026652284.1 coordinate 91,808,771, forward strand.
GTATCATATGTTGTGATTCCTTTTATATGGGATATCTAGATTAGGGAGATACTTACAGACAGAAACAAGCTTCATGGTTACCACTTTACACAGAGAAGGGAAGAATGAGGAGCAGTTAAAACATATGAGGTTCTCTTAAGGGATGATGAAAAAGTTTTGAAACTAGAGAGAGATGATAACTCAATGTTGTGAAACTAGAGAGAGATGATAACTCAATGTTGTGAATACATTAAAATCTATTTTAAAGCACACTTTAGAATAATTAATTCTATGTTATGTAAATTTAATCTCAATTAAAAAAATAGAATGCCTGGGGTCAGGTACAGGCGCCTGCATTTTCTCTCTGTGTGACCTCAGACAAATTACAAATTATGCTGTATTTTTATAAAGAATAAATATATTTTTTGAAGTTGCTTTAATACTTAAGAGCACGTACATGGGCCTACATACAGTGAATAGAGAATCGTTAACCATCACTGAAAAGCATTTTAATGAATAACAATTATAATAATTAGAGAAGATCTTTTTTTATTATTATTATTTGAGATGGAGTTTTGCTCTTGTTGCCCAGGCTGGAGTGCAATGGCCCAATCTCGGCTCACCACAACCTACGCCTCCCAGGTTCAAGCGATTCTCCTGCCTCTGCCTCTCAAATAGCTGGGATTACAAGCATGCGCTACCACGCCTGGCTAATTTTTGCATTTTTAGTAGAGACGCGGTGTCTCCATTTTGGTCAGGCTGGTCTCGAACTCCCGACCACAGGTGATCTGCACGCCTCAGGATCCCAAAGTGCTGGGATTACAGGCGTGAGCCATTGCACCCTGCCTAGAGCAGATCCTTTTAAATTAAAACAGGAAGTCATTAAAAGTCATGGTGATTGTGGTGGCAATTGATGGCAAAGATCATATTCTAAGAACATTATATGGCATAGGAAAGGTATTTGGTTTTAAACCAGTTAAAACAGATGTTGAATAAAGCAGTCTTGGAAGAAACTAAAAACTTAAAACTGGAAAATAGGGAATGGGGTTATTACTATTGATGAAAACAAAGCATTCAAAAGACAGCAAAAAAAATGCTTTTTTGTTTGTTTCAGAAAACTGAAATTTAAAATTCAATTGGTAATTCACCTAGACCTCTAAATCAGCCAGTTGGAAATGCAGTATGGCTTTAGAAGAGAGGACAGCAAAGACCAAGTTATGCAGAATATTTTCATGAAAATCATAGTTAACACTACAGAAAGAAGGGAAGAGTTCAGGGTACAAACTCTTTGGCAACCTATTTACTTAAGATGGAATATCTGCAGATGATCCAGCTGGTGGGGGAAAAAGATTATAGAAAAAAAAATAAATGCAACATGATGGAAAGCAACAGCTAAAAGCATTTAGGATGAACATTCAGAAAATTGACAATATAACATTTAAAAATAATCATACAACGTCTTTTTAATCATTTTGTTGGTAGTTATACTTTATGGGCAAAATGCTGAAGATATTAAAGTAAAATTTCCGAAATGTGACAGATGTATACACCTAGGAAGAGAATACACAATCAATACACAGAATATTTCCTTCAGCCAGAAATTTCCTCTTCTTCCTTTTTAATCCATCATTCCCTTCACACTGACCCAGGCAACCGGTGATAGTCTACTTTCTGTCACTACCGATATATTAGCATTTTCTAGAATTTTATATTAATGAATTGGTACAGTGAGACTTTTTGTATATCTTTGTTACTGCATTTTGTGCAACTCAGATTTATCATGCTGCTGTGTTCCTCAGTAGTTTTTTTTTTTTTTTTTTTTTTTTTTTTTTTTATGTATTTTTTTTATTTAATTCTAGGTAGTGTGACAATGTATAGTTTTTACATATGTATACATTTCCATTTTGTTATCTGCATCTTTACATTAGAATCTCTACCCCACCCCATGACAGGCCCCAGTGTGTGATGTTCCCCTTCCTGTGTCCAGGTGTTCTCAATGTTCAATTCCCACCTATGAGTGAGAACATGCGGTGTTTGGTTTTTTGTCCTTGCGATAGTTTGCTGAGAATGATGTTTTCCAGTTTCATCCATGTTCCTACAAAGGACATGAACTCATCCTTTTTGATGGCTGCACAGTATTCCATGGTGTATATGTGCCACATTTTCTTAATCCAGTCTATCATTGTTGGACATTTGGGTTGGTTCCAAGTCTTTGCTATTGTTAATAGTGCCGCAATAAACATACGTGTGCATGTGTCTTTATAGCAGCATGATTTTTAATCCTTTGGGTATATACCCAGTAATAGGATGGCTGGGTCAAATGGTATTTCTAGTTCTAGATCCCTGAGGAATCGCCACACTGTCTTCCACAATGGTTGAACTAGTTTACAGTCCCACCAACAGTGTAAAAGTGTTCCTATTTCTCCACATCCTCTCCAGCACCTGTTGTTTCCTGACTTTTTAATGATGGCCATTCTAACTGGTGTGAGATGGTACCTCATTGTGGTTTTGATTTGCATTTCTCTGATGGCCAGTGATGATGAGCATTTTTTCAAGTGTCTGTTGGTTGCATAAATGTCTTCTATCTTGGGCGAAGGATATAAACAGACACTTCTCATCAGTAATTTTTTTTATTGGTAAACAGTATTCTTGTACATGGATATAATGAAATTTCTTTGTCTCTTCATCAATTGATACATTTTTTTTTGTCCAGTTTTTGGATATCATGAATAAAGCTGCTCTGAATATTTTTAGAAAAGTTCTTTAGGTAGATGTATGTTATCATTTCCGTTGGACAGAACACAGTGGAAACACTGTGTCATATGGCAGGTGTATATTTAATAATTTAAGGAACTACACACATTCTCCCAAAACAGTGTGCAATTTCACATTCGTACCAGCACATAGAATTACAGTTCTCCAAATGCTCATTAACACATAGTATTGTCAATGTTTGTCATTTTGATCATTCTAATAAGGTTCAATTTTAGTTTCTACTAAACTACCATAGTTAATAAGAGTATAGTGGTTTTCAAATTTTACCCTTTTTGAAATGTTTTCTTATGGTTTAAGTTTATAAATTCTTTATGTATTTTGGATACAAATACTCTATCTGCTGTACATGCTATGAAAATGTTCCTGCAATCTGTGGCTTGTTGTTTCTCAGCTATGCTTTCCATAGAACAAATATTTTAATTGTATAAGTTACAAATTACCAATTTGTTACAGTCCATGCTTTTCTGTTGTTTTTCCAAGAATACTTTTAAGTTAGGTTTTTGTATGATAAATCGTAAAAAGATAATATTCTTTAATTTTTCCATATGGGTATTCAGTTTTCAAAAATACTTTGAGTTAAATTTTTTATTATTTTACCATTTCTTTGTTGGAACAGCTAGATCTTCAAGCATAATGTGGAACAAAAGTTGTCAGAGTGGCTGTCCTTATCAGGAAAGTGATTTTTTTTTTTTTACTATTGTATATGATTTAGCTTTATCAGACTGATGCCGTTTCATTCTATTTCTAGTTTACTGGAGATTTCTTATCATTAATTTTGTCAAATATTGTTTCTCCATCTATTAAAGTGGTGTCTGTATTTTTCTCTTTGTACAATAAAAAATTTGGCTGGCCTTTGTTTCCTCTTCCTGGGAAGTAACCTCCAAATCCCTGCAATTTCTCAAGTGATTTGGAAGCCTCTCTGTCCTCACCCCCTTTGCCTGAGTTCTATTATATTTCTCAGAAAAAATAAAGTTAATATTTTCATTTTGAACAAGCAGTTAACCTGGTTATACTATAAGCTCCCTCATCTTCAGTAGATGCAGGCTTAAATATCAGTGTAATTTCTTAAGTCTTCATTGTTCTACTGTGAGTCTGTCTATGCATTCATAATTCATCAGTCTGCCAGAGATTTACGTAAGGCCCATACACAAAATTAAGAAATCCCCTTCTCTCCTGTCTCCTCTCTGGGATTCCTCTTTACTCTCTGTAGTTTCACCTGCACAGACTCCTTTCCCTGGTTCCTCTAGCCAGAAATATGGCAGGTTTTAATCAGATTTATTCATCTGCACTTTACTGATTTGAGGCCCTGGTCCACCATCAAGAAAAAGCCAAAAAACAATGGAAAGTTTCAAGTTTTAACTCCTCCAACAATATGCTTGCATTTGTTTAGTATTCTGAATTTTCCACTAGTTCTTCCCTATATTTCTTCTTGAGTATGTAGCAGTTATCAGTAGAAGGGCTAGACTATAGAGGACCTACAGTGATATGTTAGAAGAAGAAAATCTCAATTAATGAATTTAGTGATTAGGAATCCATGAAGATATCTGAAAATTTTAGTAGATGGATAACGCAATAAGCAAGAACTTCTTAAAACCAATGAATGATCTAATTCATGAAATTCAAATCCCGTGAAACCAATGTCTTGGTATATTTATGGATGTTGCAAACCCTAATTATGATGATTGCTATTACATATTCAGTTCACTTGAAAAACCTGATGTCCAATAAATGAATTTGTGCCCATCCATTGCAAGTACATATTGTGAAATACACTGCAATGATTTTGCATAATAATTAATTTACAGTAAATTTTATTTTCAGTAACTGTAATAGAAAACATATTTGTGAACCAATATGTATTAATATAAGCCAAAACTTTTCTTGGTGTTATTCAGACAACTAAGCTATCTCTGAGTTATATAAATTTTTGGTCTGTTTGTTACTTTATACACTAGTAAATCTAGTAATTATGGATAGGTTCCAGCAACATAATTCAAGTGTCCTAGAGATATATCGAGATTTCTTGGAATAGTCTCCCTTGAGGGTGAAAAATTATGAGAATGTTCATGCTTCTTTCAAAATTGGCAGTCCATAAAATTACTATGCTTGTTTTTATGCTCTTGTTTCAACAAATGCTTACAGAACTATGAATCAGGCTTTACGAGAGTTACTAGGGATAAAATGAGTTCCTCTAGTTTCAGAGAAGCTAATATGTAAAGTATGCATATAAAGTAAAGAATTTCTAGTTGTTATTATTTCCATTGATTTTATATATGGAATTTTAATTATATATTCACAAAAGTAGTCCCCTCCTTTTTTGAAATTTTCTCTAAATTGATCTATAAGATAATCAATGTGCAAGACAATCTTCACAATCTTACACCTCTACTTTTCATAACTGAGCTATGCTTTTTTTTTTTTCTTTTTCTTTTTTCTGACAAGGTCTTGCTTTGCCCAGTCTGGAGTGCAGTGGCATGATCTCTGCTAACTATAGCCTCTGCCACCCCCGAGGCTCAAGCAATACTCCCACCTCAGCCTCCCGAGTAGCTGGGACTACAGGCATGCACCACCATGCCTGGCTTTTTTTTTTTTTTTTTTGTATTTTTAGTATAGACAAGCTCTCGCCATATTGCCTAGGCTGGTGTTGAACTTCTGGGTTCTAGCAATCTGCCCACCTTGGCCTCCCAAAATGCTGGGATTACAGGTGTGAGTTACCACGCCCAGCTCGAGCTATGCTTTTTAAATACATTCATTTTACTTGTGTTCTCGAACTATTTACAAAAACATTATTGTAAAGTATTAATACTATCTTTAATTTATTCTGTGAAATCTTAGGATTTAAGAAAATGAAACATAAAAATTCAAGATTTAACCTGAGTATGAGATATCAAAGTAGCATCAGATTTTGAGCAGCTGATGTCAGGTATATAAGTTCAACAAAATAATGTTCAACAGCCTCAAATAGAGTTTCTGAGTCACATTCTGCCCAGCCAATATTCATGTATGATAGGAGAGTAATCAGTAGTCTGGATTCAACGTTGTGCTTTTTAGTAATGGACATCCAATCCTTCTTGAGGATCATTAGTGCTTACTAATGGCTCATGTCCTATTTTCTGTTCCAACTGCGCTATTTTCTTACTTCCTCAAAGTGAAGAGGGGTCCTTCTTGTAAAAGATGGTTGTTAGCAAGAGGAATGAGATCTTGAGATCCATTGTGCTTATGGTGATTATAGTTTATAATAATGTATTGTATATTTCAAAATTGCCAAGAGAATAAATTTCAAATGTTCTCACCCCAAAAACTAATAAGGGTGCAAGGTGATGAAAATGTTAATTATCTTGATCTATCATTCCACAATGTATACATGCATCAAACCATCATATTGTACCCCATAAATATATACCGTAGTCAATAAAAATAAAAATTATACAATTTAAAATATACAAAAAACAAAAACAATTTAAGCTAGAATTTTTCCTTTTTTGGAACTGATTATGAAAAATTAGTACAATGAAAAGGATGCCACTATTTAATATTAAATATATGCTGTATGCTGTATGACACACTGACTCCAAGAACTCAAGGAATGGGAAATGATTAGATCTCCTTTTTGTGAGAAAGAAATCTCAAAGAAAATGAATCAAACAAAAAACTAGCAATTTGTGTAGATGATAGAAAATAGATAATTCTTTGCTAAGTCCCTGATTCCTCTTGGTTTCTTATAGTATTCATTGATTATCAAAGCTTATTGTTCTTGCCAGGCGCCGTGGCTCACGCCTGTAATCCCAGCACTTTGGGATGCCGAGGCGGGTGGATCACCTGAGGTAAAGAGTTCAAAATCAGCCGGGCTAACATGGTGAAATCCCTTTTCTACTAAAAATACAATAATTATCCAGGTACAGTGGCACGCAACTGTAGTCCCAGCTACTCGGGAGGCTGAGGCAGGAGAATGGCTTGAACCTGGGAGGCTGAGGTTGCAGTGAGCTGAGATGGCACCACTGCACTCCAGACTGGGAGACAGAGTGAGACTCCTCAAACAAACAAACAAAGCATATTGTTCCGTATTTGTCAATATCAGTGCCACTGTGGTAGAGAGGGATACATTTAAATTCTAGAATAGTTATTTATTTTTAAATTTCAGTAATGTTGTCTTAAATAGGGAAGAGGTTATTTCTTTTTTCTCTCAGCTATCTTCTACTTCTTCTGAGTTTATTTTCTTAAAAAGAAACTTTATTGTGAGTAATTTACATAAGCACACTTTACATAAAGTGTACAAATGACATGTGATATTTGAATACATCTGTGAAACTAACAGCATATTCAAGTTAAAGATGTATTTAAGGCTGGGCGCGGTGGCTCACGCCTGTAATCCCAGCATTTTGGGAAGCCGAGGCGGGCGGATCACGAGGTCAGGAGATAGAGACCATCCTGGCTAACACAGTGAAACCCCGTCTCTACTAAAAATACAAAAAATTAGTCAGGTGTGGTGGCGGGCGCCTGTAGTCCCAGCTGCTCTGCAGGCTGAAGCAGGAGAATGGCGTGAACCCGGGAGGTGGAGCTTGCAGTGAGCTGAGATCGCTCCATTGCACTCCAGCCTGGGCAACACAGTGAGACTCCAAATCAAAAAAAAAAAAAAAGAAAAGAAATTGTATTTACAACCCCCGGAAAATTCTTCCTATTTCTAATTAGTTTATTCCTCTTTTTATCCACTGAGCTCTTCTCTGTCAATGCATCAGTCTAGGTTCTCCAGCGAAATAGAGCAAATGGGAGACTAAACACACACACATGCACACACACACACCCCATGTAAGTTGTAAGCTGTAAGATTTCTTTACATAAATTCAACAGGAGTAATTTGTTCTATGTATAATTTACAATATGAGGATGTGTGTGTCTATACATGCACACACACATATAAATGTGGTGTGTGTGGGGGGGTGTAAAGTCTTTCATTTGCTCTATTTCTACACAAAAAAGTATATATTATTTGTTATAAGGAATTCACTCACACAATTGTAAAAGATATACGTGTGTGTATGTATACAAATATATATATATATACATATATATTTTTTCCAAATTAACTGTTTGATACACAGGCAAATGTGTGGCATGGTGGTTTGCTGCACGTATCAACCCATCACCTAGGTGTTAAGCCCAGCATGCATTAGTGATTTATCCAGCTGCTGTCCCTCCCATTACCTCTCTGACAGGCCCTGGTGTGTGTTGTTCCCCTCCCTCTGTCCATGTGTTCTTGTTGTTCAGCTCCCAATTATGAGTGAGAACATGGTGGTGTTTGGTTTTCTGTTCCTGTGTTAGTTTGCTGAAAATGATGGCTTCAAAATTCATCCATGTCCCTGCAAAGGACATGATCTTGCTCCTTTTTTTGGCTGCATAGTATTCCATAGTACATATGTACCACATTTTCTTTATCTAGTCTATCGCTGATGGGCATTTTGGTTGATTCCATGTCTTTGCTATTGGAATAGTGCTGGAACAAACATATGCATGCATATATCTTTATAATATAATGACTTATATTTCCTTGGGTATATACACCGTAATAGGATTGCTGGGTCAAATGGTATTTCTGGTTCTAGATATTTGAGGAATCCCTACACTGTCTTCTACAATGGTTTAACTACTTTACATTCCCACCAACAGTGTAAAAGTGTTCCTATTTCTCCACAGCTCTGGCAGTGTCTATTCTTTCCTGACTTTTTAGTAATCACCATTCTGACTGGCATGAGTTGATATCTCATTGTTGTTTTGATTTGCATTTCTCTAATTATCAGTGATGTTGAGCTTTTTTTCACGTTCGTTGGCTGCATATATGTCTTCTTTTGAGAAGTGTCTGTTCATGTCTTTTGCCCATTTTTTGATGAGGTTGTTTGTTTTTCCCTTTGTTTAAAGTTCCTTGTAAATTCTGAATATTAGACCTTTGTCAGATGGGTAGATTGCAAAAATTTTCTCCCATTCTGTAGGTTGCCTGTTCATGTTGATTATAATTTCTTTTTCTGTGCAGAAGCTCTTTAGTTTAATTAGATCCCGTTTGTCAATTTTGGCATTTGCTGCCATTGTTTTTGGTGATTTCATCATAAAATCTCTGCCCATGCGTATGTCCTGAGTGGTATTTCCCAGATTTTCTTCTAAGGTTTTTATAGTTTTAGGTTTTACATTTAAATCTTTAATCCATCTTAAGTTAATTTTTATATAAGGTGTAAGGAAGGGGTCCAGTTTCAGTTTTCTGCATGACTAGCTAGTTTTCTCAGCACCACTTATTAAATAGGGAGTCCTTTCCCCATTGCTTGTTTTTGTTACGTTTGTTGAAGATCAGATGGCTGTAGATGTGTGGTCTTATTTCTGAGATCTCTATTCTGTTCCATTGGTCAGTGTGTCTGTTTTGGTACCAGTACCATGCTAATTTAAAGATTCAATGCTATTACCATCAAACTACCACTGACTTTCTTCCCAGAACTAGAAAGAACTACTTTAAAATTCATATAGAGCCATAAAAGAGCCTGTATAGCCAAAACAATCGTAAGCAAAAAGAACAAAGCTGGAGGCATCACACTACCTGACTTCAAATTATACTACAAGGCTACAGTAACCAAAACAGCATGGTACTGGTACCAAAACAGACACACTGACCAATGGAACAGAATAGAGATCTCAGAAATAAGACCACACATCTACAGCCATCTGATCTTCAACAAACCTAACAAAAACAAGCAATGGGGAAAGTTTTTCTTTTACAACTCATGGTTTTGGTTTGCTTTCTAGCATGTTTTCCTAACCCAAGTTCTTAAAGAGTTTTTTCCCAGGATTTCTCACAATTTTATAGTTTTCCCTTTTACACTTAGGCTATCACCTATTGAAAGTTAATTTCTGAACATAATTTGATGTACTGGTGAGTTCCCCTTCCCACACAATATGAGTATCCAGTTGTTTCAGGACCATTTGTTGAAGTGTTTCCTTTCCTTCATTGACTTTATTTTGCATCTTTGCCAAAAAATAATTTAACCTGAAATGTGAAGATTTAATTCCTGGACTCTCTACTATTGAGTAATTCATATATCTACATTTTGGTCAATATTACAGTGTCTTGATTATATGTCTTTAGAATAAATCTTTAATCAGGCTTATGGAAGCCTTCCAACATGGCTCTTCTTTTGGGAAATTATTTTCTTTGTTCTAAGTTATTTTTTAAATGTAACACTTTAAAGTTAGTCAGTTTTTGGGATTTTGTGGGTGTTGCATTAATACTACATATAAGTCTGTGCAAACAAATATGAATCCTCAAATTCATAAGAGTAGTATACTTATACATTTATATAGGTTTTACTTATGAAACCTATACAAAAGTTATGACACAATTTTCTTAAATGTATGTATTAATACATTTATATTAAAATTATTTAGTAATAGTGTTGATGTTATTGTAAATTAACTTAAAATTATTTTTAAGTGATTACTGGTTGCATGAAATCACATAATTTTTTTATGCTGACATGTGTCCTACAACTTTAGTTGACTACATTCCTTGGGATTTTCTGTGTAAACAATCATCTGCAAATAGGGAATCTTTTCATTCCTTTTCAATTATGATGTGTTTCTTTTTTCTTTCTTCCTTTTCGTCCTTATTTTACCTTATTGTAATGACTAGGCCATTCAGTACAATATTGAATAGAGGTATTGAAACTAGGCATCTTTCTTGCATCTTTGTTGAACTTAGGTGGACCACATTAAATATTTCAACATCAAGTATGATTTTACTTGTAGGCAGGTAGTTGCTCTTTTCTTTAGATTATTTAATTAGACTTCCATAATCCCCAGAAAATTAACAAAAATCGAATAAATGATCTAACGGTTTGCTTTTGTGGGAAAGGACTAAGGAATCTCTTTCCATCTCCTTCTGTCTCTTCTCATTTAAGTGTCGGCACTCAGGCTTACCTTACCTCTTCTGTTCCCCCAAGTGTCTGCATTTTTCTTTCCCTTTATTGGATCTCATAATTATGACCTTGGGTCCAATCAAACCTCTAAATTCACATTTGAGAATTAGGAAGTAGAGAGTATTATCCTGATATGTCACTTTTTCTCTTTGTATTCAGGCTTACTGTATGTGTGGGAGGATACATTTTACTATATGGCACAATACAGCTTAACAGAATTTGACATTACCATTTGGGATTAAATTTTGAGTTTACAAAAAGTCACATGTGATTTTTCTCTGCCCGCTTTCTGAAAATATGTATCTCTGGAATCTTGTTTGCAATGATGATAGGTAGAAACTTATAAAAATGACAATTTTTGTGTCAGTAGAGAAAAATACTACATTGATATCAAATCTTAAGATAAACTGCATGTTTTGCTTTTAACTATATTTTATTATGTGGTTTAAAAAGCAATTTTGATAGCACACAAATGTAGAAGAAGCTAGAGAATGGTTATTTCATATGAGAAATGCATTTCAATGAGGAAAAAAGGAGAATCTGGGTGAGGAGGAGTGTATGTTTTGAAAGTTACTAGACCAAGGCTATTCAAAGAAACAATTAATGGAAAAAATTCATTCTTTTACAAGAAAGCTTTGCATAATTGCATTGGTTCCAGCTGCAAACCAAGAACAGCTGGACATCAACAGATATATTATGCTCTGCTATGTAATGGTAGCCACTGATAAGACATCAGGGGAGTCTACTGTGATGATTATCTCACCATGAGTGAACTGTAATGTGCCCAGAAACTCAAAACAGCCACCCCAAGGAAACATTAAAACCACTCAGAAATCTATGCCTATAAGGGAAGATTTGTACAAATCCTTAGATCTTCATAAGAGACGTTATATGCCATTTTTAGAGGACACTCGATAGAAAGTAAAGCAAGAAGAGTTGACTCACAGGATCCCCTACTCTGAATCTATAGTAAATGTGAATTACATGCATAAGAAAGGAATACAAGTGAGAGTGAGTAAAGAGTTTGAAAATTATGTTAGTAATTTATTTTTCAGAAAATACGTCATGTATTTATGGTTGTTTTTTTTCCTTCTTCAGATTTATCCTTCCAGAAGTTTCACATTACTTAGGACCATATATTTTATTATCATTGTATTTGTTTGTAATAGAGATTCTACTTTCAAGAGTCTGTAATATACTAAAATTACGGTAATAGAATGTTTGCTCTTAGAGTGTGTGCTAACTGAAATAATACGTCAAGTATCATTTCACATGGTGATACAAAGAACAATTAATTTGCTACCAACTACTTTTTATAACATCTATACAACACTACCTCAGACTTTTAGCCATCTGATGTTGTTCTTTCTAAAATATAGTACTCATTTATGATTTTCATGTGCTGACTTATTTCCAGGCGATACGTATTCAACAGATGTTGGCAGCTGTCTCCTCACATTATTGTGGTTTCCTTAAAATGTGTAATTATTCAACCCATTAGCAATTGTATCACTTTAATTCACTGTACATTGTCCCTCAAGTATCTTTTAGTAATGGACACTATGGTTTGTCTACCAAGTATCCATTCTCCCCTTTTCCACTTATAATAGTAACAGATTTGTTTAGCTATCTCACCTTCCCCTCTTTGTGCCTTGGGGGAAGTTCTAACACAGTTTCAGCAATGTGTTTCATTGTCCAAGGATACTTCATTTTCCATGACAGTAATTGGTTCAGAGATGGGCAGATATCAAGTTCTGGCCAATAAGATGTAAGAGAGACTCAAAGAAAGAGACATTCTCTATTCTTCCCTAGTTAGTGTCAAGCATTGTATGATTGCTGAAAGTGCTGTAGCCATCTTGATATGAATCCAGAACTAAAGATAGAGAAATGGAGAGAAAGCATGAACCCAGGTCCTGGAAACATTGTTGATCTATTACTTCAAACAATCATGGAGAGCACACTACCACTATAATTGTAGGTATGTGATAACAAAGGTCCTTTTCCGTTGGATTTTATTTAATTTTTAGCCTCAAGTATCAAAATATTTAACAGTCTGTCATCCAATTGTTCATTTGTAACATCAGGGAAATAACACTGAAGTCAGTTTTTCCTTCATAATAATCAACTTTCTAGGATCCCTGTATATTTAATTTCAAGCAGATAAACATGTATATGGAAGGAATTTGCCATAAAGTTGAACTATGTATATAAAGCAAGCTAAAATCTCGAGGCCATCTTATTTAAAAGATTTTTTTTTTAAACCTGACAGAAATCTTTCATGGGCTCTGAATCTTCAGTCCTGTATTTATCACATCAACTCTAAAGTTTACAAAATTATGCTTTCTTCAAAGAGGTAACTATGCTTCATCTGTGAACTAAAAATTATAATTTTTACACCTATAGTATCTAACAAATTGCCAAAATATAAAGAGTAAGTTGAGCACACAAACTACAATCTATGTATATATCAGTGCATACCTATGTGTAGTTCATGTATACATATCTTGTACACACATGGATACACACATATACATAACATTAGCCTCAAATAAATTTATAGAATTATAATTGTTATTCCAGAAGTCCTCCTAGTATGCCTTTAACCAAAAAGTAAATTTATCTCCTAAACTAAAAAAAAAAAAAAAAAAGAAATTGTTAGTGCCATCAGTTTTTGAAGTTATGAATTTTCTCTAGAGTTACAAATCTATGGCAGGCATTTCCAAAGTATATAGTAATGCATAATAGAATAAGATTTGTTCATCAATCCATTAGTAACCATTCAAGTTCACACTCAGATGGTTTAATAACCAAAACCTTTTCCTTAGTCAGAATAAAACTGAGCTCAGTATATCCCCAGCAACCACTTGCTTTTCTTTTTTGCTTATTAGGTCAGGCAGATCTATTACTCCTGAGGAATTCAGTCTCTCAAACTTTCTTCTTTTTAGTTTTTCTAAGCTATTATTTTGAGAAAAGTTTTGTTTTCTGTCTTAACAAATTTGCCCCTATGAATAGCTTATGTAAATGAAAATAATATATGCAGGACAAAATATAAAATAAATTTTTAAATGTGGACACATTATTTTAAAAAGCCAAGAAATATTAAATCATAAATTATTCATATATCCCAGTTAATCTTAAGATTACCATACCAATCTTTAACACAAAGAAAGAACATAAATATACATTAAATAATATAATATATTCATTAGAATTACTAAAATATATAAATTATAGTTTATAAAAATTATTATGTAAGCTTTTTAAAATTAATATAAAGTAATTATAATATTTTAACTAACCAAATACTTCACTTTCATGAGATTAAAAACAAAAATCTATGCTATAGTGTTATAATTCTTCAACAGTCTTATTTAAACTATTAACATTTTTAGTAGATATTTGACATATAGTACAAAGTTAACATTTCACCTGAGTTCCGATCTGATAATCTCAAATGTAGGAAAGAGTTGATGAATATCCAGTTGTTTAAGATTTGGTATTTAACATAGTATAAATTTGTTAATTAGACTTGTAGGAAATAAAATTTTTACTATCTAGCTCTGCAAATCAGTAAGTTTATATTCTTTGGTCTAGTGGCTGAGTTATGCTGTATTTTTCTTTCTTTAATACACTACTTGTGCTTTTTGAAAAATGTCCACTTTTCCAAAGCAGATATTCTTTCCACATAAAAAAGAATCAAACCATTCTTAAATCAAATTTATCCCTAAGTTTAGTTTTCAGGATTGGTGTCATTTAGTGAGAGACATTATTGTTGAATTATTTTATGTTTATATTATGGATCTGCACTTACAGTATAGTCTAGACTACTTAAGGACTCAAATCCTCAATGCAAAAGATAAATGCTATCTGCAGAAATATATAATTTTCACTTAAAAAAATGTACCTCAAAGAAGTCTGTCCTCTATGTAGTAGTGATAAAGGCAAATCTGAGTCTAAAACTTTAGCTCTGAGTTTGTGCTTAAAGATTTTTAACAATATAATTTGAGCCTAAGAGTGGAACAAACATATCACTCTCTTGTACTACGTATTTAGAGAATATAGAGAGTATAGCTCTCTATATACTTTTAATTTCAGCTTTTATTTTAGACATAGGAGGTACATACATAGGATTGTTACATGGGTTTATTGGACCCAGGTAATGAGCATAGTACCCTGTAGATAACTTTGAAACCCACACTTCATTTCTCCCTCCCTCTCTGGTAGTGTTCAATGTTGGTTATTCCCATGTTTATGTCCATGTGTGCTCAATGTTTAGCTCCCACTTATAAGGAATAAATGTGGTACTTGGTTTCCTGTAACTTCATTAGTTCACTTAGAATTATGTCCTCCAGCTTCATCCATGTTGCAGCAAAGAACATGATTCTACTATTTTTTATGGCTGCATAGTATTCCATGGTGTATATGTACCACATTTTCTTTATTTAGTCAATGGGAACGTAGCTTGATTCCATGTCTTTGCTATTGTAAATAACATGGCAATGTACTTACAAGCATGTGTTGCTTGATATATTGATCTATATTCCTTTGGGTATATATCCAATAATGGGATTGCTTGATTGAATGTCAGCTCTGTTTTAAGTTCTTTGAGAAACTTCAAATTGCTTTCCACAGCGGCTGAACTAATTTACATTCTCACCAACAATGTATAAGTTGTTCCCTTTTCTTCATAGCCTAGCCAGTATCTGTTATTTTTGACTTTTTAGTAATAGCCATTATGACTTGTGTGAGATGGTATCTCATTTTGGTTTTGACTTGCACTTTTCTGATGATTAGTGATGATGAGCACTTTTTAATGTATTTTGGCTGCTTATATGTCTTCTTCTGAGATATTTTGTTCATGTCTTTTGCCCACTTTTTAATGGAGTTGTTTACTTTTTGCTTCTTGATTTGTTTAAATTCATTATATATTCTGGATATTAGACCTTTGTTGGATGGACAGTTTGTGAATATTTCCTCCCATTTTGTAGGTTGTCTGTTTACTCTGTTGATGATTTCTTTTGCTGTACAGAAACTCTTTAGTTAGGTAAGTAAAGAGGAAAGCAGGTGGTGAGAGAAATTAAGAGACTAAGTCATTTTTTTATTTTGTTTTCTTTTTTTGAATTGTTAACTACTTACACATAATTTTCTTCACAGTGTTTTATGTGATCTTCTGAGCCAACAATAACTTATCCACCATTTGAACTATCTTATACTTTATTAAAAATCATTTGTCATAATTATCACCTTTTTTTATTTTTTTGAGAAAGGGTCTCACTCTGTACCCAGGCTGGAGTGCAGTGGCACAATCTCTGCTCACTGCCTTTGCCTCCTGGGCACAAGGAATCTTCCTACTTCAGTTTCCCTAGCAGCTAGGACTAGAGGTGTGTGCCACCACACAGGGACAATTTTCGTATTTTTTGTAGAGATGGCGTTTTCCTAGGTTGCCCAGGCTGGTCTCAAATTCCTGGGGTAGAGGAAATCTGCCCCCACTCCACATTCCAAAGTGCTGGGACTACAGGCATGAGGCACTGCACCTGGCCCAATGATCACTTTCTAATTTATATTTTAGTTATTTATGTATATGACTAAAATATATTGTATCATTTTATTTTGCTAAATATGAAAAGTTTTACATTTTGTTGTTAACATTTTTAATATTATTTTGCAAAGATAGAGGAATCATTGAGGCTGATACTTAATGTGTTTTACTGCTTAATTTAGCCTGTATTTATGTAAGTATATAAAACAAACAAATCTGCTTTGTAAAAAAAGTTCATTACGGAGATTACCTGTCATTGTTGAAACTATTTAAAATTAAGAACTGATCACACAGACATCTTCAGTTGCATACCTAAATTCACTTGCACCTGCTTTAGTACTTTTTTCCTGCTTGAGACTAGAAGAAAGAAAACATCCTGATTTCAGAGTGTTATGTTTCTATGAAAGGGTTGATTAATTATTCCATTTTATTTAAACTAGAAAGTTCTACAGCGATAGCTAATGCAGTTGAATAAAAATTTTAAAAAGTAACTGAATTAGTCTAATACCTGATTTTCATTGACATTAATAATTATCTCTCTATTTAGAATATGAATCAGTATGGATTCCTTGATGAATACAAAAGTATATTTCCTAGATAAAGAATCAGTTGTAAAAGAAAGAAATATTGGGTAATGTTGCTTAGCAGTAAAACAAATTTAAAGAATTACAGAAGTCTCAGTGAATGCTTTTTAAAGCCAAGAAAGTTAGTTGTTACGTTATATTTTATGAAGTGTTCTGGTGCACCATTATAATAACAAATGTTTTGTGGTCGATTTAGCTATTTGAAGAAAAAAGTCTCCTAGATAACAGTGATAAAATCATCTCAAAACTGAATAAAGATCAAATAAACCTCATATCAAAATTTCCAATATTCTAGATAGCTTAATTTTACCCTGTAAGATCAAATCTGGATGTATAATGCTGGCTAAATGCAAACACTTAAAATTCTGAAACATCACTTCCCCATGTACAGGTTTTCTTCAGAATGATCATCTTATAACAAGTCAGAGGTAGGGGAAGTTAATGGTCAAAGAAATTTTTAAAATACTCCATAAAATCAATGCAGGTGTCTATCAATGATGGATTGGATGAATAAATGTGGTACATATGTGCACCATGGAATACTAGGCAGACATAAAAAGAATGAACTCATGTCCTTTGCAGTAACAGGGATGCAGCTGGAAACCATTATGCTAAGTGAACTCATGTAGAAACAGAAAACCAAATACCACATATTCTCACGTATAAGTGGGAGCTAAACATTTAGTACATATGGTCATAAAAACGGGAACAATAGGCTGGGCGCAGTGGCTCACGCCTGTAATCCCAGCACTTTGGGAGGCTGAGGCAGGCGTACTACCTGAGATCAGGAGTTAGAGACTAGCCTGCCAACATGATGAAACCCCGTCTCTACTAAAAATACAAAAAAAATTAGCTGGGCGTGGTGGTGGGTGCCTGTAATCCCAGCTATTCGGGAGGCTGAGACAGGAGAATCGCTTGAACCTGGGAGACGGAGGTGGCAGTGAGCAGAGACTGCGCCATTGCACTCCAGCCTGGGCAACAAGAGCGAAGCTCCGTCTCGCAGTGGGGAGGGGGGAAAGGAACATTAGACACTGGGGAATACAAGAGACGGGAGGCGGGGAGCAGGGTAAAGGTTGAAAAAAAAAAAGAAAAGAAAAGAAACTACCTATTTTGGGGATTATTTTTACTACTGAGTGACAGATTTATTTGTACTCCAAACCTCAGCACCACACAGTATACCTATGTAACAAACGTGCACATATACCCCCGATTCCAAAAGTTGAGAGAAAAAAAATTATCCATAAGATACCCAAATAGTACTTTTTGAAGATTTATACTAAACATTAGCATATAAAATCCCATAGTGGTCCAGCTTTTAAAAAACAGCTTAACTTTGTTTAAACCAACCTAGAAATACGTTTAACCACAGGAATTGTTTAATTGATTTAAAACCTATTTTTATCCTACAGCTTCAGTGTTGCAAAACACATCGGTTTGGGAAATGTCTTTAAAGGCAATTTCATTAAAGACAAATAATTAGCTTTTACAAACATTACTTCAGAGAAAATTCTACTCACGTAAATGCTTAAGTAAAATCCATTACGCTGCCTGGAAATAGTAAAAATAACTAACAGTTATGGAGAACTAACTATGCATCAGGTATTTGCAAAATATATGCAAGCAACATCTCTTATATTTCCTTTACACACACGTGCTTTTTCCACTGCATACTCCACACAGTTAAAATAATGATCTACAGATTAATTTGGTATTTTAACAACATTGTTTAAATTATTGTGATTATTTGTCCTTGAACAAAAAGGAATATTCTAGACTCCTTCCTCAGAATATCTTAATGTATCCTAAAAAAAATGAGGCACCTCATAATTTATTTGCATTTCATTTATTTTAATCAATTTTTTCATAAAATACATTGTACTAGAATTTTTTTCTAGGTTATTAGGTATTATGTCTCAGGTATTTTGTTTGTTCATATATTATTAGCATAATGCATATGTAATATTACAGAATAAGTGATCCTTTCAGAAAAGATAATCATGGAGAGTACCATGCTTTCTAAATACTGTTATTACTGTTCTTTTCAAGCTGTAGCTTGAAAACATTTCCAGCTTTTTTTTAGAAGGAATAATTCTTGCTCAGTTGTGTTTCTTTTTTCGTTTTTTTTTTTTTGAGACGGAGTCTCACTTTGTTACCCAGGCTGGAGTGCAGTGGTGGGACTCGGGTCACTGCAAGCTCCGCCTCCTGGGTTCACGCCGTTCTCCTGCCTCAGCCTCCCGAGTAGCTGGGACTACAGGTGTCCGCCACCAAGCCTAGGTAATTTTTTTTGTATGTTTAGTAGAGACAGGGTTTCACTGTGTTAGCCAGGATGGTCTCAATCTCTTGACCTTGTGATCCACCCACCTCAGCTTCCCAAAGTGCTGGGATTACAGGAGTGAGCCACCACACCTGGCCAAGTTTCTTGAATTATATTTTCAACAGTTTCTATTTCAGAGTAAATAGCCTGAATATAGCTGTATTCAGACAGTCCTTGAATATAGCTATACAATTCTGGATAGACCACATGAAGCAAATATTAGAAATGATAAGTAAATAATTCTAAGTAAGTTGGGGAAGAAGACAAAAATTTTTAGTAACAACAGCTGGTAGTGAGTTCATCATATTTTTCCTCTGGTTCTCATGCTCCTGGCCCCAGAATAAATAAAGGCCATATATTTTCACAGAGTGGAATAACTAAAGACCTACCTTTCTGGCCACATAATTGAAAAGGGGGCAGCAAGAAATCAGAAATTATCTTAAAGATCACTGAAAGAGAGGAGCTTAGAAAATAAATCCATTTGTTTAGTTTATTAGGTTATTTTTTAAAATAACTTTTGGGTTTATCCATGAGGTACATATTTGTGGATCTCATCCTAATCAGCACACCAAATATTTTAAGTACTGTGCTAACAGATAAAAGAAACAGCTGGGCACTATAGCTCACGCATGTAACCCCAAAACTTGGGGAGGCTGAGGTGAGTGGATTGCCTGAGCTCAGGAGTTTGAGACCAGACCGGGGAACATGGTGAAACTGTGTCTGGAATTGGTTCTTTCCGTTGGGTTCTTGGTCTTGCTGACTTCAAGAATGAAGTCGCAGACCCTCGCGATGAGTGTTACAGTTCTTAAAGATGGTGTGTCTGGAGTTTGTTCCTTCCAATGTTCAGATATGTCCAGAGTTTCTTCCTTCTGGTGGGTTCGTGGTCTCGCTTGACTTCAGGAGTGAAGCCACAGACCTTCACAGTGAGTGTCACAGCTCTTAAAGGTGGCGCATCCGGAGTTGTTTCTTCCTCCTGGTGGGTTCGTGGTCTCGCTGGCTTCAGGAGTGAAGCTGCAGACCTTCGCAGTGAGTGTTACAGCTCATAAAGGTAGTAGGGACCCAAAGAGTGAGCAGCAGCAAGATTTATTGTGAAGAGCAAAAGAACAAAGCTTCTACAGCGTGGAAGGGGACCTGAGCAGGTTGCCGCTGCTGGCTCCGGTGGCCAGCTTTTATTCTTTTATTTGGCCCCACCCACATCCTGCTGATTGGTGCATTTTACAGAATGCTGATTGGTCCATTTTTACAGAGTGCTCATTGGTGTGTTTACAAATCTTTAGCTAGACACAGAGCGCTGATTGGTGCATTTACAAACCTTTAGCTAGACAGAAAAGGCTACATGAGTAAGTTCTTTAGTGTTAATTTGTAAGATTTTGTTGCACCCATCACCCAAGCAGTATCCACTGCACCTTATTTGTAGGTTTTTATCCCTCATCCCACTCCCACCCTTCCCTCCAAGTCCCAAAAGTCCATTGTATCATTCTTATACCTCTGCATCCTCATAGCTTAGCTCCCACGTATCAGTGAGAACATACGATGTTTGGTTTTCCATTCCTGAGTTACTTCACTTAGAATAATAGACTTCAATCTCACCCAGGTCAGTGCAAATGCCATTAATTCATTCCTTTTTATGGCTGAGTAGTATTCCATCATACACACACACACACACACACACACACACACACACACAAACACACCACAGTTTCTTTATCCACTTGTTGATTAATGGGCATTTGTGTTGGTTCCATGATTTTGGAATTGCGAATTGTGCTGCTGTAAACATACATGTGCAAGTATCTTTTTCATATAACAATTTCTTGTCCTCTGGGTAGATATCCAGTAGTGGGATTGATGGATCAAATGGTAGTTCTACTTTTAGTTCTTTAAGGAATCTCCGCACTATTTAACCTAGTGGTTGTACTAGTTTACATTCCCAAAAGCAGTGTAGAAGTGTTCTCTGATCACTGCATCCAGGACAACATGTACTATTTTTTTGATTTTTTTTCATTATGGCCATTCTTGCAGGAGTAAGGTTGTATCACATTGTAGTTTTGACTTGCATTTCCCTGATCACTAGTGATGTTGAGCATTTTTTCATATGTTTGTTGGCCACTTGTATATCTTCTTTTGAGAATTATCTATGAATGTCCTTAGTCAACATTTTGATAGAATTGTTTTTCTTCTTGTTAATTTGAGTACGTTGTAGATTCTGGATGTTAGTCCTTTGTCAGACGTATAGATTGTAAAGATTTTCTCCCACTCTGTGAGTTGTCTGTTTACTCTGCTGATTGTTCCTTTTGCCGTGCAAAACTTTTTAGTTTAATAAAGTCCCAGCTATTTATCTTGGTTTTTATTGCATTTTCTTTTGCAATAACTGACTTTTGGGGTCTTGGTCATGAAATCCTTGCTTAAGCTGGTGTCTATAACTGTTTTTCCAATGTTACCTTCTAGAGTTTTTATAGTTTCAGGTCTTAGATTTAAGTTCTTAATCCATCTTGAGGTGATTCTTGTATAAGGTGAGAGATGAGGATCCAGGTTCATTCTCCTGCATGGGCATGTAAAATGGGAAAGCTATTCTGAAAAACAGATAGTCAATTTCTCATTTAACTAAACATGCAACTCATAATAGCAAGGAATTCAACTCCTGGGCATTTATCTCAAATAAATGATGACTTCTATTCACACAAATACATGTAATTTCCATAGCTGCTTTATTCATAATTGCCTCAAACCAGAAACAATCCTGATATCTCTAAATCGGTTAATGGATCAACAAACTATGGTACATCTATACCATGGAATACTCCTCAGCAATAAAAAGAAGCAACATCTGAGTGAATTTCCAGGGAATTATGCTGAGTAAACAAAACAAAATAAAACACAAAAACAACACAAAACAAAACCTGGTTACAAACTGCATAATTCCATTTATATGACCCTCTTGAAATTATAAAATTACAGAAATGGGGAACAGACTTGTAGTTTCCAGAATACATTAGGTTTGTCCGGAGACACAGAACTAATGGGATATATCTGTATCTCTCTTTATATCTCTATCTATCTATCTATCTATCATCTATCTATAATTTATGTAACTATGTATCTATATACTGATCAATCACTCAACTGATCAGTCTATGTATGTATTGTATGTATGTATCTAGCTAGCTAGAATTAGAAGAGAGTTTTATTTTGAAGAATAGGCTCACACAGTTGTCAGGAATGCCAAGTCCAAAATCTGTAGGGCAGGCTGAACTGGCAAGCTGGAAACTCAGACAGAGGTGATTTTTCCACCTTGAGTTTAAAATTTCCAGCTCCGGACATTGGCTGAAAGCTCAGGCAGGATTTCTTGTCCAGGAAACCTCAATTTTTGTTCTTAAGGTCTTCAATTGATTTGATGAGGTCCACCTACATTATGGAGTGTAAGTTTTACTTGAAGTCACTAACTGTAAATGTTAACCATGTCTACAAAATACCTGCACAGCAACACATAGATTAGAGCTTGATTAAATTGCTGACACACAATAATACTAGCCATCACACAGGAGTATGCTGCATGAGTTCTAACAGAAATTGCCCAAAAAATAGAGATCTGATTCATATGCAATATTTTGACCTCAGTTAAAACCAATTAATTACATTTTACTTTAGGTGTAGAAACAAGAAGTACATTAACATTTGGAATTCAAACTCTGATTATGGATTGTATGCCATTTTAAAGACTACCTGATGTAAAGATATTTTTATGAGGCAAATATAACTAATACATATTGATTTCCTGAGATTTGCCACAGAACCATTTAAATTCCTGCAGGAAAATACACATTTTCCCGAAGGATCCTTTGAAGAGTTGCTTACATTGTGAACTTGTTTAGTGCACTTAATATACAGTTTAATTTGTAAAATTGAATAAAGATAAAAATATTAAAACCGAAAGTTTTATAAAATAGTCCTAGAGTCCTGGAGGATAATTAAAGAGAGTTTCAGACCTTCATAAAGTTGAACTTCAGAAGGCTTCCTGCTGTTAAGTAATAATAAACTAATTGTGACTTCCAAGTAGAAAACCACAGGGAAGATAGCGCTTCCACAAGAAATTTAAATCTGACATTAGAATCCAGCTTCTTATTATAGTTATTAGCCTTCATTCAGTTAACATTTTTCTCTCTTAAGACCATCTGGAATCTATTGTGACATTAGACATAGATTTTGCTTTTTTTATTTGTACCCAGGGCTATTGCTATTTTACAATTAAGTTATATAGTTCAAAATCATTTTTACTAAACTATACATGATAGAACAAATATTACATTAATTATGGAGATCACAATTATTTTTACTATTGATTTTTTAGAATGATTTGAGAAATATTCTATCATATCACTCATGTAGGTACTGATTTTTACATTTGGAAGTGATATATATTTATTTCCTGATGCTTTAATATGTTTTCAGGAATTTACATACTTTATTTTTATTTTGTCATCTCTCCTTCCTAATAGCATCTATTCCATTACATGAGATGGTTGTGGTTATTACTTTAAATATGTGGCACAGAACAAATACAATCCACTGAAACAGATTGTTCTCAACTTCATTATTATTTACTGTTTTCAAAGTATTGGCTCAAATAACGTTTCATATACAATAATCTTATAATTTACATAAAGGCAAAAAAAGAAGAAGCACTAGTGAAAAACATTGAAAAGTTAGTCTACCACTTATACTTTTCTTTTATCTCATGTACTACTTCGTTACAGTGAACAACTACTTTAGAAGAGAAGTTGCATGGATAATACTTACAGTGGTCTAAGCACTAACTAAATATCAGTCACAGTGACCATACAAATATATTTTGAAAGAACAGTAAAACAAGCTTGACTCTTAACTGCGAATCTGTTTTGATGTGGATTGTGGCATGTGAATAGAAATTTCATTGAAATTGAAGGATTGAAGGATTACCATTTATTTATTTATATTGATGCTGTTTACAACGGTCTCCAACATATATCTTTATGACTTTTAAAGCTTCTAAAACTTGGGCATGGTGGTGTGTACCTGTAGTCTTCACTACTCAGGAAGATGAAATAAAAGGATCCTTTGAGGCCAGGGTTTGAGAGCAGCTTGGGCAACATAGCAAGATCCTATCTCTAAAAGTTTTTTCTTTGTAAGAAGCTTCAAAAACTTTCAAAAGTTTAAACTATTTTATATTACCTTTCAAAAGTATTTTGCTATTGACTATGCAGCTTAAGAAAGCTTCAAGTGAAAAATTGAAGCAAATTAAGATCCCTACAAACTAGTTTATTTAGCAAGAAATAATAAAAGAACTGTTTGGCGGTACCTTCTTTTTCTAATTTATGAATATATTCATAATCTGAAGTTCAAATAAATTATTAAAATATATGAGGAAAAATGTTTATTCAAAAAATTTACTTATTTTTGTTATAAATTAAAAATTTACTTGAAATTTCTTAGCAGAGAGCTATCCAAATGAGACACAATCTGATTAATATACTTTCTGGAATATTGACTATGAATATGGACAAAATAATTAGTCTCAAATCTGCAGAAAGTTTTCATTTCTTAAGAAATGCCTCTACTTCTGTCAGTTACTAGCCTGTGTTATTAAACAAATGATGGGTATGCATTCCTGCATAAAAAACAAACTCATTTTTAAATTCCCTTCCATAGGGATCTGATTATGTTATTAAGATAATAGAGGCACAACCCTCACTACAAGAATAATGTGAAATTCTAAGATATAGGTAGAATAACATTTTAAGTGAAATAAAATGAATAACTGCAGCTTAACTGCAATAAATACAAAATAATTGCATACTTGAAATACTCCAAAACTCTTCTTCCAATGTAGAAAGAATGGATTCAATTACACAAAATGTTTATCTAAAATTAACTAATATTTCAAACAAACATATTTAAAAGGTTGGTATATAGAAAAAGAGTTTAATGTTCTCAACACAGAAAAATCAGTGAACGTAACCATGATTTTAAAATTAGTGAAGTGAATGTCAGAGTGGCTACGGTTTAGAAATTAATTAATTACTACAAGATGAGGTAGATTGTTAGGCAAGAAGCGGTTAATCTAGAACTTTATTAACTGGAAAAGCATTGGAGGGTTTATGATTTTATGTTTTGAAACCATCATTTCCACTTTTCTGTAGAAAATAGACTATAGATTTTTGTATGTATGGGAAATAAATTATGTAAAAAATAGAGTCAATCAATGTCATTGTGTGTGAGGACACCTAAATAAAGCACTGTTGTGTTGGACTTGCTACAATCTCCTCTCCCTACTTCTGCTTTTCTAAAAATATCCAGCCTCATTTATATGCCTCAACTTTATTTAATAGGGGCTTAAATATTTTATAAGAAAATGGAAATTAAATTACAAAATATGAAAAATATTGACAGGTGTACATATTCTTACATATCAGTAAGAAGATATCTATCTTCTTACTGATACTGTACATATTCTTACATATCAGTAAGAAGATAGATATCTATCTATCTATACTGATAGTATCAGATATCTGTCTATCTATCTATATATCTATCTACTATAGATAGATAGTATCAGATATCTATCTATCTATCTATAGTATCAGATAGATATCTATCTATCTGATACTATATTCTTACTGAGAGGAATGAAAATGGCATTAAAAAATTCAAACAAATATCTTAGGCATTATTTTATATAGATTTTGTAGAAGCTACAATAAATTAAAGATGACTAACAATTATAATAATGTTGATATATATTGATTGGCTTCTCGTCCTGAATTTAAGAGGATTGTTTCTCACTTATAGCTGTTCTGCTTAAGTCAGTCTACAAACTGCCACTTCACTATAGCGGGCAATCTTATGTTTTCCATAACACAGTAAGGAGCAAATACAAATAGCCATTGAAGATTTAATCCTAACAAGACTTTAAGGGAACTCATGGGGATTCTCCTTTTAATTGGTAATTGAATGGCAAATTCAAGTGTCTTGTTTAACAAAATGCACTAAGTTACCCTAGTCCACTGGTGAGAGATAAAACTTTATTTCACTGTTAGGAAAGCCGATTTTGTTTCAATAGTTCAGTATATTTCTCTTTTTTTAAGTGTGAGAGAAAATTGACAATGTACTTTCTCAGGCAAAGCTGAAGAATCCATATTCTCTAAATTCAAACGTAAACTAACCAAGCCAAAGAATAAGCCAGTTTATGGGAATGAAACTCTGTTAGATAATGCAACATTCCTTCTTGTTCATAATCTTCATTTCTCCTATTAGCACCCATTTCTCCTAGCAGCCAGCTAGAAAAAAAACATAATTTCAGAACACTATGTTTCTATAATTACAGCTCTCTGCTATACTTTTGTCTCCCAAGTCAGGTCTTGGGAGATTCTAAGATCTTGTCTTCTCATCAGGTTCTACTTGCAGTGAGGGTACAGCTTGTGTTTGTCAAATGAGTTAGTTCCTGTTGCTGCTGTAACAAATTCTAACTAATTTATTAGATTAAAACAAAAATTTATTCTCTTACAATTCTGGAGGTCAGAAATCTAAAACCAAACTGTTAAAGGGGCTCAGTTCCTTCTAAAGGCTTCAGGAGAGAATCATTGCCTGGCTCAAGGCCCATTCCTTCAACTCCAGCTTCTTGCTTCTATCCCCACATCTCCTACTATGGTTATTCTACTGCCTCCCTCTTACAAGGATTCTTGTGATTACATTGGGCCTCTACAGATAGCCTAGGACAATCTCACTACCTCAATATCTGCAATTTAATTACATCTACAAAGCTTATTTTGCCATGTAAA
Source organism: Hylobates moloch (assembly GCF_009828535.3). Lineage (NCBI taxonomy): Eukaryota > Metazoa > Chordata > Mammalia > Primates > Hylobatidae > Hylobates > Hylobates moloch. Next base: position 91,835,728 of record NW_026652284.1, read on the forward strand.
ATAACATAGTCACAGGCACCAGGGATTAAGACATGGACATCTTTGGGGAGGGCATTAATCATTTTACCACACCAAATTAACTGAGATTTTTGTTCTCCTTCCTGGAATTCAGCTCAAACATCATACGGTGGTGGGCAATTGGAAGAATCTTTCTTAGGCATATACTCTCTTGGTTTATCTTCATGTGCCAACTCCACCCTCTGATTATACAGATTCTTCCCTTGCCTGAGAACAAGTTAATCCTGCTCTTTTATTCTTTCAAGCATTGTGCCTTAAAGCCAGCATTTTAAATGTCCAGGGTAAGAATTGGTATCTTCATACTTTTTAGCCTCATGTATTATATACTGTAAGAGCCAGTACGTGTAAAACACCACACTAATTTCCCCCTTAACAGATATTAGTATGAACTAATACTACATATAGAAAAATGTTTCTATTGGTATATAGCAATGTTTACCTTGTATATCACATTTGTACATAGCAAGGGGAAGAAAGAAAAAATCCCTGCTTAATGAATATACATACTGTATTTCAGAGGTGTATTAGTCCATTCTCATACTGCTATAAAGAACTACCTGAGACTGGGTAATTTATGAAGAAAAGAGGCTTAATAGACTCACTGTTCCACAGGCTTTACTGAAAGCATGACTAGGAGGCCTCAAGAAACTTAGAATCATGGCAGAAGGGTGAAGGGGATGCAAGCATCTCATCACATGGTGACAGGAGAGAGACAGCAAGCAGAGGGGGAAGTGCTACACACTTTTAAACAACCAGATATTGTGAGAACTCACCCACTATCATGAGAACAGCAAGGGACAAACTCACCCCCATGATCCAATCACCTCCCACCAGGTCCCTCCTCCAACACTGGAAATTACAACTGGATATGAGATTTGGATAGGGACACAGAGCCAAACTATATCAAGAGGTATCACCTGTTGATATAAAATTGTGTGTGTCTCCTTTTGCAGTTACGAATCAGGTTAGAATAAACATCAAGGACATCTTTAAAAAGGAGAAATGCTAGAGAAAAAAAGGTAAAACATATAACTCGTGAAGAACTAAACATGATCATGTCTGGGAGAGAATTATAACTGCTAAAACCCATAAAGCCATATTCCAGAATAGTTTAATATTCCCCACCGTCTCAAGACATAATATTCTCCAGGCCAGCATTACATAATAAGGGAGCAAAATCTTGATGGTACAAAATGTCAGTTATAAAAGGCCATATTGTACCAATATAATTGAGTTTATACATAACTCTCTTCCATGGTATAATGCTATTCTCTTTATTTCTAGAAATATGTGAAGCGTAAACAATCAATGGTTTGGCCAATGTTTCAGCTAATCAGAGCCTTTTGGAGTAACTGGACATCAATTTGGCTTTACTGCCCAGGAGATATTCTAAAATCTTTGGACCTGGAAAAGCTGATGCTTTACGGAGAGCGAAAGTGAGCATCAGGCCCGTAATAAAGCCTTAAATGGAATGTCTAGAAGTATGTGAGCAAAATTGGTCTCACATTGATTAAAATATTTTACCAATAGAAAGGAATGTTTAACTGTAATAAAATTGAAAGCAATCATGCACACAAACAAAATGTCACTTCAAATAAAAGATTATATTAGGATTTATATAAGATGCGTAAGTTTCTCTAAGTAGTAATTTAAAATAAGCCAAGCATGTGGAAACTTACCTAAATACTTAGATAATGTATAGAATAATGAGGCTCTGAGTCCCTCTTCTCATTTCCTTCCTTCTTTAAAGAAATGGAAATTGTTCAATGAGAGAAATATGATTTCGACGGCAGCCCACAACAGGGCATTTTGACAGTTCATTTTAAAAATAAAACATTGAAATGCTTTACATTCAAGACGCAAAAAGATCAGAAAGCTCCGGACATGAAAGATATGAAGCTATGACCTGGAAATACAACCAGGGCCAAAATAGGCAAGGAGGGGAGGAGAGACAAAGTTGGCAAAAATGTAGTGGTGATAATTTCAGATCACTTGAAACCCTGTGATGATGACCACACCTTTAATTAGTCTTTGCCATGAGATGGTATCCAACTGAGAAATTATACTGGCATGATACTCAATTAATAATTCTTTCTTTGTGCTTAATAGAAATGTGAAGACATTTGGGGCCCTTGGAGCTCAAAACATTTCAAAAATCTATCCTTTACTTTGATGCCTAGAATGAGATGTTTTTTCCCATCTGTGCTAGACTCTGAATTCCTTGATTTCCTGTGACATCTTTAATTTCTGCTTGCAACAGCAAATTCTTTCTGAGCTTTTCTTTTTTTTTCCTTTCTTTTTATCATGAAATGCCTTGACAACAGATACTAAAGCTCTGACCTTTGCCAAAATCTCCACTAGAGCTAAAAGTTTAGATCAATAATCCACTTTCCAAGTTACTAAATATTACCAGTTTGCCACCACATGTAACAAATCATTATGATTTAAGACTCTAAATTTTATTTTCTCTTTTTGTCCTACATATATGACTATCAAAACAACTATCACATATTTACTTATTTATTATTATTATTGTTCAATTTCAAGAGAACTTCAGCAGTGCCCAATTTCTAGTGCAAGTTCTATATTAGCCTAGAGGAAAAAAAATTGCTTTATGAATATAAAACAAAAGCAAAGACAGATATTTCACTGGCTTAGCTCATTAAATATTTATCACTTGCTAATGGTCAATTTTGTATGAACCATTGGTCCTCCTTTTTACTTTATCTGTACCATGTGGTCTCCAAAGTCACCGAGACCTAGAAAGGTGAGAGAGGGAAGAGGTTCTTTAGTTCCTGTAAGACTCAGCTATGAAATAATGCTGATGATTCTATTCCTATTTCATTGGTCATACATCAAACCACCAGCAAGGGAGTCTGTGACATGTCAAGAAACAAATGAATATTTGGGGAGTACAACAGTCTCTGCCACACTAAAACCTGTTCAATGCAGTTGTTATATAGAACATGGCATGCGATAGATATTTAGTAGGAACCCTAAAAATAAAGAATGCAGGCCTCTCTCTGGAATAATGAAGCAGCGTCATTGTCTGGGGTAAATACCTGGGGTTCGTCATCTGGCATCAAGGAGATTAAGGACACAGACACACACTAGGAGTGAGTTTAGGAGCAGAGGTTTATTAGGCAAAAGAAAGAGAAAGGAGCTCTTGGAAGCTCTCTCCCTTGCAAGAAAGAGGGGCTCCCGAAAGAGAAAAGCCAGCCCGTGGCCGACTGCACCAGATATTATAGGTAGGCTTGAGGAGGCGGTCTGATGGACATAGGGCCAGGAAATTTGTTGACTAGGGGTGACATTTACATAGCGTGGGGAAGGCTGGTCTCCCCTCCCTAATCTTATTATGAAAATAGAGTATTTGCGTGTCCAGCGCCATATTGTCCTTTCCTTACTCTACACGTGGATTGGCAAATGGAAGGGAAGATGGAGCTGCCATTTTGAACATGCCTAGTCCCAGGCAGCCTTTTCCTATTGGCATAGCCGCTGGGATTCACCTGTGCAAGCTTCCTGTTTGCTTGCCTATGTCTGCAGCTGCATTTTACAAGCTTCTCTTTGTTAGAAAAGAAAATGATTTGGGGACTGCTTTTCATAAAAAGGAAAACCTTTCCAAGGACTCCTGTACCCTCACTATCTGCCTAAATTATTTCTTCTCATCTCCTATATCAGTAATAAGCAGTGTTTTTTTGTTTGAAAGTGGAGTTAACATTCTGCAATCCCTTTCCCAAATATAAAAGATTCAGAACACTATTCTCAAAGTGCATTATTAAGAGATATCAATTGGCTCACTTTAAAAAATTAACTTTGAGAACTAAAAATAGTATGACCTTTTCTAGTTGCTTATGATACAGAGGTAAACAACAAAGAAAAAAGCTCCTGTCCTCATGTAGCTTACTTTGTAGAAGCATGAGATAGATAGAAAAATAAATTGAAACATTTAGATATTGGTAAGTGCTTGAGTGGTAAGTGGGGTGAGAGTTAATGAATAACTTGAGGAAAGGGGTTTGAATTTAGAACAGAATTGTCAGAAAGTGTCTGTGAAAAGTTGACATTTGAACAAAGACAGGAAAGTGTCAAATTAGTATCAAATTACCATTGCCTTGGCCAAAAACAAAACAAAACAAAACAAAAAACTCATGCTTACATTACTAAAAACATGAGAATTTTTATATTTGGGCTTGGTGAAATTAATAGCATTATCTATTATTTTTGAGTGCATAGTATGCCAGAGCCTATGTCTGTGCATACTGGATTTCTGTGTCTTTAAAGGTTGTTTTCAGAGAGAAATCCTACTGAGATTATTTGTGTGTGGCTGACCTTAGAAATTATACTTGGTAAAATATGAAATTGAATATCAGACATCTGTCTTTTTAGAGATCCCTCCCTGATCCTTTTCTCCAATCTTTTTCCATGTCTTTAGGCCCCTCAACAAGTCTCTCTTCCCTGTTAACATCCTCCTACAATTTCCTTTTCTTTTTCCTAAAACTATTGGTCAGAATTTTGGCTATCTCCTAAAGTAAATTTATTTCATCATTAAAAACACCACTTTCTACCACTTTCAACATCATTCTCTTCTTCATTTTCATCTTATTCCTCTGGCAAAACTCTGGCTCTGTTGACATAGAATTATCCATTCCTCTGAACCTGAACTTGAACACCTGAATGCAATTGAAGAAAGTGCATACTCTGAAGGTTGTCTCATGCTGAATTCAAAATTCCTAAGTCAATTTTATTGTTATGCTATCTGGAAACTATTATATTTTCCCACCTCTTTTCTCTTTCCTCAGAACATTTTTTCTGTGTACTTATTGCTGAGAAAATTGAGCCACAAGCTACCACAACCACATGTATCCATTTATAATTATAGCCAAATGCTCTCTTACCTCCTGTTACTTTGAATAAAATATGTGCTACAAAGGCCAACCTCCCTCGAGTAAACTAGATTCTCATCCCCTTTTACTCAGTGATTGTGTTGTAACAGTTTCTCCTCTCTCAGCCCTTTATCATCAAATTTTCTCTCATATGGATTCTTCCAATAAGCGCACAAATGGATTCAGAATCAATATCCTAAAAAGAAGAAAAAAATCATTTTACTGTACATGGCCCTTTAGTTCCTCTTTATTTTCAGGAAAATTCCTTGAAAGAGGTATCTTTTCCTACTGTCTCCACTTCCTCTACTTATGATCTCAGGCTTTCTTATTTCACAGCACTGCTCTTGGCAGTTACCTTCTCGATACTGACAAATCCAATTTTCAGTCATCAGTCATCTCAACTGATCAATCAGTAGCATTTGACACAGGTGGCCACTTCTTCTATTTTAACATACTCTCTGCACTTGGCTTTTAACACCAGTCTCTTATTTTTACTCCTTATTATTCCTTCCAGATACTTCACTGCTTTTTTTTTTTAACTTTTACCTTATTTATTTTTGTTGTTTTTTTAATTGTAAATTGACAAATTTTTGTTGTATATATTTATGGGTTACAAAGTGAGGTTATGATTTCTGAATATAATTGAAATAATTAAATCAAGATAATTTTTAGTAACATATTCATCATTTCAGACACCATTTCTTTTTTTTGAAACGGAGTCTGTCTCTGTCGTCCAGGCTGGAGTGCAGTGGCGCAATCTCGGTTCACTGCAAGCTCCGCCTCCCAGGTTCACGCCATTCTCCTGCCTCAGCCTCCGAGTAGCTGGGACTACAGGCGCCCGCCACCACGCCCGGCTATTTTTTTGTATTTTTAGTAGAGATGGGATTTCACCGTGGTCTTGATCTCCTGACCTCGTGATCCGCCCGCCTCAGCCTCCCAAAGTGCTGGGATTACAAGCGTGAGCCACTGCGCCCGGCCCTCAAACACCATTTCTTGTGAGAACATTTGAAATTTACCTCTGAGAAATTTTGAAATGTAGAGTATATTACTGTTTACTATATTTACCACATTCTGCAGTATAGCTAAAAGGAAATAAAACATTCCATCAGTGGATAGCTTTAAAAACACAGTATGTGTGTACATACATATAGTATTCCATTGTGTATGTGTGTGTGCATATATATATATACAAATATACATATAGATACACACACATATATATATACACAGTAGTATTCCATTGTGTGTGTGTGTGTGTGTGTGTATATATATATAAACTTGAGACTCATGAGTCACCACTTAACTTGAGCTATTTGTCTGTCTCTGTCTTCTCCTATGGGCTTAGAAACTGTGTATCTAGGTATTTGTTTAATTTAAAGATCTGTTTCTATTGGTTAGAAGAGTACTTAAGTCATTTGTAGTGGCTCAAAAATATTTGCTAAAGGAATAAATGAGTCTTCCTTAGGACATGTAACATTTTAAAGGATAGATCACAAATGTAATTTGTAATAAACAGTTTATCCATATCTGCTTATTCTTTAACATTTTTCTTCTACTCAACTATGTGCTGTAATTTACTGGAGATAGCATGTGGTGTGATTGTATCAAAGTATAATACTCTGCTTCTACTGAAGCTCTGTGAACACTTTTGTGTCTTGTAATTTCTGTAAGATTGTTTTCCTTTCCGTCATAATCGTTGCTCTGAGTTGGACTGATGTTAAGGTACATTAAAGCCATTTCAACAAAAAGTGTCTTTTGAGACTAAAATGGAAATGGATTCCTCATTGCACAACAGTATGACACACACTGTTATTTTTCCCACTAGGCAATACTTTTTACCTATTTCCGACTGAATATTTTGAAGTTAGTAAATGAGAGTTCAAATATAAAAGAACAAAAATGGAAAAATGAACATAATTTTCAGTAATTTCTAGCGGTTTTATGACTAGCACCTGGCATCATTTGGATACAGGAATATGAAAAATATAAAATACAACTTTTTGTTTTGTAGAAAGAGTACTAGTATACCTGAAATCTAAAGAAAGAAAGAATTTAATTCAGCGTTACACCTGTAAACCTTTAAGCATCCTGTTCATGGAAGTATCGTCCTTATTTTTAAAATTGATCTGTCACTTCCAGTTTGATTCTGGATAACCTAAGGCATGTCACCTTTGTATTATTTATGTTTATTCACTTTAAATTTGATATATCCTATTAAATACTGATACTTACAAAATTTCTTAGTTGCTAATTAGATGCTATTCTCTGTATGACTCAAAATGTGCAGTGACATGCCTAGAGATGTCTCTCTAATTAGCTTTAACAAATAGTCCCTGCTACTTTCTAGTATCAGTAATTTTAGAACTGGTGGAAATTAAGGAAACCAACATTATAATATAGTAGGAGAAGAAGAAGATATATAGGGACATACCCAAATCTCAAATAGAAGTTATTTAAATAAAAAGTTATTTAAATAAAAAATCCTGTTATAAGTTGGGTTGTTTCCCACATAAGAAATATATTTGCTTCTAAACCAGTAGACTAACAAATTTTTGCAGAAATATCTCAATGAACATCGACTTTGCCTTTGAGTAATTAAAAACTAACTAAAACTCGCCCAAAGAGCTTAAATCTAGACACACGAGATGTTTCTGAATATGTTTCAAAGGGCTGACCAATTCACTGGAAGTAAAAGGAATTAAGTATAGAAGTTGAGAAGACAGAAACATTACTACCTATTTTAATTATAATCTAGAATATGTGAACACTACAACTTTTTAGATATAGCAGAGGTCATCTCAAAAGAAAAGAAAAATAATATGAATGCAGATACTTACGGCTCCTAATTGGTTTAGTGATCTGTTTATATTCTATATTCTACATTTTGGTAATGGATTATGCAAATTGTGAAAGTATAGATCAACACCATATAAAATTGGATTAATAGTGGAAAGCCAGGCACTTCTTTTCTATTATTTTACTTCTCACTTCCTTAAAAGAGATATCATTTGCGTACTGTAAAATTCACCCATTTTAAATGTACCATTTTCAATGTACATTTAAATGTAGTAAATTTACTGACTTGTGCAAACTTCACTACAATGCAGTTTTAAATATTTTCATCATCTCATAAACATTCTTTTTGTACAGATGTAGTGATGCCTGCATTTTTAGGTTTACCTTTTCTGGATATTTTATATGGAAGTATAACTCATTTTATTGTGCTTTGCTTTGTTGTACTGAGAAGATACTGCATTTTTTACAAATTGAAGGTTTGAAGCAACCCTGCATTGAGCAAGTTTATTAATGTCTTTTTTTTCTTTGCATGTGATCACTTTGTGTCTCTGTGTCACATTTTGGTAATTCCCAAAATATTTCAAACTTTTTCATCATTGTTATTATCTGTTATAGTAATCTCTGATCAATGGTGTTTAGTATTACCATTGAAATAGTTTTGGGGTGCCAAGAACCACAACCATAAAAGATTGTGAATTTAATTGATAAATGTTGTGTTTTCTCTGACTACTCTGCCAACCAGTGGCTGCTGTCTCTTGTCTGTCTTCCTCTCCTGAGTCCTCTGTATTCCCTGACACACAATACTGAAATTAGGTCAATTAGTAGTCTAACTAACCACAATGGCCACTAAGTGTTTAAGTGAAGGAAAGAATTACAGTTAACCTCATTTTATGTCAAAAGTTAGAAACAACTAAGCTTAGGGAGGAAGGCATGTTGAAAGCCAAGATAGACTGAAAGGCCTCATGTGCCAGTTAGCCAAGTTGCGAATGCAAAGAAAAAGTTATTGAAAGAAATGAAAAGTGCTACTCCTGTGAATTCACAAATAATAAGAAAGCAAAACAGTCTTATTGCTAATATGGAGAAAGTTTTAGTGGTTCCAATAGAATATCAAACCAGCCACAACATTTTTAACCACAACATGTCCTTAAGCCAAAGCCTAATCCAGGGCGAGGATCTCTTTCTTAAATTCTGTGAAGACAAGTTATTCAGAAGGTCTAGCTGAGATTATTACTGAAAGTGGCTACACTCATGCAGACAAAACAGCCTTATATTAAAAGAAGATGATCCTACGAGTATCATAGCTATAAAGGAGAAGCCAATGCCTGCTTTCAAAGCTTCAAGGGATCCACTGACTCTCCATTTAGGGGCTAATGCAGCTGATGACTTTAAGTTGAAGCCAATGCTCATTTACCATTCCAAAAGCCCTAAGATTTTTAAGAATTATGCCATTTTTGCATCTAATTAAGTAAAAGTTAAAAAAATATGCTAAGTTTGCCCTCCCTTTTTTCCATAAATGAGACAACAAAGCTCGGATAATTACAGAGCTATTTATATCATGGCTTACTGAATATCTTAATCCCACTGTTGAGCTCTACTGCTAAGAGTAAAAGATTCCTTTCAAAATACTAATGCTCATTGACGATGCACCTAGTTGCCCAAGAACTCTGATGGAGATGTAAAAAAAGACTAATGTTTTCATGCTTCCTAACACAACATACGTTCTGCAGCCCATGGATCAAGGAGTAATTTTGACTTTAGGTGTTATTATTTAAGAAATACTTTTCATAAGATTACAGCTGCCCCCGTTATTCTTCTGAGATAGATTTGGGCAAAGTAAATTGAAAATCTTTTGAAAAGGATTCACCATTCTAGATGCCATTAAGAACATTTTTAATTCATGAGAGTAGGTCAAAATATCACCACTAGCAGGATTTTGGAAGAAAATTTGAACCTCATGGATGATTTTGAGGAGTTCAAGACTTCTGTGGAGGAAGTAATGGCAGATATGGTGGAAACAGCACGAGAACTAGAATTAGAAGTGGAGCCTGAAGATGTAACTGAATTGCTGCAATCTCATGATAAAAACCAAATGGAAGAGAAGTTGCTTCTTATGAAGGAGTAAAGAAAGTAGTTTCTTGAGATGGATCTGCTCCTGGTGAAGATGGTGTAAATATTGTTGAAATAATAACACATAATTTAGATTTTTATGTCAACTTAGTTGATAAAGCAGTGGCAGAGTTAGAGCGAATTGACTTCAGTTTTGAAAGAAGCTCTACTGTGGCTAAAGTGCTATCAAACAGCATCTCATGCTACAGAGAAATCTTTCATGAAAGAGTCAGTCAATGTGGGAAATTTCATTGTTGTCTTATTCTAAGAAATTGTCAAAACCACCCAAACCTTCAGCAACTGCCACTTGATCTGTTAGCAGCCATCAATATCAGAGGTGCTGCAGCCTCCACCAGCAAAAGATTACAATTCACTGAAGGCTCAGATGATTGTTAGCATTTTTTAGCACTAAAGTATTTGTCATTTAAAGTATGTACATTTTTAGACATAAGCTGTTATATACTTCATAGATTACAGTATGGTATAAACATAAATTTTATATGTACTGGGAAGCCAAAATTTTTTGTGATGCTTTATTGCAGTGGTCTGGAACCAAACCCACAATATTTCTAAGGTATGCCTGCATATGAGTCATATTATATGGAATTTTTGGGAACAGAAAGGATTATTTTACTTAGCATAATGTCACTGAGGTTCGTCTTTGTTGTAACAGCAGTACTTCATTCTTTTTTTCCTGCTAATAGTTTACTATACGGATATACCACATTATTCTCATCCATTCAGCAGTTGAGGGGCATTTGGGCTGCTTCCAATTTTTGGCTAGTATAAATGATGCTGCTATAAACATTCATAACCAAATCTTTATATTTTTATTTCTCTTAGGTAGATACCTAGAAGGAGAATTCTTGGGTGATCTGATAAATTTGTTTAACCCTGTAAAAAACTGTGAACATGTTTTCTGAAATGGCTATACCATTTTACATTCCCTTTGACAATGTATGATGTTTACCATTCCCCCACACCCTTGCTAATACATGTTATTGTACATTGCATTATCATTATAATTATCTTTTTAATGTGTGAAATAATATTTTGTTGTGGCTTTAATATGGAGTCCCCTAGTAATTAACAGTGTTGAACAACTTTTATTGTGCTTTTTAGCTATTCATATATTTTTGTTTATTTAATACATTACAAATTGTTGTAGTTATTTTGGGTTAGAGTTTTTATATGTTCTGTTTATGCATTTTTAAAGACATGATTTGCATATATTTTCCCCAATCTAGGGCTTTTTTCTTTCTTTTGAAGCAAAGCAGGATTTTTCTTTAACCTTTTCATTCTTTTAAATTGCCAAATAATTATAAATATTCATGGGGAAAATATTTCAATACCTATAATATACGGTGATCAGATTAGGGTAATTGGCATATCCATCATCTCAGACATTAATCTTTCTTTGTGTTGGGAACATTCAATATCTTCCTTCTAGATATTTGAAAATGTATAAGAATATTTTATAGTTAACTACAGGCATAGCTACCAGAGTGACATAGTGGAAATATGCTGGGTTCATAACCCACAGGTCGATAGAAAGAGAAATAATTTTAATGATAAAAGCATAAGTAATTAATAAGCTGAAACACATAAACTTTATATACCTAACAACACCCTCAGTGAAATATATACAGTCAAAACATAAAAAATAAAGAGAATTTGCTAAAAACTATATCAGTAAGCTTTATGTATCTTTCAAACAATTTGAAAGTATATAATTAATCTCTATTACATATACATCTATTTTTCTTGTTTAGAAGGCAAAGTCAATTATATGTCTTGCTTTATTTTAATAAAAGTGAGAGAATTTTAATAATCAAATGGTAAATGTTTTAATTCTATGAAAATAATATATATTATTCCTTTTTGTTCACAAACAAAAAAGTATGTCACAAATAACATTTTGTTTTAGACAGATTGTGTTGCTTTAGCAAAATTCCATAGACTGGATTACTGGATTCCTTAAACAACATACATTTCTTTCTCTCTTTTTTTTTTTTTTTTTGAGACAGAGTCTCGCTCTGTCACCCAGGCTGGAGTGCAGTGGCACCATCTCCACTCCCTGCAAGCTCCGCCTCCCTGGTTCACGCCATTCTCCCCGCTCAGCCTCCTGAGTAGCTGGGACCTCAGGCCCCCGCCACGACGCCCAGCTGATTTTGCTTTTGTATGTTTAGTGGAGATGGGGTTTCAATGGGTTAGCCAGGATGGTCTCGATCTCCTGAACTCGTGCCTCCCAAAGTGCTGGGATTGCAGGCAACAACAACATTTATTTCTTATGGTCCTGGAAGCTGGATAGTCTAAGATCAAGTTGCCAGCAGATTCAGTGCTTGGTGAAGGCTGTCTTTCTCACTCACCTTCTCACTGTATTCTCACATGGTGAAGGGAGGGAGAGAAAGTTCTTGTGTCTCCTCATCATTTCACATGGGCACTAATCCCACCATAAGGCCTCACTCTACCTCCCAAAGGGCTCATCTCCTAAAACCATCACATTAGTGATTAGAACTTCAATATTTAAATTTGGGGGGAGAGAGAAACATTCTAGTCCATATCACATTTAATTCAGAAAAACATGCAAACATAGTACACATGATCTCGCAGGCCATGGCACTGCTCAGCTCTGTGTCAGATGTAGGCAGCCACTTCATAGCACAAGAAACCTGCAGCCCACTACTTGTATCAAGTACATCTTCCAGAAGCCATCAGTCTGTCAAATATAGAGTAACCTATCAACTTAATGACAATACTTTTACGATGCTCATACTACAGGATGGAATTCACACTAAGAACCAGGGACCATTCAATAATACTATGTCCCCAGTGGGTATATTTCTGGATCTAGTAATCAAAGGGGAAGCAGAATGTCTCCACTCACGATCTCCCTCAGAAGGGACCCACCTGGGCTCCACTTGACCTAGGTTCCCACATTTCTATCTCTGGGCTTTGAGTGTTTGGAAGTCCTGGTCCTGAGGGAGATGCTTCTGCCAGAGCACATTAGGAGCCCCTTGAATTAAAGCTTCAGTTGCCACATAAGCACCTGGACTCTTCATGTCAAAGGTCAGTGGCCAGTAAGAGTCATTTCCAGCCTGATTCCCCAAAGGAGGTGAACTGCTGTAGCCCAGTAGAGGCATCTGGAATGGGTGTGAGACCACATGTTTCTCTTGGACACCCCTGGGACCACTTAGTTTCCCAATTCTGACAGTGCATGTACAAATGTAGTGACCAGCCTGAGGAAGCATGATAACTGAATGCTACTGTGCAAATGAGCCTCTGGAACCAGCAGAGCAGTGAACTGATTGTGAGGAGGATTTGGGTCGTCGTGGAGGAAAGAAACAGGGGCTGAAATTATCCCACTAGCCTTCTTTTTGTGAGGAAACATTGATTCATGAGAATCCAGGAAGAGCTGATCCTACAACGTATACAAAGAAGTGGATCCAGTCCTGCAAGGTGTACTGTGTTGTATACAGTTTTGTAGCAGCAGGATTTCCCCTTTGGCAAGCTACTATCCAGTGACAGTAGCCTTTACTGCCAGCCCTTTTGGGGGACTTTGCTGAAGTGATCACATCTTTCTGGGGAGTGGACTACATCTAATGACTCAATGTAAGTTTTATAATCCCAGCCCTTTTGTCTAAACTCAGGACAACTCTGAAGGGCGTCCTACCTTCAAAACTCACTGCAGGGTAGTGCAAGCCTCCCTTGCCCAATCTGCTATCTTCCCTTCTTTTCTGCAGGGTTGATCCCAAGAGCACTTTGGGAGGCTGAGGCAGGAGAATGGCATGAATCCGGGAGGCGGAGCTTGTAGTGAGTGGAGATGCGCCACTGCACTCCAGCCTGGGCGACAGAGTGAGACTCCACCTCAAAACAAAAACAAAAACAAAAACAAAGCCTATGGAATTTTGTTCATTTTTGCATTGAATTTATAAATCTATGAAGAGATAACTGACTTCTTAACAACATTGAATCTTATAATTTATTAACATGTTATATATGTCTTCATTCAGTTAGATCACCATTAGTTTCTCTCAACAAGAGTATTTTAGTTTTCAGTTTATAGGTCTTGAATGTTTCACTAAAATTTCCCTTAAGTGTGCTATGCCTTTAGATGCTAAAATATGTGGTATTAAAATGATTATAAGTAGGATTTAATTAATTTGAGTTTCTAATTGTTTATTAGTAGCATATTAAAATGAAATTGATGTTTGCTTACTTATGCTCTTACTAAATTCACTTTTTATTTCTAGTAACTTTTGGTAAGATTATTCAGAATATTCTGAATAAGCAAACATATATGTGAATATAGAACATTTACTTCTTCTTTTTTAACGTGTATGACTGTTTTTTTCCCTTCCCTTAAAACAATGGCTAGGACCCTTAGTATAATGTAGGATAGAAGTTGTAAGAATAGAAGTTTTTACATTTTCTGTCATGACAACTTCAAATTCATTGATCTTTTATTTTGCTGTGTTTAATTTACCTGTTATTATAACATGCATTTTTGGAATTTCAATTATTGTGTTTTGTAACCCCAGTGTGTTATACAAGGATCACCTACATATACCTGTGTATTTATATATAGTTTTGAGATTCTTATTTACTAATTCCATCATCTCTATCCTTTGTGGCTCTATTGTTTAAGCTTTGTTTTGACTCTATCCAGAGACTCATAATATGAGATCTCCTTGTTGCAGGTAGAGTGATCATGATGCATTTCCCATCCTTTGTGAGATCTTGAAAAACAAATTCTATTTTTACTAGCTTCAGATAATTTTCTCTCACCCATCCACAAATCAATAATCAGCCAAACATGCACACCCTCTCTCCCTCTTTTTCTCTCTATGTGCAACTTCTCTTATCCCATATTATGAATTATAAATTCTTTCTGCCCTGAATTTCCCATGATCTGATCTTTATTTCCCCTAAACCATGTTCTATAGCCTGGAAAATGACACTCAGTGAATAAACAATGACATTGTTAGTGTCACAGGATCCTTTGGGTGTCGGTTTGCTAGCCAGAAACCTCTGTGGCCAGTAACCTCTGTGGCCTCTGCTTGAGTTTTAGTTGTGCCTGCTGGTCTTATTCTGCCCACTTGGCATGGCAGGCTGTGGTTATATTGTGCTACCAGCCTGAATCCCACACCTGCAGAGGGCAAGCCAGGCAGGGAGTGGTGAGGTGTGTGGGAATGAGTGAGTCCAGGGTCCAGCCACTTTGCACAGCTATGTGACCTGGCTGCTGAAGCAAAGCAGGCAGCTCCAGAAGCCAGCATAGGCCCTGGCTCCTTGCAAGTCTGTGGCTACACAGGGCATACTGTAGGCAGCTCCCACTGCAGGCACCAGGGTCTGGACAAGGAGAACGCAGTCACACGTGAAAACTTGAAGATGTCAGCAACTGCAGAGGCACAAGGGGTAGGGCAGTGTGCTACAGCTCTCTCATTCTTGCCGCCCACAGCTTGGCAAATGGGTGGTTGGGTGCGTTTGAGCTCATTTAGCCCCACCCTTTCGATCCAGCCTGCAGTTCCTGGGCTGGCCCAGCCCCACTGCAACTTCCCTCATGTGAGGCAGCTGCCTGATGCCGGTGGAGGGAGGGAGGGCTGTAGTGTGACAGCTAGGGCTCAGGGAATCCAGAGGTCTGGGCCCCCAGAAGAGTCCCCGTTCTTCACTCCTACCGTCCAGCACACAGGAGTGTGTCACTGCCCACAGCTTGGTGAGCAGGCCAGGAACATGTTACAGGCCTTTTTGATCCTGCCCACAGCTCAGCAAGCCAGCCAGGAACATGTTACAGCCCTTTTCGCACCCACTGTGTGGCAAGTCCTCAGTTCTTGTACTGTGTCCAGGAAGAATGAGGTTACACAGACAGCTGGAGGGGTTCAGCAACAGTGGCGAGCAAAGAGAAAAGTTTTATTGAGGAACAGAGCAGTGTTCTGAGGAAAGGAGGCCTGATATGGGTAGCTCCTACCTGCAGGCAGATAGTTCTGAGTGTGGCTGAGTCTTTGGTTTTTATGGGCTCAGAATGGAGGACATGCATGCTGACTGATCCATAGATGGGCCTGGAAAAAGCACCATCTGATGATTGAAAGGCATCAAGGAAGTTCTCACACCTGGTCATAGATTCTACCCAGAACTGGCAACCTGGTTTTCAGACTTCAGACTGTCTTTGTCTCAAAGGTCAGGTTTCACTGGAGACCCACCCCTATCTTCCTAGGAATTTTTCTGGCTCCTGCCACTATTACTAGGACTTACCTCATTTATTGTGCCTCTTTCAGGCAACAAAGTCCTCTGCTCCCTCTTGTTCAATATCTGAAAACTGTTGTTCATCTGCATGTGTCCTGTTTCTTATTGTAAACAGCTGGAGGAAAAGACTAACAGATGTCAATACTCTATTAGGAGAATTAGAAATCATAAAAAGGGCTGGGCATAGTGGCTCACACCTGTAATTCCAGCACTTTGGGAGGCCAAGGCAGGCAGATCATGAGGTCAGGAGTTCGAGACTAGCCTGGCCAACATAGTGAAACCCTGTTTCTGCTAAAGATACAAAAATTAGCCAGGTGTGGTGGTGCACACCTGTAATCCCAGATACTTGGGAGGCTGAGGCAGGAGAATCGCTTGAACTTAGGAGGCAGAGGTTGCAGTGAGCTGAGATTGTGCCATTGCACTCCAGCCTGGGTGACAGGGCGTGACTCTGTCTCAAAAAAAAAAAAAAAAAAAAAAACAGAAACAAATCATAAAAGGATTAGACTTATTGATTCATTGTGCTTAGTTTTAAAAGCGGCTTTGAATTACTATAATATTAAAGTTTATATAAGTATTTATCATTTTGTCAAAAATATTTATATACCAGATGAGTAACATAAAATTATCAAAAATCATGTACAGGCTCAGAGTGTACTGCCTGTCCTCTGTCATTCTTTCCACCCCATATTGGGCTTTAATTTAAAGCAGACAATTACATATGCACATATTGTGCTGATATGCCAATGATTTTCAAGGGAATTACCAATTTCAAATGTTGGGAGTCTCAATTTCAGATATTGTTTTCATACCTTTTGGATTGGTTCATTGTAATCATAAAGGCATATAAACATCTTCACATCTAAACACATTAATACAGACTGTTTTATATCTTTCTATGTTTTATATGGCTGTTTGGATTTCTGGTTAAATTTATATAGATTTTCAGTAATTTTTGATTTACAAAATAAAAATGTAATTACTATGTGTCAGCTGCCTTGTTTTTTGTCTACTGTTTCTAATTAGAATTGATCTCAATATCTCACATTCTAAATAGAATTGATCTCAACATCTCACACTACTTCTTATATTTTACTCTGCGTCCAAATGAAAAATCAATAGAAATCATTCTACAAATATTTTACTGTAAATATAGAGAATGGTTACCTGAAAAGATAGATTAATTCAAATATTACTAAACATACTACAACATGAAACACTTTTAAAATAACACACCTAGTGTTTTATTCTGCAGAAATGTTTTCTGTAGAGCATCAGTCTGGGAATGCTGATGAAGTAAAAATTCTGTAAACTCACTGTTTGCATTAGATGCAAAATGAGTAAAAATTCTCAAAATTAAAGCAGGTTAAAACTGAAAATATCTTATAATAAGTACCTATAATTTTAAAAAATGTATTTCTTAACTTCTGATTATGGGGAATAGATCAGTGTTATTCAGAGGTTGTAGGGTAAGCAGTTGACTAGAAAAGACAACATGACAGGATTATTTGGGGAGAACAGTAGTTCTGTATTATGTTTCTGATGGTGGTAGCATAGCTCTATCGGCATTTCTCTGGACTTAAAGAACTGTGTTCTAAAAATAGTAAATTTCATAGTTTATAAGTTATAAATACACAAATAAATGTGATTTTTTTTTTTAGAAAAAATACTTTCTTTGGATTTTGATATGTTTTAGCTGTGCCCCCATCCAAAATCTCCTCTTGAATTGTAATCCCCATAATCTCCACATGTCTATAGTGGGACCAAGTAGAGGTAATTGAATCATGGGAGCAGTTTCCCTGATGCTGTTTTTGTGATAGTGAGTCTCATGAGATTTGATGGTTTTATAAGTGTCTCATTTCCCCTGCTTGCACTCACTCCGTCCTGCCCTGTGAAGAAGGTTCCTGCTTCTTCTTCGCCTTCTGCCATGATTTTAAGTTTCCTGAGGTCTCCCCAGCAATGCAGAATTGTGGGTCAATTAAACTTCTTCCTTTATAAATTACCCAGTATGGGTATTTCTTCATAGCAGTGTGAGACTGGACTAATACAGATTGCATTTAGTTATAGGAATGAAGGCATAGCTATTTTAAATTCTCACATAACCCACCAGATATATTCCACATGAACAGGAAGGACAGTGTTACAGTGTTTAGAGTTTTCTTGCATATAAAATAGCCTGAAGATATTGGGGGAAAATAGCGATAATTTCCCATATGTGTAATATTACTCAGCTAAAGGAAGCATGCAAATTTCTGTCTGTTTTTTTTACCTCAAGTATATGTTCTCATATTTGGAAAACAAGGGGGGGGGTAGACAAAGGCTAAATTATTAGTATTTTATTTGTGTAGCAGCATTTAAAAAAATGCTATTAGTTTAAATTAAAGCACAGCAAGGCACTTCTGCATAATTCAACAAACAATTTAACAAACTCCAGCCTCCTCATTACTGCTTCCTAAATAGCCAGGCAGCTTGAGGACAATGAGAAAAATATTTTGTAATGAAGGGTGATCATAAGAGGGCAGAGGTGAAAATCCAGGAAAGCTTGCTTTCTAGAAAACAGACGGGAAGATGCAACCAAATGCCTAATTCTTATGACAGACTTTAAATGTTGTAATTATAGAATAAAATGCAAAAACATATTTTGTAAGAGGAATTTAATTAAAAGTCTTTCTGAATTCTTTCATTTTCATTTGTGTTCTTTGTTAATGATTCAAGCAAGCAAAATAACCACAGAAAGGTGGTGTTTAGGTAATACAAACAATAAACACACAGGTCACTTATAAAAATCTGCTGCCAGAGCCGTACTTGTAACAATCACGCAGAAACCAATTTTTTATGCAGCAGAAGACCTAGGAAACACATGGTTTATTCAGATGTCCTTATTCCTGCATAAGACATTTTTGCCCTCTGAACTTTTACAGTAAATTGAATTGGCCAGAAAAACTGGATGTGCACCTTTTCTCTCTCCTAAATGTCTACCTGTACTACAAAGCATTTAAATAATAATAACTACCATTTATGTGAGATGTTTACATTTATTTCTCCAATTCTCATCACATCAAATCTGCATATGAGAAAAATGGGAATACTGAATAGGAGTCATTTATGTAGGATCCAAATTTAGTGAAAGATATAATAGATTTTCATACTCAGATTCATCTGACATTAAAGTCTGTGCTCTCTAATTTATTGATAAATTTCTTAAATAAATATTTATTGAGTGCCATCCATGGTCCAGGAATTCTATAACAGGGATCAAAACAGACACAGTCTCTGTCCTTATTTACAACCAATTAGGGAAAGATAGAATAAATATTAACCAAGTATTTATACAAATCATTTTATTATTACATTTGTGATTGCTGACATAAAGGAGAAATGAACAGTGCTCTAACGATGTATTGCAGAAGGTGAAAACCAACTTGGTGACAATGTGTAGGGTGGAGTTATCCAGACAAACGTAGTTGAAAATATATAAAATTATAGTATTCCAGACAGTAACAACATAAATTGTAAACTGATTTATGGAAATGCTACATTATATGAAATATAAAAATGAACTATTTTTCAAGATCAGGTTTTCATTTTAAAAGCACAAACAACACACTTTTTTATATTATCCATCACTGCACCGATGATTGCTGTGGAAGTCTTTTCTCAAAGCCTTTTGCAAACTTGCTACCAATGTAATTTAAGGTACCAATCAATAAATGTTCATATTCCATTACACTGATTGAATTGATAAATATAAATATAAGATAAGGAGCTAAGCAATTCAGTCCAAAAGTCAATTTACATTTGAAGGTCTAGGTGAAATGTCATCACCTCTTTCATGCCTTGCTTAACACTTTCCACTAATGGCAGAATTAATCTCTTCCATTTGATTGTTCCAATATGTCTTAGTAAGCTATTCTTGCAATGATGTTGTGAAACAAATTACTCCCACACACTACAGCTTTTAACAATATGTACTACTGGCCCTCTGTATCTGCAGGTTTCACATCCATGGTTTCAACCAACTGCAAATAAAAAATATTTCAAAAATAAAAAACAATACAAAATTTTAAAACAATATAATGATATTTACATAGCATTTACACTGTGAAGGGTATTATAAGTAATCTAGAGATAATTTAAAGTATTTAGCAGAATGTGCATAGGTTATATGCAAATACTGTGCCATTTTTATATAGGGACTTGAGCATCTGAGGATTTTGGACTCTTGAGCGTGGAAGGGTTGGAACAAATTCCCTGCAGATACCAAGGGACAACTCTATTATTTTTCCTTCATGACTGTTGGTTAGTACTCTGATGGGCTTGCCTTCACTCCAGACTGTGGATCTAATTTAGCTCCTCTTAACTATTCCCACACTGTCCTCGGATCAACAGCAATCTGAGACACACTCTTCTCATGGCAGATTATGGGACCATAAAGCAGGTAAGTAGTTAAGTTTTTGGCTCAGAACTAATAGACTGATATTTCTTTCACCAAAATAAGTCATGGCTAAGAGCAACATTAATAGTGCAAGGAAATATTCTATCCATCTTCTGCCACAAGGTAGGAGGAATTGAACAGCGGAAAACAATAACCCAAGCTAACACACCAGGACATTCAATATGTATAGTTTTCAGCCGGGCGCGGTAGCTCACGCTTGTAATCTCAGCTCTTTGGGAGGCTGAGGCGGGCGGATCACGAGGTCAGGAGATCGAGACCATCTTGGCTAACATGGTGAAACCCCGTCTCTACTAAAAATACAAAAAATTAGCCGGGCGTGGTGGCGGGCGCCTGTAGTCCCAGCTACTCGGAGAGGCTGAGGCAGGAGAATGGCGTAAACCCGGGAGGCGGAGCTTGCAGTGAGCCGAGATTGCGCCACTGCACTCCAGCCTGGGCGACAGAGCAAGACTCCGCCTCAAAAAAAAAAAATATATATATATGTATAGTTTTCATTATAATATATTCAAATATGTATTAGATATATTAGGTAATTGTGAATATCTGCTTCTCCTGGTTTAACAAAAGGTATGCCAAAATTCACTTATTCTGACATCATGGAATCTATTGCAGAGGATTTAATTAAATAAAAGAATAATTAGATAAATATTTTAATTCATCGTTTTGTTTAAAGGATATTTAATTAATAGTCCATAAATAAAACAGTTCTAAATTAAAACACATACAAGAAACAGTTCAAAAATTATAAATCAACTCTATCGAGAATATCGTAGAAGATTCTCTGTATGCCCAACTCATAACATCTTTTTCAGTGCCAAGTTAGCCAATATCCCCATTTTTGTCATATTTATACTATTGTTTTAGTTTAGAGTTAAGAACCCATGGATTCAGTTTTAAACAATATAGTTTAATTGTGACCCTCTAAAATGTTAGACAATTAAAAACATTCTTTATACATGTTTGTGACCTGATTTTTTCACTAAATACGATATTTTAGATTTTTCCATGTTGACATATGCAGCTACAGTCTATTGATTTACGTTATTGTGTAGTATTTTTGTATGAAGATATCAATTTATTTTTTATATTTTCCATTATGGCTGATAGGAGTTCTTTTCTAACTTTTATACTTCCCTTGTTATGCATTTTGGAAGCAAATATCTTCTTTGATTTGTGGCTTGTCTTTCTAATTTTAATGGTGTCTTTCAATTAATAACAGTTCTTAATTTCTCAAAAATTAAAATTTTTCTTTATTGTTAGTTTTGTGTCTTTTAAAAGACATTCTTAACCAGAATACACAAACCATTTTTCAGTATTTTAAAGGTGGTTTTCATTTATAAATTGTGTCTTCACCTGAAATTGATCTTACTTGCAGTATGAGGTAATGTGTCCAGCACCTTTTTTTTTCTCACAGATGCAAAGCTGTTTCAACAACATTTATTGAGAAATTGTTTCCCTATCTATTGATCTGATGTGTTCATATAATGACTGGGTATATTTTAGGTTTTCTAATTTATTCTGATAGTGCTACTATCTTACTTTTATTCAAGAAAGATACTAGAAGCTCATTATCAATATCTACAAAACTACCTGAGGGGGTTATGATTGTGATTATTTGTTATTATTGCTGTTTATTGTTCTTCCAGTCTTTGGTGATGGTATATCTATTAATTGATTGATTTCTTTTCAATTTATTATGCATTATAATAATGTATGATTATATGTTATGTAATTAATTTTTCAGCATATCACATTTATATGCTATTGTAAATACTATATGGTGTATTTTATTTCACTTTCCAATGGAATTTTTCTTATATAAAGTATGTTGATTTTCATTACTTCTACTGTACAGTACAAAACTTGAATAATTATAATTCTTGTTTCATTACCTCTAATCTCTGCTTGATCCTTTCATTTTTGTTTCTTTATCTTTTTATCTTATTTATTTTTAATTTTACTTTTAAAATAACATATATTTGTATCCATGAGCGGAACAATTATTAATTTTTCATCTAGTTAATATGCCTTTTGATATGTGAAAATGTTTATCTCATGTTTATGCCTTCCCATTTGTATTTCACACCTTCCTGCTTGGATCACTTTCCTCTGCCTAAAGTAGACCCTTTAGAATTCCTCTGGTGAGGTCTCATGATTTTATTCTTTAATGTTATGTGTTTACCTGAAAATGTGTTTAGTACACACTTGTTCTTGAAATATATTTTTACGGTGTGTAGGATTTCACCTTGCCATTTAGTCTCTTTAGTAGTTTGAAGATACTGCCTTCCAGATAAGGATGGAGAATGTGTTTATTCCTGGTTAGACGTCATATTGAGAGTATAGAATTTTGGAGTCCAGAGCTTTATGGAAGATGGCTTCCTACAAAACTCCACACCTGAGGCAGTGCCTGGACACTGTGTTCTACTAAATCAGAGCTCAAAGCTCAAGACTAGCAAGTTCTACAACCACCATCAGAGCGACAGCAGCTTTAGTACTCTGCAGACCACTGTGTTCAGTCCCGTCCTGTCCTCCTTGTGTTCCAGCTGTCACTGACTCTCAAGCCAGCTCTTTTAGGTTCCTGTCAAAATTGCATAAAATATTTTAGCCAGAATTTTGGGATATTTTTCAGAAACAGAATGTCTTAAGTAATCCAGCTGGGCATGTTACTGGAAACAAAATGTTCTAATATTTACAGGTTGCAAACATTAAAAAATTCTTCCAATATTTAGCACATTTTTATCTACTTTCTGCCAATTAAAAATTGTATTAATATAGTTTTGAACATGTGTTTTTAAATATTATTCCTCAGTTTTATTTGTTTCTTGAACAATAACATGGAATCTATCTAGAATCCTTTTCTTGCTTCATAATTGGGACAGTTTAATTCTCACCTGCAAGTCACAAGCTTGTCTCAGAGCCCAAGCCTACACCAAAGGGCTAATTAAGCACATTTTGCACAATGCTTTCGCACTTAATCATCCTTTATACTCATTTGGTCCTGATTTTTTTTCTAATTAATTTTTAATACTAATGGGTTTTACATAAATAAGATTATTCAGAACATATTTTCAGCATTGTATATCTAAATTACCTGTATAATCTGTGATATCTTCATATTAATTTAAAATCAAAGGATCTTATGAGAACTATGGAGGACAGGAATTTTATGAGAAACCTACAGGGAATAATGCATTTATCACTAATTTAACTTAAAACATAGTAATTTAAATACTATTCTTTACATAGATCAGTTTCAAACTAGATCAAGTTTACTTACTTCATTATGAACATTTCAAGGCCGCAATAAAATTATCAGATTTCTTAAAATACCTTAAATCAGGAGAAAAAAATCCTTATTTATTCAAGGATGACATTGTAAATATTTTACAATTTTTTTTTTGTCAAAGAAAAACAAAGATATCTTCAACAGATGCAACTATCACCAGTTAAATATGACGTTGGAGGACTGTTGGAAACAGAACTTCATGATTAATTTGACATGATTTTGCATAATTTAGTTTTCATGCTTTTTATTTCAAGATTATACATTTGAATCAATTTTGCTTGACTATATTGTCCAGTAGCTAACTACTCAAACGGGAATGCTCGTGTACTTTTAAATTAGAGTGTTTAGTGAGAGCAATTTTGAAGACAAAGGTAAACAAAATAGAGTATTGGCTTATCTCTACAGTTCAGTGGTACAAGTGTAAAGATTTTTTGCAATGTAATTTCTATCAAAGTTTATAAGCCTTATTAAATTGCTGCACTTTGAGCTTATTTTTTGCAGTATTAAAATATAATTTTATGAATAAAACCTAAAAATTACCCTTGATTTATGTTACTTTAATTTCCACAACAAACATGATTCTAACTCCAAAATATATCATTAATTATTAATAGGTTTTCCATCTCCAATTCCCTGATCCTAACTTAAATTAACATCATATGTCACAAGAAATATTATATTTTCCTAATGGTATTGTTTACTACATTTTTGCTCATACTGCCAAAACCCCATGCCCTTCTCAGCATAGCAACAGCAAGGGTGACTTAATTTTATTTTGTTGATTGGTGTTTTTTTTGCAGGGTTAGCAGAATATGACCTTTATTTGAGCTTACCCACCACAGTGGAAATACAGTCTGTACACCATATGTTTGTTACTGTAACTTCTGTATGACAATTAAAATCCAAACAGTTTTTAAAAAGTAAACTCAATCAAAACCCACTACCTAGGAATCAATAAGGTCTTTGAAGCCACAGCAACAATTAAATATGGTTAAGACCCAAATGTACAAAGTTGGTTGATTGGAAAATGAATTAAACTTCCAACTTGCTCACATAAAATTACAACAAGGCAAAACTTTTTCATAGAGATACAGTCCACTGGAATCACCAACACCAGACAACTTTTGTTTTCTAGTCCTCGGATAATAATGAATCCAGACATCTTTTAGACAGTCTTCTGTTTTCTTTCTAATCAGAGATTTATGGATGTATGCAATGACACTACCATTAGTAATTGTAATCTTGATAAGATAGTTCAATTCTTCATCACCATGAACAGCAAGTTGCAAGTGACAAAGAGTAATATGCTTTACCTTTAAGCCTTTGGATGCCCTTCCTACCAGTTCTAGTACCTTTGCGGTGTGTACTCCAGGATAGCTGCATGGTACACAGTGGCAGTTGTGCCCACATGTCCATGGCTGTGGTCCTGGATTCAGGTGTTGATGAAGACAGACCAGCAAGAATTGCAAGCGCACTCTGTTAGGAGGAAACCACTGTTGTCTTGGCCTTTTCTAAGTCCTTTATCATGCACAACATGATGTTTTAAGGTATAGGTACCTTGTGGAATGACTAAATTGATTTAATTAATATGTGCATTTCCTGACATAGTTATCAGTTTTGTGGTGAAAGCACTTTACATCCACTGTCTTAGCATTTTTCAAGAACACAATAGATTAACTCTAATCACCATGGTGTACAATATATTTCTAGAACTTATTCCTCCTAACTGATTTTTCAAATCTTTTGACCAACATCCTCTTCCCACCCAAAATACTCCAGTTTCTGGCAACCACTATTTTGCCCTTTAGTTCTATACAATTTTTTTTTTTTTAGATTCCACATGTGAGTGAGATTATGTAGTATTTGTTTCTCTGTGCTTAGCCTATTTCACAATATTTATATCCTTTAAGTTAATCTTTATTGTTGCAAATGACAAAATTGTATTCTTTTTATAGCTGAATAGTATTTTACTGTGTATATATATATGTCACATTTCCTTCATTCATTCATCCATGGACACTCCAGTTGAGTCCATGTCTTGGCAATTGTGAATAATGCTGCAATAAACATGAGAGTGCAGGTGTCTCTTTGGCATACTGATATTATTTCCTTTGGATATATACTCAGTTGTGGAATTGCTGAAACATATGGTAGTCCTATTTCTATTTTTTTGTGTGTGTTCTATAATAGCTGCACTAATTTACATTCCCACCATTTTGTGAAAGTTCCCTTTTCTCCACATCCTCACCAATACTTGATATATTTTATCTTTTTTATAATAGTCATTTTTATTGGGGTGAAGTGGTATCTCACGATGCTTTTGATTTACATTTTGCTGATGATTAGTGATGTTTTTGATTTGCATTTTTCTAATGATTAGTGACGTTAAACATTTTTTATATATCTGCTGGCTATTGGTATGTCTTTTAAGAAATGTCTATTAAGGATTTTGCCCATTTTCTAATTGGGTTGCTTTCCTGTAATTAATTTGAGTTTTTTATATATATCATATATTAACCCCTTATATGTGAAGTTTGCATATATTATTCCACTCTGTAAGTGTCTCTTTACTCTGTAGAATATTTCCTTTGTTGTGCAGGAACTTTTTAGTTTGATGTAACCCATTTGTCTATTTTTGCCTGTGCTTTTAGGGTCATATTAAAAAATATTAATTGCTCAGACCAATGTCATGGAGCTTTTTCCTGTGTTTTCTTCCAGCAGTTTCATAGTTATTTGATGGAGTTCTTAGGGCTTTCTATGTATAAGATCATGTAATCTTCAAACAGGGAAAATTTAACTTCTTATTTTCCAATTTGGATGCCTTTTATTTCTTCCTCTTGTCTAATTTGGTTTAAACCAGTACTTATGTTGAAGAGAAGTGGAGACAGTATGTATGTTGTCCTGCTCAGGATATTACAGTGAAAACTTTCAACATTGCCTCATTAAGTATAATGTTAGCTATGGGATTGTTAACATATGGCCTTTGTTATGTTCAGATACATTACTTCTACTCCTAATTTGTTGAAAGTTTCACAATGAAAGGATGTTGAATTTTGTCAAATGCTATCTTAGTTTATTTTCTGTTGCTTTCAACAAGAGCTGAAATTGAGTAACTTACAAGAAACAAAACTTATTTCTGGCTGGGCGCAGTGGCTCACACCTGTAATCCCAGCACTTTGGGAGGCTGAGGCGGGTGGATCACGAGGTCAGGAGTTCGGGACCAGCCTGACCATCATGGTGAAACCCCGTCTCTACTAAAAATACAAAAATTAGCTGGGCGTGGTGGCAAGTGCCTGTAATCCCAGCTACTTGGGAGGCTGAAGCAGGAGAATCACTTGAACCTGGGAGGTGGAGGTTGCAGTCAGCCGAGATAGCGCCACTGCACTCCAGCCTGGGCAACAGAGCAAGACTCTGTCTCAAACAAACAAACAAACAAACAAACAAACAAAACCTTATTTCATATGGTTATAGAGGCTGAGAAGTTCACGGTTGAGGGAGCCACATCTTATGAGAGTCTTCTTGTTTGTGGGGACTCTCTACAGAGTCCTGAGCCAGTGCAAGGTATCACATGGCAATGAAACAGGAAAGGTTACCTTGTCCCCCTCGCAGGGCATGCGATGGGGGTGTGGCTCGCCTCTTCAGTGCCCCCATGCTCAAACCTCTAGGGGAGCATACAGACAGGCAGGCTGTGGGGCTCTGATCCCACGGCAGTGTCTAGGGGTGAATGTTTACAGCTCCTGAAGCTCCAGTGAGCATATGTTACAAGGTGCTCTGCTAGTTTGCCATCTATAGGTGGCTTGTGTTAACCAGCTCAATTAGACCTTCTAACTTGTCACAAGGACAGAGGGCTTTCTGTATCCCAGGGTTTCTTGCCTTGGTGTACCAGGAGAATTGGATCACAAGTGGGCTTGGAGAATAAGTGCAAACTGTTATTGAGTGGAAGTAGCTCTCAGCAGATGGGGAAGCCAGAAGGAAGATGGCTTTCCCCTGGAGTTGGCCCGCTAAGTGGCCCCGGCTCTTCTCCAACTGCTGCAGTCAAACTCCACCTCCTCCGCAGGTGGATGGCCTACCAGCGTTCTGGAGTCTGTAGGTGGGCTCTTCTGCTGCTGTGCTCCCTCAATGTCCTTCCGCTGTCCAGCCACTTGTGTTTTCTTCCGCTGATGTGCTCCTCTAGGCATCTGGCCACTTGTATGTCTGCCGGCTAGAGTCTCAGGGTTTTTTTTTGGTTTTTTGAGGTGGAGTCTTGCTGTGTTGCCCAGGCTGGAGTGCAGTGGCATGATCTCGGTTCACTGCAACCTTCGCCTCCCGGGTTCTAGCGATTCTCCTCCCTCAGCCTCCTGAGTAGCTGGGATTACAGGTGCACGCAGCCACACCTGGCTAATGTTTTGTATTTTAGTAAACACAAGGTTTCACCACGTTGGCCAGGATGGTATCTTGATCTCCTGACCTCGTAATCCGTCCACCTCGGCTTCCCAAAGTGCTGGGATTATAGGCGTGAGCCACCATGGCCTGCCGGGTCTCATGTTTTTATAGGCCCAGGATAGGCTGTGGCTGGCCAGTATTGTCTTGGAAAATGCAACATTTGGGCGTGAAAGCAGTAGAGCCTGTCTTTACCTAGGTCCATGTGGGTGGAGCCCTAGCCAGGGATCCACCTCTCTCTACCTAGCACTTCCCTGTCCCCCTCGCATATCAGTGAGGAGGCTAAGAATGCTAACATAGTTTCTCAGATCTCTCTCTTCTTATAAAGCCCCCAATTCCAATTCCAGGACAATCCATTAATTCATTAATCCATGAATTCGTTAATCCTTAAATGGATGAATCCATTTATGAGGTCAGAGTCCTCATGATCCAGTCAGTTCTTAAAGGCCTCACCTTTCAATACTGCCACATCAGGGATTAAGTTTTCAACACATGAAATTTGGGGCACAAATTCAAACCATAGGCAATGATCATATGGTTATTGACATTCATTCTGTTAATGTGGTGTATTATATTAATTTATTTACATATGTTGAACAAACCTTGCATCTCTAAGATGAATCCTACTTGATCATGGTGAATGATCTTCTAAATGTGCTGATGAATTCAGTTTGCTTGTATTTTGTTGAGGATATTAGCATCTGTGCTCATCAGGGATAATGATGTGTAGTATTATTTTTTTGTTGTGTCCTGTAGGACCTTGGTATCAGGATAATGTTGGCCTCATAAAATGAGTTTGCCATTATTCCCTTTTAAAGCATTTTTTGGAAGAGTTTGAGAAGAATTGATATTAATTTTTATTTCACCAATTGAGAAAATTCAGTAGTGAAGCCATCAGGTCCTGAGCTTTTCTTTGAGGGGAGATTTTTTATTACTGATTCAGTCTCTTGACTTGTTACCGATCTATTCAGATTCTACATTTCTTCATAATTCAATCTTGTTTGGTTGTATGTGTCAAAATATTTATCCCTTTCTTCTAGGCTGGCAAATAACTGTTCATAGTCTTCTACAATCTTTTGTATTTTTGTTTTACTAGTTGTAATGTCTCCTCCTTCATTTCTGATTATATTTGAGTCTTCTCTCTTTTTTCCTAGTCTAGCTAAAGAATTGCTGATTTTGTTTATTTTTTTTTCAAGAATCACCTCTTTGTTTTATTGATATTTTCTTTTTTAAAGTTTCCTTTTTATTTCTACTCTGTTTTTTTATTTTCTTCCTTATGCAAATTTGGGGCTTAGTTTGTTCTTTCTTTTCTAATCTTTTGAGGTGCAAAGCTGGGTAGTTTATTTTATTTAAAATCTTTCTGCTTTTTTTGATGTAGGCATTTATTGCTATAAACTTCCCTTTTAGAGATGCTTTAGCTGTATCCCATAAGTTTATGTTGTGTTTCCATTTTTGTCTCAAGAAAATGTTTAATACCCTTTTAATTTTTTAATTGACTTATTGGTTGTTTATGAGCATGTAGTTTAATTTCTATGTATTTGGGAATTTTCTAAAGTTTCTCCTGTCATTAATTTCTAGTTTTATACCATTGTGGTCTAAACAGGTAGTTGATATAATTTGAGCCTTTTAACATTTGTTAAGACTTTTTTTTGGCCTAATATTTAAACTAACCTGGAGAATATTCCATATGCAGTTGAGAAGAATGTGTATTTAGCAGCTGTTGCATGAAATGTTTTGTATACGTCTGTTAGGTCCATTTGGTCTAGAGTATAGTTTAAATTCAATGTTTCCTTGTTGATACTCTGTCTGGATGACCTGTTTCTTGATTAAATGCAATGTTGAAGTATCCTACTATTATTGTATTGCAGACTATTATTGTATTGCAGTCTATCCCTTCAAAACTATAAATATTTGCTTTTCATACATTAATGCTCCAAAGTCAGGGGCACATACAGTATATTTACAATTATAATGTCTTAATGAATTGACCCCATTATCAATATATATCAATATTCTCAATCTTTTTTTTACTTAAAATTAATTTTACTTGATATAAGTGTAGTTACCACTGTCTGCTTTTGGTTTCCATTTGTATGGAATATCTTTTTCCATCTCTTTTGTTTCATATGTGTGTTTTAACAGTTGCAGTGAATATCTTGTAGGTAGCATATATTTAGGATTTGTTTTATTACCAATTCAGCCACTTTATGTCTTTTAATTGGAGAATGTAACCATTAACATTCAAGGTAGTTATTGATAGGCAGGGACTTTTTATTGCCATTTTTAAATTGTTTTCTAGTGTTGTGTAAATCCTTTGCTATTTTTTTGCTGTGTTTATTTGTGGTTAAGAATTTTTTTAGTGGTATATTTTGATTCCTGGCTCTTTGTGTGTGTATATCTACTACAGTTTTTTGTTTTGTGGTTACCATGAGGCTTAGAGAAAACATCTTACAGTTAAAGCGGGTTATTTTAAGTTGATAACAACTTAACCTTTATCACAAAAATAAACTTATTTTTAAGGGTGGCTTAACTTTTTTACATGAATCACATTATGACATTCACCTGTATACAAACTCACTATGAATTACATAACACTTTAAGTAAAAACCAAACTATATCTGCAATATCTTATTAGCTCTCACCAAACCTAACACTTTTTTTTCTTCTTCTACCACTTTTCTCTTAGTTTATTTTGTTGTAGCCATACTGACCATTTTGTTTTTTCTTTTTAGAAAGGTTTCTCAAAACCTTAGTAATTGCTATTTTCCCTTCCTAAGATACACTTCTTTGAAAATTTATCTGATTTGTACCTTTTCTTGGTCTTAGTTCAAATGTCAAGCATAGGCAAAGATTTGTTATTTAATATTACACTCCTCCCCACATTGACCTGTCCCTTTCTGCCAGATTACCTTATTTAAAATATAAATGGTTTTATTTGTGAATTTGAACTTATGTTTTATCTATTTTCTTTACTCAGTTTGTAGGCTTTATGAAATTAGGGGTTTTACCTTTTTGTTGATCTCTCTTTCCTCCACAATTAGAAAAAAAACTGGCACATAATAGATAGTATTATTGAGTACATTAATGAGCAGATTGATATTAATTATCACATTTCTAAAAGACAGAACTCTAAAGCATAAATGATTTTTGAGTACATTAATGAGCAGATTGATATTAATTATCACATTTCTAAAAGACAGAACTCTAAAGCATAAATGATAGATTAGAAAACTAAGGATTAGTAACTTTCTCCAGATTAAATAGAATTAAGAAGTATATAAAAAGTTATTTTAGCTCCTAGCCCAGGGCTTTTCTGAATGCAGCACATTAATATTTTAAGAATCTGACCACATATTATTTAATTTAATAAATAATTATTTTTGTATAAGGTGAGAGATGAGCATCCAGTTTCATTCTCCTACCTGTGGCTTCGATTATCGAAGCACCATTTGTTGAATAGCGTGTCCTTCCCCACTTTATGTTTTTGTTTGGACTCAAATCTAAGAGCTGAAACTATAAACATTCTAGAAGAAAACATCGGAAAAACCCTTTTAGACATTGGCTTAGGCAAAGATTTAATGACCAAGAAGCCAAAAGCAAATGCAACAAAATTAAAGATAAATAGGTGAGACTTAATTACACTGAAGAGCTTTTGCATGGCAAAAGAAACAGTCAGCAGAATAAACAGACAACCCACAGAATGGGAGAAAATCTATACATCCAACAGAGGATTAATATCCAGAATCTATAACTAACTCAAACAAATTAGCAAGAAAAATGAAACAATACCATCAAAAAGTTGGCTAAGGACATAAGTAGGAAATCTCAAAAGGAGATATACAAATGGTCAACAAACATATGAGAAAATGCTCAACATCACTAATGATCAGGGAAATGCAAATCAAAACCAGAATGTGATACTACCTTACTCCCAAAGAATGGCCATAATCAAAAAATAATAGATGTTGGTATGGATGTCATTAAAAGAAAACACTTCTACACTGCTGGTGAGAATTGTATACTAGTACAACCACCATGGAAAACAGTGTGGAGATTCCTTAAAGAACTAAAAATAGAACTACCATTTGACCCAGCAATCCCACTACTGGGCATCTACCTTGAGAAAAAGAAGTCATTATATGAAAAAGTTACTTGCACACACATGTTTATAGCAGCACAATTCACAATCGCAAAATGTGGAACCAGTCCAAATGCCCATCAATCAATAAGCGGATAAATAAATTGTGAGATATATATATATATATATATATATATATATATGAAGGAAAACTACTCAAGCATAAAAACAAATGAATTAATGGCATTTGCACGAACGTGGGTGGAACTGGAGACTATTTTTTCAAGTGAAGAGACTCAGGAATGGAAAATCAAACATCGTATGTTATCACTCATAAGTGGGAGCTAAGCTATAGGATGCAAAAGCTTAAGAATGATACAATGGACTTTGGGGACTCAGGGGCAAAGGACGGGAAGGAGGTGAGGAATAAAAGACTACAAATTGGGTTCACTGTATACTGCTTGGGTGATGAATGAACCAAATTCTCACAAATCAACACTAAAGAACTTACTCATGTAACCAAATACCACCTATTCCCAGGAAACCTATGGAAATAAAAATAAATAAATAATAAATAAAAAATAAAAAGAAATGAGATACATCTAAGTTTCAATTTAATTCCCAGCAACAGAACATCATATATCTCCTAAATTAATATTTTCATAAATGCTATTATTTGTCTTATTCCCTTTCTGTGTGTAGTTACTTTTCTAGTAATTGAAATGTACATAAACTAGGTTACAGAAAGGAATTTCAATGCCAACCATAAGTAAGTAGCTTACATTGAACTAACCTCTTAAGAGAAAAGACAAAATACAAACAGCAAATATGAAAGCAGTGGAAAGAAACCACCACAGGATAAGTGGGAGAGGCTGCAATCCCTCTAATTTCAGAAGGCGAGCTCTACATTTACCTTGGCTTTTTCCCTAAGGAAAGTTTTTGATACTCAATGTAGAGAAATTAGTTATAAAAAGAAGCTTCGGTCTTAGTAAGCTAAGGACAAAGAGATTGGAGTGTAGGGCTGCTAGTTTGACATTTGAGGGATAACATCACAAAGAAGAGGAAATTTCAGCAACATGTGCCCCAAAACCTGGGTGAAAGTTCCTCTCGAAGTTTTCACTGATCTGTAAAGTGCTAATATGCAGGACTACAGTGAGATAAATGCAGTAGAAAGTGACATTTTAAAGGTTAAAGTGCTGGGCAGAAATTTTAGCAGACATATGGTGCTAAGAAGGCAAAGTTTGAATTCAGAGCCCGAAAAGGTGGAGGTCTTGATCAGCTCTGTCAGTTGAAACACAAGAAGGGTCACATTTTAGAAGTAATGGTTATGACCTAGAATTAATGGTTAAAACAGATATTACAAATTTCAAAAGGCATAAAGCCAGCCCTCAGCAGAAAGAAATGGCCTGCCTATGCTCTTTCTGCTTTAAAAATCAATCCTCTGTGTTGGAAGATAACATCTTCCAGAATCTCAACCAAATTTTGGATTCAATATTTGAATGCAATTCAAAATTATATGGCATGCTAAAAAAAGTTCCAAATGACTCACAAACATGAAATAATTGACACTACAAATAAATCCAAAAAGGGATTAAGGTAGAGATGTTTTATACGGACATTGCTAGTGTCCACCAGCTCCTACCTAGTGGATGAATTCTGACGCCTGACCACTTGACTTGTAAATTCTACTACTTGTCCTAGAAGGTTTTCTTCTATTAAATTTCTTTGTATCTCATATGTGAAATGAGAAGGATATTCCCTATTTCTCAGAGAGGTAGTTGGAAATGAATGAAATGTTTTAGAATACTGAAATATATTGCAACTCCCTATGTCAGTTTCTGGCACATAATATGATTTCAACAAATTCAAGTTTGTTTGCTTTGCTTTGGTTTTCTTTCTTTCCTAAAATATAAGAGTTCTAGGTTAGGAATAATTGGTTTCCCAATATGAAGTAAATGCTCTCATAAAGACATTTTTACTTTTTTTTTTTCGATAAAAAGCTTTCCTCTGTATTAGGTCAACTACTTTGCAGTGGCCACTCACTTTTCCATCTTTTGTACTTCCTACATGAACTAAATAAGTTAACAAATAAGAATTAATCTGAGGCCAACTAACTGATTATCTTCAGAAATAATGCCATGAAAATCCTCCAATGTTCACTGAACATCATTCTCAATTCACATTCAAAACTGATTAGTGTGTTTGTTCTGCCTATCTGAACAAACAAATACAAAACCAACTTTAAAATTGCTCAGATGAAAGACAAAATTAAATAGTGTTGGAAAAGAGTGTCAATATTCCCATCAAGTATGGTTTTGAGACAGAGCCAGCCAAATGCACATGCATAAAGTCACTTGCATAAAATTCACAAATATTTATATCTAATGCAAAAAGAACACACAGGATTTAAACATAGAAAAAAGCAAAATAAAACAAACATAAAATGAATTAATGTTCCATATTTTGGGGCATTGAGGGGCATTTTTTTGTATAAATTGATAATTCCAATAACCTATGTTCAGTACAACTAAATCTCTCATCATAAATATTTCAGTTTTTTATTTCCATAATTTTAGATAATAAATTTTGTACATTATACATAGTCTAAACTGCTTCACAAATTAATACTCATTATTGTTCTTCAAAGCAATATTTTGCTTTTCTACTTACATACCAGCCTCCACCTTGAACCTCCTATATTCAACTTGAGTATCATCACCTCTGTGAAGTGTTTTCTGATTACCCTCTGTCTATCCCTTCTTCCTTCAAATTCACACTGTACTCATAACTTTATTTTCTTTTGTCATTGCCTTGTATTGGTTTTTTATATTAGAATAGACTGTTACCTTTCAAGAGAACCATATTCTGAGATCTTTAGGTTTCCCCAAGTATACAAATACAATATGTTTGAACAAGATCTACTCTTTCTTCCAAGTCGGATTTTTGTTAAAATAATGAGTTTTTCTGTGTCTACTTTCATTTGGTGAACACTTGTTATTTCATCTCCCAGTACAAGTTTACTTTTCACTCTCTGAACATTTTCAAACATACGTATTTGTGTTTCTCCATGATCTTTTATGTCTATATAAGGGGAGGAATAACATAACAGAGACAGGTGAAGTATTAATGTCTGTGTTTAGGCTGATTGCTTAAGTCAGTGAGTTGGTCCATCAAATAAATTTTACTATTTTTAAAATTTAAATGGGGGCTTCCTTAATCATATAAATTGCCCTATGTCATTAACCAACAAGTTTGCTTGTGATTAGAGAACATAGTAACTAAATCCATCAGTTCCAAAATTCTACTCTACTTTTCACACTCTAGAAAATTTACCTTACTTCTCTCTACAGTCTTTTCAGCTCTTAGATGGTAAGGACTTATCTGAGAAACTGTATGGCTTGCTATCCCAATCTATACCAAATTAAAAGGTAAGTTTGGCCCAAATACAGTATTATTGTATATATTTTGCATGGTTAAAATTACATTTATAAAGCACAAAATCAAGTACACCACTCGGTGAAATTTTACACGTATAAGCACCCTTATAAACTGACATCCAGATGAACATACAGGTCTTTCCCATCATGCCATTCTCTCTGTCCCCTAGTTACACATTGCATAGACTTTTTGATGTTGTCTCATTTCTCTTATCTGTTTAAAAATTTTTGTTCCTTAAATGGTTCTGCTTAGACATTTTCTATTGTGTAGCATTGTTTTTACTAATTTTCCACCCTCTTTGTTTAGTCTCTTGATAATTACATCCAATAATTTCATATTAGATTATTTATGGAATACTTACTTTATTGTTTTTTATAGATTTTAATCAACTGTTGGAATTCCCCATAATTTTATCTTTCTTTTTAGTGCTCTTCCTTTCAGCAGCTTCTTTTTTCTGGAGAATCTGCTAGAATCACACTCTTATCATGTGCCTGGATTGCAAAATCAGCCAAACATCTGGCATAATTTTTTACACCAAACCATGGTGATGTTTAACTGCATCTTTCTTTACTTTCATATCACAGCCTCCTTAGCAACTCAAATTCTGATTCCTGCTTTTCCTTAACCTGATGCTAGCACTTAGTGCTTAAGCTCTACGTCCCTCTGTTGCAGTTCTGAAGATGTCTTGAAAAGGCTGAAGGAGAGACTGCTGTCTTACCTAAGCTTCCCTTTTCTCAAATATGCAAGTTTCCTATTGGTTGCTGTCCAATGCCTGTAACCTCTTGTTTTATAGCTTTCCTATAGTAATTTGACCAGTTTTTTTTTAAATGGAATCATGCATTATATATGTTTGTGTTTGCCTTCACTTCTTATTTATTGTGTGTTAAATGTTGTATATTTATTCATTCGACTTTCTGAATACACCACGTTTGCCACTATTGGTATTAACATTTTTTTTCTAATTTTATCTCTCTGGCATGATATAATTTGCATTTAGATTTTGTTCATATTTTCCTGAATATTAATGGGATTTATGTATTTTCATTTGTTTACTAGACATTTGCATATTTTTTTCTGGGATGCTTATTCAAGTCTCTCGCTTACTTTTCTATTGCATTCCCTTCTTATAGATTTGTAATAGATCTTCATATATCCTGAATACTTTGTGCCTTTGTATTTTGCATATGTGTTCTTACACTCAAAAATTTAATAGTGTGTCTTAATAAACAGAATTTCTTAATTTTAATGTAGTCCATTTTGTTTTAATGTAGACCATTTTATCAGTGTCTTTATAGATAATTAAAACTTTTTGGATCCCACATAAGAAATGTTTTCTTACCTCAATATAATCAAAGTATTCTCCTGTATACTCTTATATAAAGTTTACTGTTCTGTTGTTTAGATTTATCCTAAAAGTCCACCTGCAATAAATTTTATATACACATTAAAAGGAGGTAAAGTTTCATTTTTATCACCAATTTGTTCCAAATAACATCTTTATCCACTATGATGTAGTGAAACCTTTATAATATATATAAATTGTTTGAAATTATTTGT
The DNA here is from genome assembly GCF_009828535.3 of Hylobates moloch. Taxonomy (NCBI): domain Eukaryota; kingdom Metazoa; phylum Chordata; class Mammalia; order Primates; family Hylobatidae; genus Hylobates; species Hylobates moloch. Next base: position 91,872,996 of record NW_026652284.1, read on the forward strand.
TTCAGACATTATTTGTCTCTATTTAGATAATACTATACTCCATTAATTACATAAGATGCAAAGGCTACATTAAAAAATTATAAAGAAAAACCCCTACATTATATGATTTTGCTTTTCCATCAAGGGTGTTTTAAAACTTATTAGTTGTTTTATTTTTCACATAAATTTTGGAATTAGCTTGTCTCCCTTTATTTAAAAAAATAGACTGCTATACAATAATAGCAAGAGACTTCAACATACTGTTTTTAGCAATAGAAATATCACCCAGAAAGAAAGTCAACAAAGAAACATTAGATTCAAACTGCACTGTAGACCAAATGTACCTAACAGACATTTACAGAAAATTCCATCAAATACTACAGAACACACATTTTTCTGGATCAGTCTCTCAGAAATAGGTCATGAATAACCACAAAACAAGTCTTAAATGTATAATTGAAGCAATTTTAAGACTGAAATAATATCAAGCATCTTTTCTGACTACAATGATATCAAACTAGAAATAATAACAAAATAAAGTTTAGAAACTTCACAAATACCTCGAAATGAGGCAACATGCTCCAGAATAACTAATGGGTCAATAATTTTTTTTAAATTAAGAAATTTATTGAGACAATAAAAATAGAAATAACACCTGCCAAAATCTATGGACACAGCTAAAGTGGTTCTAAGAGGAAAGCATATAGCAATAAATGCCTACATTAAAGAAAAATCTCAAAAAAGCAACTTAACATTGCATCACAAGAAACAAACAACAACAACAACAAAAACGAGCAAACGAAACAAAATTAATAGAAGAAAAAATAGTAAAGATCAGAGAAAAATAAATGAAATAGAAACTAAAAAGAAATAAAAACATCAATAACACATGGGCTTTTTAAAACAAAAAAGGATAAACTTTGTAAACATTTAGCTAGGCTAAGAGAAAAAAGAGAAAATATTCAAGTAAATAAAATACCATTTCATATTTATGAAGATGGCAATAATAAAAAGAAGAAAAACAGCATGGATGCGAAGAAATTGTAACACTTGTGCATTGCTAGTGGGAATGTAACATTTTGTACCATTATACAAAACAGTCTGATGGTTGTTCAAATAGTTAAACATAAAATTACCATATAGTCCATCAATTCCTCTCCTAGGTCTGTACTTAAAGAATTGCAAGCATGGAACTGAACAGATACTTGTATGTCAATATTTATTGCAGGATTATTTACAATGGCCAAAAGGTAGATCCAATCCAACAGATGGATGGATGAACAAAATGTGGTATATACATGCAATGGAATATTATTTGGCCTGACACATGCCATAACATGGATGAATGTTGAGGACACAAAGGGACAAATATTCTATGATTCCACTTATGTGAGCTGCCTTGACCAGGCACATCCATAGAGATAGGGAATAAATGATTAAAGGGTAACAAGTGTTAAGAAGTCATATTTCCTAATGTTTAAAGAGTTTCTAACAAAAAAATGTAAATAAATAATGGTGATTCTTCACAGCATTATGGATGTAAGTAATGCCTCTTATATGTACACTAAAATTGGTTAAAATGAAAAGTTTAATGTTACACATATTTTACCTCAATATTTTTTAAATGTTCCCTATGATATATTATATTTGATATCAAACTGAGCCCATTTTTTTCTAGAGCCACTAGAGAGTGACTTCACACTAACACTATGTCCTTATGCTTAACGTAAATTTTGTGGTTTGGATAGTTGAATTTTCACTTCATGTATCCAGACGTTACCATTCTCAAATAATGGTTAACTTCTTGGTCTTCGGTGAAGATTTTTCTTCGTCTGCTAAACATTTTTTTTTTTTTTTTTTGATAGAGATGTGGATTTCTGCTGTTCAAGCTGGAGAGCAGTGGCTACTCACAGTTTGATCATCGTGCACTATAGCCTTGAACTCCTGGGTTCAAGCCTTTCTCCTGACTCAGCCGTCCACGCAGCTAGAGCTGCTGATGTGCACCACCGTGCCTTGCTTCTCTTTGATTTTTTTTAAAAAATTTATCAATCCTAATTTCAAAATCTAGCCCTAAATTATGCCTTTTATTATTTCATATTTCCTCTCCAACAATATCTATGATGCTTGATTTATACTATAAAAGCTAATGTTAGTAGGAATATAAGTAGTAGTAGAAGTAATAATAGTACTTGTAAAATTATTTGTGTATTTATCACATCACAGGCACTTCCTACACAGTATTTCTGACCTCACACTTCCCATTTCGAAGGTAAGGCAATGAGGTTCATGTATATTTGCAACTTAACCCAAGTTACTTGGCTACTAAATGACTGACCTAAGGTTTGAAATTAAATCTGTCTGCTCTTTCAGTTTGTTTAATATTATAGCCTCTAGAAAATGTTTTGAATATGGTAATCTCAGAGTCTACGTACTCATTAATGTTTGTTAATTGACTGATCTCATTTATGATACTTTGAGGCCGAGGCAGGTGATCACCTGAGGTCGGGAGTTCAAGACCAGCCTGACCAACATGGAGAAACACTGTCTCTACTAAAAATACAAAATTAGCCAGGCGTGGTGGCACATGCCTGTAATCCCAGCTACGCGGGACGCTGAGGCGGGAGAATCACTTGAACCCAGTAGGCAGAGGTTGTGGTGAGCCAAAATCACGCCATTGCACTCCAGTCTGGGCAACAAGACTGAAACTCTGTCTCAAAAAAAAAAAAAAAAATGCTATTGTGTTTTCCAATTTAAAATTGCCACGAGTTATTCTAAATTATTTCATATAATCACTCCTTAAAAATATTGTCTTTAAATAAAACTACCTGTTTTCCTGTTATTCATATAATATTAATAATTTCCCTTTTTCTTTTGGCCAAATAAAATCCTCGATTTTTCAAATATACTTTCTTCAGCTTTATGGGGTAGCACTGGCAAATAAAAATTGTATATGTTTAAAGTGTATAATGCAGTGACTGTGAAATGATTACCACAAGCTAATTAATATATTCATCATCTCATGTTTACCAGTTTGTGTGGTTGAGAACACTTAAGATCTACTCTCTTAACAAATTTGTTTTGAGATAAAATTACACATTGGTTATTTACAACATATTAAAACCTATATCAATAATTATACCTTTTAGTGTATATGATTAGTGCTGTCAATGATTGCTGAATGGAAGGTTTGTTACATAGTTAAAGGAATTTCTTGTTTCATTAAGCACATGAGAAAGCTATTTGCCATTTCCTCTAATATCACGTATTTTCTTATTTACTCTTTGATGCTCTTCCCACTGCTATGTAATTCTGCATAAAATAGAGATCTTATGTAAGAAATGGAGGTCTCGGTAAAGTCTATTGGTAAAATGAGAGCCTTAACTAAATAATTGTTGGTCAAATGTTCTCTGATTATTTGATGTTATTGAATGGCAAATATCTCAATAATCCTGAGATTTCTCTTATCATTATAACTTGCTTATCTTACTTTTCTTATGAAATAGAAAACTGTCATTTTTCCATTTCATTGAACTGCTTAGCCAAGAAAAGTAAGCTAAATGCATTAAGTTCATGTACAGAGTGCACCAATATTTATATGACATTAAAACTTTTTTGAGTTGTTAATGCTATTACAAACTGAAATTTATATCAAACATATTTTTTGAAATCATGCAGTATATTCAAAGTTCCTTTTACTTAATTATAAATGAATTTAATTTAAACTCTAATAGTCTTCAGTAAATGATTTATTACAGTGTCTAATCTACAATCTTTTCAATAGTATAATTATTTTCCAGTTCATTGCTGCCATTTCAAAATTACATAAAAGCTTGGTTCATTTAAAATATTTTCTTGTTGCTAATGATTCGTTGTCATTCTTCCTACATATACCAAATAGTTAATAAAATCTTATTTATCACTACAGCATTTTTCTTAAAAAGATTTTATGAATTTCAGTTCACTGCATTAATCATTTTTGTAAAAAGAAATCATCTTTTTGATTGATCATATTTTGTAATATATTCATAAAGAACAAAGGTAGAGAGATGCATTAGTCGGTTTTCATGATGCTGATAAAGACATGCCCAAGACTGTGCAATTCATAAAAGAAAGAGTTTTAACTGTACTCACAGTTCTATGTGGCTGGGGAGGCCTCACAATCATGGCAGAAGGCAAGGAGGAGCAAGTCATATCTCACATAGATGGCATCAGGCAAAGAGAGCTTATGCGGGGAAACTCCCCCTTATAATACTGTCAGATCTTGTGCGATTTATTTGCTATCACGAGAACAGCATGAGAAAGACCCGCTCCATAATTCAGTCATCTCCCACTGGGTCCCTCTCACAACACATGGGAATTATGGGAGCTACAATATGAGATTTCGATGGGCACACGGAACCAAATCATATCACTCTGCCCCAACACATTGTTTTTGTAAAAAGAAATAATATTTTTTAACAGATCATATTTCATAGTATCTACATAAAGAACAAAGGTAGAGAGATGATAGAGAGACAAATAGAGAGAGAGAGAGAGAAAGAGAGACTGAAATTAAATATCTATTATATGCCAGGCACTGCTCTAGGTACCTTGAATGTAGAAGTGGAGAGAACACACAGATTCTGCCTTTATGGAGCTTAATTCTAGCAGATTAAAAAATCAAAGGACCTTTAATAATTCCCATATCCTTAAAAGTCCCCAGGCTTAGTGATAGTAAATTATTATGCCATTTTAATAAAAGGAGCTAGAAGTTGTCTTTCCTTTGCAACTCTGACAGCATGCTGGCAGCCCTTGCAGCCCTCACTCGCTCTTGGCGCCCACTCTGGCGGTGCTTGAGGAGCCCTTCACTGTGCCGCTACACTGTGGGAGCCCCTTTCCGCACTGGCTGAGGCCAGAGCCGGCTCCCTCAGCTTGCGGGGAGGTGTGGAGGGAGAGGCACGGGCGGGAACTGGGGCTGTGCGCAGAGCTTGCGGGCCAGTGCAAGTTCCGGGTGGGTGTGCGCTCGGCTGGCCCCACAATCAGAGCAGCCGGCCGGCCCCTGGCAGTGAGGGGCTTAGCACCCAGGCCAGCAGCTGCGGAGGGGCGCCGGGTCCTCCCAGCAGTGCCAGCCCACCAGCACTGTGCTCGATTTCTTGCCGGGCCTCAGCTGCCTCCCTGCGGGGCAGGGCTCAGAACCTGCAGCCCGCCATGCCTGAGCCTCCCCACACTGCCCTGGGCTCCTGTGCAGCTGGAGCCTCGGTGACTACCATCGCCCCCTGCTCCACGGCGCCGGATCCCATCGACCGCGGAAGGGCTGAGGAGTGCAGGCACAAGGCAGGGGACTGGCAGGCAGGTTCACCTGCGGCCCTGTGTGGGATCCACTAGGTGAAGCCAGCTGGGCTCCTGAGTCTAGTGGGGACTTGGATGAACCTTTATGTCTAGCTAAGAGATTGTAAATACACCAATCAGCACTCCGTATCTAGCTCAAGGTTTGTAAACACACCAATCAGCACCCTGTGTCTAGCTCAGGGTTTGTGAATACACCAATCGGCACTCTGTATCTAGCTTAAGGTTTGTAAATACACCAATCAGCACTCTGTGTCTAGCTCAGGGCTTGTAAATACACCAATCAGCACTCTGTATCTAGCTAATCAAGTGGGGACTTGGAGAACTTTTGTATCTAGCTCACGGATTGTAAACGCACCAATCAGCACCCTGTCAAAACGGACCAATCAGCTCTCTGTAAAACAGACCAAGCAGCTCTCTGCAAAATGGACCAATCAGCAGGATGTGGGTGGAGCCAGATAAGAGAATAAAAGCAGGCTGCCTCAACCATCAGTGGCAACCCCCTCAGGTCTCCTTCTGGGTGTGGAAGCCTTGTTCTTTCACACTTTGCAAAAAATCTTGCTGCTGCTCACTGTTTGGGTCTGCACAGCCTTTATGAGCTGTCACACTCACCATGAAGGTCTGCAGCTTCTCTCCTGAGGTCAGCGAGACCATGAACCCACTGGGAGGAACGAACAACTCCAGACACGCCGCGTTAAGAGCTGTAACACTCATCGCGAAGGTCTGCAGCTTCATTCCTGAAGCCAGCGAGACCACGAACCCACCAGAAGGAAGAAACTCTGAACATGTCCGAACATCAGAAGGAACAAACTCGGGACACATCACCTTTAAGAACTGTACCATTTACGGGGAGGGTCCGTGGCTTCGTTCTTGAAGTCAGTGAGACCAAGAACCACCAATTCCAGACACATTAACATACATTAAATCAGTCTTCAGATTTTCTTGGATCATTAGTACTTTTTGTTCTGCTTTTCAGTAGAAACTTAATTCCTTATATGTCGTGTAAGACAATTTTATGTTGTATTTTACTCCATTTAACAAAATTACCTCATATTAAATCCAATGTATATGAGACTCATAGAAGTTATTTTATGATTAAAGTTCCTGACACCTGTCTTAAATTGTACTTGGGAGAAGTATGTATTATGCGTACATATGTAGGCATACAACATGGGCAAGAATATAATTAATATTTCTAAACACGTACACACTCTTACTTTAGGTATTTAAAGCAATATCTGAGCATAGTAACACCCACAGAAATCATGAAGAATAACAACTACAAAGTGATTATGATGCAACATATGATAAATGACTTCCTAAGACATTTCATGGTTGAGATAATTGACCTGTTGGACATACCAAATATTCGTTTCTCTTTGTTCTTGTAAGTTCCCTTCATGAATTTTATTTTAATTAAAACATCAGAAAATAATACATCTAATTTAGCTTCCTGCAAAAATTCCTTTACTAAATTTCAATTTATTCATAGGCATTCATCTTTAATAGAAAACCAATATGAGAATTTTAGATTGAAAAATGTGTCTCTGAGCCTGTTGCACATCTGTAGTTGAAGACATTAGAATTTAGATAAAACTCCAGATAATAAATTCCACTTTCAATTGTGACTGAACAAAGTTTGTCCACTCAGATAAACATATTTCCTTTCTTTCGTTAGACTGGGAAAACTTACAATGAAACATAATTCAATTTAAGCCTTAGTTGCTAGGAACTGCAGCACCAACTCCTTGTTTAAACAATAGTAAATCATCAAAATTCAGGAAACAGTTTTATCTGTCTTTTCCCTTTTACTGTTTTATTTTGCTTATTTTTGCTTTATAAAAAATAAATTTCAATTAAGTATAAGTGACTTACAATAAACTGCAAATTCAGAATTTAATAAATGTATACATAATTCATATATATATATATATAAACATCATCACAATCAAGATATCAAGATAAGGAACATATTAATCACCCCAAATAAGTTTTCTTGTGCCCACTTGTCATCCTTCTCTTTCTTCTACTGCTGGCACCACAACCTCTATTTCATCCACAGGCAACCACTATTCTCCTTGATTTCTACATAAATCACTTTGCGTTTTCTACAATTTAATATTAATAGAATAATACAGTATACAGTCTTTTTTGTTTGGATTTGTTCATTCTAAATAATGACTTTAAGATTCATCCATATTGTAGTATACCAACAATTAATTTTTTATTGTGTGAATAAGATTACACCATATAAATATACCATAACTGTTTATTCATCAACCTGTAAATGAATATTTAGTTTGTTTCCAGTTTTGTGATATTACAGAAAGAGCTGCTATGGACATTCATATAAAAAATATTTGTATGGGCCGGGCGCGGTGGCTCACGCCTGTAATCCCAGCACTTTGGGAGGCTGAGGCGGGCGGATCACCTGATGTCTGAAGTTCGAGACCAGCCTGAGCAACATGGAGAAACCCCGTCTCTACTAAAAATACAAAATTCGCCGGGTGTGGTGGCGCATGCCTGTAATCCCAGCTACTCTGGAGGCTGAGGCAGGAAAGAATGGCTTGAACCCGGGAGGTGGAGGTTGCTATGAGCCGAGATCGCGCCATTGCACTCCAGCCTGGGCAACAAAACTCCGTTTAAAAAAAAAAAAAAAAAAAAAAAAAAAAAATGTTTGTATGGATATACGGTTTTGTTTCTCTTGGTTTGATACCTAGTAGAGATATGACTGTTTCATATGGCTGCTTTTTGTTTAACTTTTAACAAATCGGTTGAATAGGTGTTCAAAATGATTCTACCACTTTACATCCTCACCAGAAGTTTATGAGAATTCCAGTTGCACAACATCCTCATGAGCACTTGGTTTGTTTGGTCTTTAATTTTAATCATCCTAATAAGTATGTAATGGCGTTACACTGAGGTTTTATTTTCTCATTCCTTAATGGCTAATTTAATATCCTCTTATGTTCATATATACCACCCATATATCTTATTTGGTGCAGAGCCTGTTCAAATACTTTTCACGTATATAGTCCCCACGTATCCTTGAGCGACACATAAGCAATAGAAATGACACATATCAAGACCCTTGATGGATGCCTAAAATATTGGATAGTACCAAACCATATATATACAATGATTTTTTCTATATATACATACCTATGATAAAGTTTAATTTATAAATTAGGCCCAGTAAGATATTAACAAAAAATTAATAAAATAGAAGAATTATAACAGTAGACTGTAACAAAGATTATGTGAATGTGGTCTCTCTGTATCCGTCTCTCCCTCTTTCTATTGTATTGCACCGTACTCACCCTTCTTCTGGGGAACTGTTGATCTGGTAACTCAGCTAATAAGTGTCTCATAGGCAGGTTATGTATACAGCATGAATATGCCAGATGAAACGATGATTCACGCCCCAGCCGGGAGAGAGCAAGATGGCTCAAGGATTCACCATGCGACTCAGAATGGCACACAATTTAAAATTTATGTATTGTTTATTTCTGGAATTTTCCATTTAATATTTTTGGACCAAGGGTAAATACAGGTAAATGAAATCAGAAAGTGAAACCAAGGATAAGGGGGCGGGGGAACTACAGTATTTAATTTTGATTTACTTATATGGTGTGGATACAATCCCTTCAGCAGACACAGTACTTGCAAATATGTTGACTCACTCTGTGGCTTGTCTTTTCATTGTCTTAACAGTGTCTTTTAAAGAGCAGAAGTTTCAGATTATAGTAAAGTCTGATTTATAAATGTATTACTTTACTAATTAAAGCTTAGGGTTGGATAGATTTAAATATTATGAGGCTACTCAGTGATGACTAAATATGTTTTATAATATCTTAGTTCAAATCAACCAAGCAAATATGTATTAATAATTTACATGGTAATCTCATCTCTGTAAAGGTTTCCAGGGTGACCAGGTGAACACATATTAATTTAATAAAAGAAAAAAATAACCGAAAAAGAAGATAGATCAAATATGATATTTTTAAAGAAAACGAAAAACAGTCGCTGATGGATTGTGCCTTGATAAGGTTGGAGAATTTAGGACTTGAGTCTCTCATTTGTACCTTAGTAGGTCTTTCTTTTCAATTCTATATGAATTTAGCAGCTAGCTTTCAGTTTTAATTATCCAGTGTGCAATTTATCTATAAGGTCTTATTTCTACTGTCAAAAAACTCTCTAATTTTGCTAAGCATATTACATAAATTAATACATCTAGCTACATGGAGGCAAACCTGATTTGGATGACCTTTATAAATACTGAATAATGTGATACATCACTTATTTAATCCATTAAACATATTTCTATAGTACTTCCTATAAGGTAGGTACTTTTACAGGGAGTACAGATCATGCAATAAACAAACAGACATATTTCCCTTTTCCTTAAGAAATTTACATTCTAGTGAAAAAAAAGCAGTGAGTAAACAAATCAACATATAAGGTTAAGAGGTAACATGTCTGACGAAATAAAGTAGGATAAAAATGAAAGAATTATAGGCATTATTACTTTTATAAAAGATGTCGGTGAAGACTTGTCTTATAAAATATTTAAGCAAGACTTCAAATAAAACAAATGAGGATTCAAGTGGTTACTAGGAGGAAAGACAGCATCAACTACAGCTGCCCTAGTATGAGTTTTCTTATTAAGTCAAAACATATACAATACTCCAAAACTGAACATTTTTCACCTATCCAAACACTTGTTTCATGTGGTTCAACCTTACTTGTCAAGGAACTGTGCAGAGTCCAATGAGTGTGAACAATGGTAAATGCAGTGTTCTGAAAGGTGTGGTTATGGACTAGACTGCTTAACACTTCGTGAATCCTGAGAAGCATATTAGAGTTCACTCTGAAGGGAGTGGGAAGCTACTGGAGAATTTGGAGGAGTAGAACAATGTTACATGGTTTGGATTTTAAAAAGGTCACTCAATCTACCCTGTTGAATCTAGGTAAGCAGCAGGGTAAAGGGAAAGCAAGAAGACAAATTTGTAAACTACTCCAGAAAATATCTCTGGACTTTGGACCAGGGTAGATGCTGTAAATGTGTTGAGAAGTAGTTGGATCCAAGAAATAACTTCAGAGAAATTGTCCACAATATTTCTGGGAAGTTTAAACAGGAATGGATAAAAAACAAGGGAACTAATTATGCCTCCAAAGTCATCTGTCTAACCAAATTAAAGAATAGAGATAGTATTTACTAATGTGGGGAAAAATGCAAGAGGACCAGCTTTCATCCGGAAATTGAAATGTTTGTTATGTGAATTACGTTTTAGACACATTTGATAAGTCTCTTAGTCATCTACCTAGATAGCTCAAGAAAGCATCTGGATATAACAATATAATTCAGGGACTGTATTTGGACTAGGTATATAAACTGGGGAAATTCACAGAATATATAATATGTTTAAACTAATAAATTTAGATGAAATCATTGAGAAAATAAACATATAAAATAATACTTACAACACAACCAAGAACAAACATATCTGGGCTTGGAAAAAAGGAAATTGAGTGTTTGAGTTACCAGAAATAAAAGGAGAAGACGATATCAGAATTTTAAGCATTATTTAGTTCTAAAGCAGCCAATTTTCAGATCCTGATGTAGACTCTAAGAATTAAGAGTTGAGGTTGTCAGCATCCACATTTGAACATTACATGAGTTCCTAGACATGTGCATTACCTCACATACTTACCATATTTTATGGCGGGAAATCTTAAAATCTGCTCTCAGCACTTTCAAATATATAATATATTGTTAGTTAAAATCATAGAAATAAAGTAGAATGGTGGATACCAGAGACTAGGTGTGGGGAGATGGAATAGATGTTGATCAAAGGACACAAAATTTCAGTTAGACAGGAGGAATGAGTTCAAGAGACCTATTGTACAGCATGGAGATTACAGATGATAAACAGGCTTTTAATAAATGAGTTAATAATACTTTCTGACTCATGTTAGAATGGCCAAAGTTTTTTTTCATTTTTTTCCCTCGAATTCACTGAAATGTTTTATCAGCTATTTATCACAATCAAGTAACAAATTAAAGGAATGAATGATAGATTATGTGAGTAAAAACTTTAGCACTAAGGTTAAGTTTTACTTATTGCTGCAACAAAACAAAGCAAAACCAAACAACATTCATTGTCACATTTATTTTCAAAAATTTTTTAACAAAAATAGTTATCATTTTTCTACATGATTATTAAGATAGGAACTTAGTGCTCTATCCATTTTCTATCTGAAATCAAGAGGATTCTTATTCTATTTTCTGAAAATTAAGTTTCTGACATTACCTGATTAGATTATTACATTTCACTATGCAGGTGGCTAAATGCTATTGTCTCATGTTGCCCCATCAACTATAGATTATATGTAATCTAGATTATACCAGATCATAAATATACTTTAACAGATAATCCTGCTATCACCAAGCAATATCATATATGCCTATAAAATAGCAGAGTACAATCTTTCTTCATAGGTTCCGCCGCATTTGCTATTTCCAGTCTTAGACAATGCCGCATATTTCACTGACAATTCCATGCTACAGATTTTTGCCCCCCACCCACAGGTTGCTACCAATGCACAATACTAGGTTTTGGAGAAAAAAAAAAAAAAAAAAAAAACTACTTACTCTCTAATTTTCCAACCCTAACTGCACACACACACAAAACCTACAGAACTCATGAAACTATTTTCTAGATTTAATAATTCAATAAAAAAACGAATGAAAACAGAAAAACTTCCAAGTGCAGAACATGGCTTTTCATAGAGCCTCTTGCACTGATCCTACCCTGTGGGTTCCGCTTTGTTGCCTTTGCTTTTAAACGTAACCGTGTTCATATCCACCTCTTAGCCTGTATTCTTGTAAGAGGAACCAATTTTCTCCGTCATCCCATCTCCATTGTTGAGTTTTCAACAACTCATAGTAGAATACTAATAACAGCCACATTTTTGTGTTGCCAGAGTGAATCCAATTCTATTTAGTGATTCTTTCTCAAGCATCAGAGAAAGATCATGTCCTGCCTTTTGTTGCCATAACCGTATGTTGAACAAGTAAATATGCAGGTGTGAACTTAAACACTTCACCAAGAATAAACAATAATATAGTGTGTATCATTGTGTGAATCCATTTGTAGTTTTAATTTTTATGATATACATGGTATTTGCAATAATGACACAGAAATTTTTCCCTTCAAAGGCAGTATCCTATATAATTTTTCACACTTTGGTTAACTTAGTTACTTCACTTCATAGCCCTTTAGGTATCAAGTTGTGATATCTACTTTCCAGTGTTGTAACATCTTTCTTTCCTTCTTTCTTTTTTTTTTTTTTTTTTTTTTTTTTTGGAGACAGAGTCTTGCTCTGTCACCCAGGCTGGAATGTAGTTGTGTGATCTCGGCCTCATTGTAACCTCCGCCTCCGGGATTCAAGTGATTCTCCTGTCTCAGCCTCCTGAGTAGCTGGGATTACAGACACACGCCACCACCCCCGGCTAATTTTTTGTATGTTAGTAGAGATGGGGTTTCACCGTGTTGCCCAGGCTGGTCTCGAACTCCTGAGCTCAGGCAATTCGCCTGCCTCGGCCTCCCAAAGTACTAGGATTACAGGCATGAGCCACTGCGCCCGGCCTACATCTCTTTTTTTCTAATTTCTTTTATTCCCATCAAAGTTTCAAAGATGGCAAGTCCAAGTTGCTCAGTTACAAGTACCACATCATGCTTTTACCTCTGCTCTCTCTCAAACAATTTCAGCAGTCTGCGGTGTGCGGTGTCTCACACTTATAACGCCAGCACTCTGGGAGGCTGAGGCAGGCGGATCACAACGTAGGGAGATCGAGACCATCTGGGCTAACACAGTGAAACCCCGTCTCTACAAAAAAAAAAAAAAAAAAAAAAAAAACAAAAAATTAGCCGGGCGTAGCGGCATGTGCCTGTAGTCCCAGCTACTCGGGAGGCTGAGGCAGGAGGATGGCGTGAACCTGGGAGGTGGAGCTTGCATTGAGCCGAGATCGCGCCACTGCACTCCAGCCTGGGCGACAGAGCGAGACTCTGACTCAAAAAAAAAAAAAAAATTCAGCAGTCACATGATCTAGGTATATTAGATCAACTCTGCTATTTATTCCTTCCTCTAATTTTTTTTTATTTAGGGCCCTCACAAGTGATTTACTTGTGAGGTTAATAATTAAGCTTTCTTCCAAGTACCAACCAGTGTTGTCTTAAGCTTGGTGAGAAAACTCTGATTTATACAGTATTTTAATTATTTTTTGAAATACTATTTTCTTTCTATCTTTATTAATAAAGTCAATGGCCAAGGCTTTAAGTCTGTGGAGTCAGAACAGCTGGCTTGAATTCTCTCTAGGGAGGGATAATTATGGGATTTGAGACAAGTTACCTGACTTATGTCTGTCCTGATTTCATCATCTGTAAAGCAATGATAATAAGGACACCTATCTCAAAATTTTGTCATAAATAATAAATGAGGCAATGCATATGAAAGACTTAAAATGACCTGGCATAGAATTAGTATTCAATCATTTTTTTATTACTTTGATGATATTATAGAAAAATATCACCAATCACTGGTTAGACCTCCATAAATAGCTCTTAACAATCCTATGTATACCAATCAGAGAGAGGCACATATTGGACATATAATAGGAAGGTTTTTAAATATTAGGTTGATGAAAAAGTAATTGCAGTTTTTGCCGTTACTTTTAATACTAGAAAGCACAAATTTATTTGCTTAGAGATTTTTTTTAAATGAATCATTAGTAAAATGCAGCTACAGTTTGAAGGTTTTTGTACAGTATACAATAATGAAGACTTTTTTCACTTTCATTTACTGCAAATGAGATACACCGATAGATTTCCCTTTGTATGTCAAAAGAAAGCCTCTCAGATACTTATTGAACACATTTAATGTAGCTTTAAAATTAAAGTAGAAAAAATAAATATTTTAACTTCAAGATAGATACTTCAAATATTTATCCTAGGAAACTAAGACTTGTAAAATTCAATGTGTTATTATCTTGGCAGTAAGCATTAGCAAACACTTTAGATTCCACTAGAATCAACTATCTTTCAATATATTAAAATTGTGTTGGGTCCTAAATGTCTTTGTCCTAAAAATTATAATAAGCACATTAAGTCAATTTTGAATTTAATTGAATTCTTGCTACTTATTAAAATACCACAAATAATAAGTATTTTTGTGGATTTCTAAATATGCATATGCTACTGATGTTATAAAAATTGTAAAGGAAAAAATATACAATATTCTGGTAAAAGGAAGACAGATGAATCTTATAATTAATTTAATTGATTAATGTATGTTATAAACAGAATTTATCCATCACATTAAACCATATTAAAACACCAAATAAACAAATTGCAGTATAAATACACATAGTTAACAATTAAGTTATTTCATATTACTACAACAAACATTTGTGTTAATAAATATTCTTTATTATGTTTATTATTATGTTTTCTTTTCTTTTTCCTTCTCTTTGTTTTTTGAAACAGGGTCTCATTCCGTGGCCCAGGCTAGAGTGCAACGGCACAATCTTGGCTCACTGCAGCCTCCACCTCCTGGGCTCAAGCAATCATCCCAACTCAGCCTCTGGAGTAGCCGGGTCTACAGGCTCAGGCCACCAAGCCCAACTAATTTTTGTATTTTTTGTAAAGTCAGTGCTTTGCCAAGTTACCCAGGCTGGTTTCAAACTCCTGAGCTCAAGCAATCTGCCCGCCTTGGCTTCCCAAAATGCTGGGGTTACAGGTGTGAGCAACCACTCTCGGATGGTAGTAAATATTCTTATCTTAATTTGTATATTAGAAAATTGAGACTTGATTAATTTGAAATGGATAGTAAGCAGTAGAGGAAGATTAAAACCCAGATCTGTAGGACTCCAGATTGCAATTGTCTCTACAAGCTGGCATGCCTCCTCATCACTCACCATGCTAAATAGCATAACTAAAACTGATGATATTTAGTTACTTTAGTTTCCTGAGAAAGTTTCAAATAAAATGGTTTATGGTAACTTATTTTCCCTAGTAAATATGATTACAGTATAATTCAAATGTTTTGTAAATCCCCAAAACAGACTTGTTAGATAGTTAGATAGACATTAGCACCTGGAAGGGGATGAAAGGAGAGAGCAGAAAGGCTGTCACTAAGACAGCTCCTGTCCCACCTAAGCCCTAAGACCACCCTAACAGATGGAATTAGTGGTAAAGTCTATGGCCAGCACATCCTGGAGAAGCAGGAACTAGGACAGAGGTGAAAATCTCAAGTGACATATGCACAGTAACACAAAGCTGTGTCCTCAGGTTAACCCTGAGATTATTATACAGTCATTATAATAGAAGCCACATGTAGTTTTATCCTCCCCTCACCCCCTGAGTTTTTCTGTATGAATTATGGGTAGGTACATGCACAGTTGAATTTTAGTTATACAACCATAAATTGCAAATCAAATGACATTATCCCATCACTCAGACACAGCCCAAACTTTAACTCCTCCCTACAAACCCCGTAAAAGCACCTTGAGCTCTGTAAAGGGGGCCTAATTTCATTTTGCAGAAGTCAGCCCACTCTCTCTGAGAGCGTAAACTTGGCTTTGAATTTGCATTTTGGTATTAGTTTGCAATTCTTTGCTCATTATTACAAAAACTGAGATTGCTGGTCCAGAGCTCCAACTCTGTTGATTTCCTCAGTTAAAGGATCCATCCCGATGCAGAATTTCTGGTAACAGACTCACCATAAATTCAGAAAATTAAGCGTTGTAAGGAGAACTCAAAAGGGGAGCCAATCAACACCTTGAACGTATCTGATATGTAGACATAACCGATTTCATACCAGATTTGGATTGGAACTTTCTAACATTAGGATAAAAATGCCTGAGCTTTCTGATTTATCGTTCTCCATTCTGAGAATGAAGGAAAAAGACAAGAAAAAAAAAACTAAAATGACTTATATTTTTATATACACTCAATTTCAAAAGTTTATAGTAGACAAATATATTAAAATATTCAAATATAGAAACAGATAAAGAGAGAACTGAGATACTTTGTTCATAATCACAAACATTATTTTAAAGCTGCCTTTTTCACAAGCATAAAAATTATTTAAAGATCTTTCTAAGTGTATTAATAAATTATAATTTCAGAGCACCTCTCTGCAAGAAAAATAAATGATGTCACACTAATCCATTTCTATTTTAATAGACTTGCTATTCTGGAGAGCATCATAGTCATAATATATACTAATATTGATTAAAATACAATGGTAAAACTGTTATGAACATTGTTGAAATAAAGAGAACATGATGGCTATTATCGCGTTCTTATAGGTTTGTCTAATATTTTTCTTAAACACTTCAATAGTAAGTAAAAATAGGATAAGCATGAAAAAGAAGAATAAAAATAATTCTAAATAAAGAATGAATTAAATATTAAAACAGTGGAAATATTTAACAATTTCTGATTCAAGTTTTTAGACTGAAACAATTCCCTACAGTCCTACTTTCTCTGACTCTCATTGAAATGAATACATTTCTTTTGTAAAACATTAAACCCATAATAATACTAAAAATAAAATGTGAATATAGCAACGGAACTAAGATTTAACCATTGTGGAAGACAGTGTGGCAATTCCTCAAGGATCTAGAACTAGAAATACCATTTGACCCAGCCATGCCATTACTAGGTATATACCCAAAGGATTATAAATGATGCTGCTATAAAGACACATGCACAGGTATGTTTATTGCAGCACTATTCACAATAGTGAAGACTTGGAACCAACCCAAATGTCCATTAGTGATAGACTGGATTAAGAAAATGTGGCACATATACACCATGGAATACTATGCAGCCATAAAAAGGGTGAGTTCATGTCCTTTGTAGGGACATGGACGTAGCTGGAAACCATCATTCTCAGCAAACTATGGCAAGGACAAAAAACCAAACACCGCATGTTCTCACTCATAGGTGGGAATTGAACAATGAGAACACTTGGACACAGGATGGGGAACATCACACACCAGGGCCTGTCATGGGGTGGGGGAAGGGGGGAGGGATAGCATTAGGAGATATACCTAATGTAAATGATGAGTTAATGGGTGCAGAACACCAACATGGCACATGTATACATATGTAACAAACCTGCACGTTGTGCACATGTACCCTAGAACTTAAAGTATAATTAAAAAAAAAAAAAGAAAAGCAACAAAGAAAAAAAAAGAAATCTTAGAAAACATAGAGCAGATTTTGCATAGGTTGACATACAGGAATAGGCAGGCCTGTAGCCTAAAATAACCGGAGAAAACAGCAGTCTTTCTTACAGAATTCACAGAGAAGACCTAGTTTGGAGTAAAATTTATGAAACAGCAGGTATAGGTCATGGAGAAAACAGCAGAGTGTTCATTAATTCCATTAAGAACAGCAGAGTAGTCAATTTCCTCCCTTATTCACTTAACCCACTTTATGTGTACAGGTCATATGCTGGCTAAAACTTGAAAATGTGCTCCTGAAAAAAATGAGGTATATGTTAGACATATTTCAGATATCTGAGTCTACCAGAGAATCTAAAAGGCCCTTGAGGTAATCATGCACCTTTACAGTAGGCTGTGAGGCAGGAAAAATACACACAGTGTCCAAGATTCACTTATTATAAATGGCTTTCTCCTTTTCAATCAAGAAATAACTTATTTTGTCAATTCAACATAAATCAGAAATATGCATTCAGAAGCTTAAATCTGGTTTAAACCTGTGATTCAGAAATTCTGCTTCCAGAAGGAATCAGCTCTAAGAATAAAGCAAGAATATATTTAAGATTTATTTCCTGGGGTAGTTATGACAATAATTCTCAAAACAGGAAATGATGCTTTAACAGTAAAGTATTATGTAATTATAAAAATAGTGTTTATTAAAAATGTTCAGTGGCTCTGAAAACCATAAATGGCACCAATATGTTAGCAGTAGTTTTCTCTGTGCTGGAAAATTGTGAGTTATTTTTCTTTATGGCTCCTTATTTTCCAAAATCTTTCTAAGTATAATTGATATATTTCCAAAAGAAAAGTTTTTAAATAAAATATACTCTAGTTAGTCCAAAGCCATAGGTAATAAATGTGAGTAGTATTGCCTCAGAGGAGAAGAGTGCTGAGACTCTCCGGGACTACTCAGTGAATACACAGAATGCTGAAGGCCTTGTATTTGTACCAAATTTTTGGAAAGACATATCATAAATGATGAAAAAGAAATGATACATAAACACTGAGTATTAATAGAGTATTCATAAATGGACTAATTTGAAAAATATGACATTGATATGAATCTTATTTTACGTATTTCAGCAATTTTAGAAGTTTATTCTTGTATTTGTTCCTCTAAGAGTCTTTTTTATTATTATGGCATATAAATTTTAACAAGTTAAATTAACACTTTGTTATTACTGCAGTAAGACAATTTATAGAACACATTGATTTCCTACATGACGGTACATGTATTTTTGTAAGCAAATAGCATTGAGGTGTCAATTTTTTTCCTAATTTTATATGCCAAACACAAAACTGGATAGTATGTAAATAAGAATCATAATTGATCACACTGAACATAGCATACAGAGAACACCCATTTTGCTCAGGACAAACTCTATAGTCATAAATAACCCAGGATCAATGAGATTAACTGAGAATATAAATTTGTTAAGGCTTCATACGTTTTCTGCTTCAATATATTATTATCATTATCATTTTATCAATAACTTTAATGTCTACTGTACACAAACACCAAGTTCATGACAACATATGACAAAAACTATAAAATATAAGCAACCATTTTGTAAACTGTACTTCACATGAATGATTAAAACACAATTTCATAAAGCCAAGGTCTAGGTTTCAGAATTAAAAATATGAATATGTTTTATAAAAAAGAAAGTAGTTTTTTTTAGTATAATTGTGCTAGTAAGAGTCCAATATCCCTGCTGCCCATACATAATATCCCTAAGCCCCCAAAGTGCCAAAAATAAATCAAAGTCTACAGGGCCACTTCTTTTATGCACTAATCATTTTCCTGGTTAAACTATCATATAGTTCTTGCTTGAAAATAGCAATTTTACCAAAATTATCATCGCTATTTTTACAAAACATTTGTATAATCTGACAGTGTAATTAGCACTTCACAGAGCATATGATGTCAGTGACTGGGAGTAAACTAATGATTAAGATTGGAAACTCAAAAAGGAA
This sequence comes from Hylobates moloch, assembly GCF_009828535.3. Lineage (NCBI taxonomy): Eukaryota > Metazoa > Chordata > Mammalia > Primates > Hylobatidae > Hylobates > Hylobates moloch. Next base: position 91,892,572 of record NW_026652284.1, read on the forward strand.
AAATAAATATTAAAAGTTTTTTTTTTTTTTTTTTTTAAATCGAGAGAGAGTAAAGGTTCTGTTAAAAAAAAATAGAAGGTGGGAATGGATATGTTCTCTATGTTAAGAGTAAAATTTTAAATTCTGACCCTTTCAACTTAAGGAAAGTACAGAATATAAAAGTCATCTAGCTATTTCAAGGAAAAAATCCTAACTTTTAAACCAATTATTTTGAAGTTTGAGGTAAAGATTTTGGGGGCTTCTTTTTTATGTTTTATTTCTGTAGATAAATTGTTTAGTTTTGTCTTTTACTTTACCAGTGTCACAGCGCATTTTTATTTCAACTCAAATTTTCCAACTTAAAATGTATTTAGTTTGCCAATTGCCAAAGGATTCACAAACAGCCTTGGGAGCATCTTGCAGCCATCAGAAGAAATACATAAGAATTCTTGAAAGATTTCAGAGGGACTGTTTAAGGTTTTGAGGTACTCCTTATTTAACCCTATCACTAAAAATCATTCATCATAAAATATCTCTTTATACAGTATAGAAAAGTTTTTTGATCAAAGTCATCAATTAACTAGTTTTTTAAAAATCTATTTAAATATATAATATTAAATTGTAAGCTTTATTAATTCTTGACAATTATGTGAAAGAACGATAGGAAAAGTGGAGAAGCATTCATGCACCTCACTAATGCATTCTTTTAACCATGAGAAAGAAATATCTACTCCATTGCAGGCACTCTTCTAGGTATGGAGAATAACAGTAAAAAAAAAAAGAGAGAGAGAGAGAGAGAAAATACAAGAACAAAAAGTATTGCTTTCACAGAGTGAACAATTCTCTTGAGCAGATAATAATAGGTAATAATTATTGAGCAGTTGCTGTGTGCTACCTAATTTTATGTATACATTTCTTAACACATTTAATCCTTATGATACTCTTGAGAAAATGAGGAGTCTGAGCTAAAGAGAGGCTAAGTATTTTTTTTTTTCCAACAGCTGGTCAGTTGTAGTATCAAAAACATAAGAAACATTTAGTTCTATAAAAATGATATTAGCTTTGTGGATAGGATTCTTGTCTGTAATCCATTATAGCACCTGGTCCCCAAGAAGACTTGCAGAGCATGAAGTCCGAAATAGTCTTGTAGTGAACTAAGCTGGGACGTGTGAAGTTAAGGAGTATTCTATGGCCTATGCTAAATGTAGATCCAAAGAACACAAAAAATATATACTCAGGGAATGCCCTCTTTTTAAATTAGACCAATGTCTTAATCTCAGCCTTTCAAAACTCACTATGATAGAAAAAAAATTATGAACTAAGAAGACAACATTAGAAAAAGAGTGTTTTTCCTTCCTTCCCCCCTGCCTCCCTCCCTTCCTTTCTTCCTTTCCTCCTTCCTTTTTTCTAAAGATAACTGTGTTACTTCATTGAACACATTGGAAAAAAGAGAAGAGTTACTATTTTTTTTTTTGAAGTTCATTAATCCAGATGTCCTAAAAGTGACCCTTATAGAAACTTTAGCTTATAAAATTGAGAACTCTATCCATTAACACTATAGTCTAGTAAATGTATTTTGGACTAGCCTCTGTTATATCAACACTTTGCCTTTTAAGAGATGTTTAACAGCAATTAGAAGATTTCTCTGAAACTAGTATAGTCTTTCATATTTTTGTCTTCATCATTCATTTTGCCAAACTAGTATATTTTTAATAAATACTTACCCCTTCCACAGAAGAATCCAAAAAGACTTAACTGCACATTTATTACTTTCATTTCTAATTCTGAGGCTCTTCAATTAGACCTATGTAGAATCAACTATTTCATTAATTCAGTACTTCAAAATCTTTATACATGTGTCTTTGTTATTGTATGAGTTAGGTTATGTTAGAGTGTGCAAAATACAGATTATGTCCCACAAAATGAACCAAACACATGTCTCCTAGGCTATCAGAAATGTAGCATTTCTTCCTGGTACCTCCTACAGAAGTTCAAAGCAGCATGTTTACTGGCAAATAGTTTTTTATGATTTATTTGCTGATCCTGGCACAAGTATGCACAAACCTTTTGAGTAATCTCTGTGCCAAGTAACATGAGATTTGGTAATTGGATTAAATCAATTGGTAAGCACCTCAAGACCTGGCACTATGACAAATTACTCAAATTAAACTCTGAGACACTTGGAATTTAGGAAATTACAAGGACAATAACTTGCTGTTATTGTCACCAGAAGTGTCTTAAATATATCAGTAAATCATATTAGGACAAACTATGTATTAAAAAGTTACATATATATATGTATATCTAAGTATATACATATACAAAAGTATTTAAAATATATAAATATGATTACAATATAAATACACCTAAATCTTTATATCTTATAGTAGAAAATACCCTAGTTAATAGCTTAAGGATTAAAAGTGAAAAATTGTTTTTAAATGTAAAAAATTAATTTATGTGAAGTTGCATCACTTTGAAATATATTTGGTAAATGGTATAAAATATAGATTTGTAAAATGTGGATTTTTTATTGTTTAGAAAAATATTAATTTTTCTATGACAGTATATAAGTAACTGCTATGATACATAGAGTTAAGAATGTTTGAAGAACATAGTACTTATTTCACCAAAAATCACCTTAATGATTGATCTAAATGATTAATAATTTTCATCCATCTCGGCAGTCTTTGCAGAAAGAATAAAAACCAAAGATGTGTAGCAATAGAACTGTGCTGTTACTTATACCAGCAGTCACCTGAAAAGAGTCTGGTTCAATATTGACAGGGAAAGTCACTGTCTTGGCTTTAACAGCCCGCTGGTCCCACTGAGACATTTTTGTAAGGATAAATAAATAAGCTTTTTCAGGAGACAGTTAACAATCATACACTTTGCCCCTAATTATAAAATTAGCCGATTCTCTTCCTAACCTGAGTCTCTAGCTCTACCATATAATGAACTATGAAAGATAATAGATGATATTACAGATTGGACCTCAGTATTTCAGAAAGACAGAAAGGAGAAGGATTCTAACACTAATAGGTCTCAACATAAGTATGTATCTACGAAAAATTTAGCAGCTAGGAAAGACATATTGCCATTAATCAAGGACATATAGTGAAGCCAGTGGAATTAAATTAATCTGTTTGTCCTTTTTCTTTTACATGCCCTCTAGCAACATTTTAACTTTTGGGTTATATGGCATGATTGATCTTGCAGTTTAGTAGATATCTTCCAAACAAAACAAAAAAAATTGAAGTAATTTTCACAAAAAACAAACGAAAATGGCTTGCAATGAACTTTTTCCAATTGTAAATTTCAGACTTTGATGTGACTGGCAATATGAGGCCATTATGTATATCCATTACGGTCCATTCAGAAAACAGAATTTCCAGTAACTACTTTTTAAAAGAGAAAATACATAAAATGATTAACCAGGATTACATAACTGCTAATTATGTAATTGAAAAGACAAAAAAACATTAAGATGTGATAGAATTAGCAATCTTAGAAAATAGTTTGCCAATTGAATTGTAAAATCATTGTCAAATCAAGGTTGATTTGCAATAATAAGTTGAGTACAGATACAAAGCACAGCAAAAATCAATAAAAGTATTATGTGAGCATTAATGGCTATAGAAAATTTCTGATAGAAATCTATTGCATATTTTTATTCATATTTATAAGTGTATTACATATTCCTTATAGCAGCAAAATTTATAATAAATTTGTATACATTTATATGTATTTTTCTCAAAAAGGAAATGTTTACCAGCACATCACAGTCTCACATATGAGAGACTTAGTTTTTAAGGTTTTCTTTGAAAATTTTTTGTAAATAATATAAATAAATGTCACATATATATTTAAAGAACTATTACCCATTAATTATATATTTATAAACAACTTTCATGTGGAGTAAGACAACATTCAAGTGCATCTTCTTTGGGCTATCAGTCATTTGAGAAATGAAACTACTCAGAAAGGATAGCAAAAAATGACTGTGAATGCACTATATCCAAAGTATGGAAATTTGACCTAAATAGTGACTAAAATGTTCCTGTTTATTGATGTGGGTTATTAAAAATAATATTCTAAAATTTGATTCCAAAAAACATATGGTAAGATTTGATGTCAATATGGGGACATCATATTTAAATTGTGTAAATGGTATCGAATGGTTATAAGAAATATTTTCCACTTAGGAATTTTGATCCACTCCAAGAATGAAAGTCTCACTGAGTTTTGGAAACTAAGCAGGTCTTAGAGAAAATAAATCACTCATAATATATAACAAATCTTTGACTGCTCACTCTAACATTACATACTAGTTCACAAGACTCCCTGCTCAAATTTCTTCAGTGACATCTCTTAATACTTTATTCTATACCTGTAATCCCTAGTATGACCTATGACACTCTGATGACTTTGCCAGTCCTGGCTCTGTGTGGCCCCCACCGTCTTTCCCAGCATTTCTCTTGCAATATTGGCTTCCTTGCTGTTCCTAGAAAACATTAGATATTCCTAGTCAAGGGCTCCTGCACTTGCCTTTACCCTCCATCTGGCATGATAATGCCCTAGATACCATGTCCGTCTGCTCAAAGGGCATTTCTTTCTTCTGTTTGTTAGAAGGCACCCTCTAAATACTATTATCGTCCCATATGTTTTTCTGTTCTATTTCCCTAACTTATGTTTACTTGTTTCACATATCACAAATAGACATTATTTTGTTTATTTGTTAACTATTATTTTTCCTTTTCCACTAGAATTTTTATCTAGTTTTGTTCTCCAGGGATTTGTAACTGTTTTGTTAATCACAGTATCGTATCCTTCATGTTTAAGGAGTGCTTGGAAAGTAATAGCTGCTCAACAATTATTTGTTGAAAAAAGAAAAAAAGGGAGGGAAGGAGAGAGGAAGCGAAGGATAAAAGGAAGAAAAGAGGGAAAGAAGAAGAGGGGGAGAAAAAAATGTCCATTAATGTGATCTGCAAAATGATTTTTTAGCCAACAAATGTCTGTAGATAACACAGACACATTCTGATGCACATTTTTTCTCTCATTTTTACATTTTCTCTGTGTCTTATGCTGGGACTCTCATTATTTGCACTCTTGAAGCTGGGATGCTTTCTCATAGTCTCTGATTTTTATGGGAAAACCTGTTACTTGCCTAATTTTGAAGCCGAAAGAACACTCTTTTGTCTGCTAACCCCCTCAGCATTAGATAAAGACATGTACTCTAAAATAATTCCATGTGACACAAAAATTTTGCCCTTCTGGAGTAGTTAAGTTGGTTTTCCTATTATTTATGCTATCATAAAAGCTCTAATAATATTGAATATAAAACATAATGTTGACAACAATCATTACTGAAACATTACTTCTGTTGCTTTTTAAATATTGTGTTTTGCCTACCTGAAAGCAAAAGTGTATGTCATGTTAATCATCGAAGTCCCACTGATCCAGGGAAGCTAATTCTTTGACAACATCTGTGTCACAATTTCTTGTTTAATGTCCGTAAGTTGCCCATATCTGTGACAAATTTTAAATTAAAATAATTATCCTGGGTAGATTTTCCTTCTTTTACATTAGTTTGGAAAATATAAAGATGTGGGCATTAATTCATTTATCCCCCAGGTACACTTAATGTTATATTCTTCTAACACAATCTCACAAATTTATATTGCATGCCTAATATTAGGTGTTTTGTTAGACATTGGATAGTTTAATGGTGAAAAAACGTAAAAATAATAGCCAAAATTTATTGAGTATTTACTATATGCCAATCACTGTTCTAAGTGCTTGGCTTGTATTAATTGATTCAATCCTCAGAGAAGAAAGAAAGCTTTTCTTTGCTTATTGCCTCTTTTAAATTTAAAGTTATTGAACTATCTCAAAATTTAATATTATTCACCATCCAAATTAGAATGGCTATCCCCTGATCCTGGATATCAGAAAACACTCACAGCTACACTCATTGCTCTCAACATTATATATCATTATTGTTATTCAGGAATTACTGTTTTAATAATTTCAAGGTTATTCTAATTTTATGGCTTTAAAAGTGGTCTTAAATTGTTTGTCTTAAATAGCATTAAAATTCTGTTGCTATTATTATCTTCGTTAAGCAAGCTGCATAAGAAAATTAAGGCTCAAAGAGGAAAATTAGAATAATAGTAACACCTACATATAACACTTACTATGCTCCATTCAGAGTTCTACATACTTTACATATATTCACTCAATCTTCACTGAATATGAGCCTCAAAGAAACTGTATGAGGTAATACTATCATTATCATCCCCATTTAGAGATGATGAGCCTGGGACTGCAAAGAAGTAAAGTAAATTGTCCAAGGTCACATGACAAGAAAGGTCACACAAAGCAGACTGTTGAACCTAGATATTCTGGCTCCAAGATGAATTGCTTAAGAAAATTGTTTAAATGCACACAGATAATGAGAAGGTAGCGTGATAAGGAAGAAATGTAGAGACTTTAGTGGTTATACATAACTTGGTTTGAATATCATTCAGGAATTTCAAGCTGCGAGGAACACAGCAAGTTAATTAAGCACGACAAAACTCAATGTCCTCATCTGTGAAAGAGTGATAAATTAGGGTTGCGGTGAAAATTAGAAATCACATCTGATATCTAATAAATGACCTAAATTAGGGTAGTAGCCAAGATCCAGGGCTATTTTTACCAGAAATTTTTTTTTGGAGCCCTAAGGGCATTTGATATTTCCCTAGTGTGATAATATTATTTTAGTATTTATCTTGGCCTTATCCTGTAATAAAAAGATGTTTTGGCTTAAAAAGAGAAGGCAAAGTTGACTTCCTGCAGAACTTTCCAGGATAGATAAATAATTTCAGAATTATTTTTATATTTCTCCCTAACCCTTTCCCTTTCTGTCTCAGGAATAAGAACCACAGCATGATATTCTTGGGGAATATGCTGAATAGTCATATTTTTCCATGTAAGTCACGATTGTAAAAAAGAAATTCATCAGAATATATTCACACTATTATTTATATTCTGTAGCATAATAAATACTGTTACAGTAATTGCCATTTCCTTTTTATGGATTTTCCTTTTAATCAGAGGAGATTTGATTTTATAGCAATAAACAGATTTTCCTTTTGAATTACCTTTGGTTATTTTTTAAAAATTTAAAAAAACAGAATTTTTAATTTTTCAATTACAAATGAAAACACCAAGGTAGTATATTTCCTGCCAATTTTAATAAAGTTAAAACATGTAAAGAATTCTTAGAGAACTCCTTTTAATTAAAAGCAATATTTCTCAACTATTTTAACCTCAAACTAACTTTTAGATGTGACAGATGGCCTCTAGAGCATCCAAAAGAAAATTAATTTTTATTTTATTAATAATTTTATACATTAAAATATTATTTTATATATTAAACTATGTGGGAAGCATTTTCAAATAAGAAATAACTTTAAAATTTTGAGTTATATTTTTATGGATATATTATTAATATGTGCTCCAAACTGTGTAAGGTTACTAAGATTCTGATATGTCATGGTATATGTTATCGGTTATAATTATGGTTATCATGTTAAATTATTATAGGCTACAGAAATAACAAAATTGTATCTATGCAGTCTTGTCCGTAGCTAATTGCATAATTCTGAAGCATTTTCTGAAAGCTCTTTATAAGCAAGTAAAGTCCTAAAGTGTGTGTCTTCAAGGTGGTTCATAAAAACGATGAAAAGGACTCTGACAAGCACTCTTGATTACAGTTTTCTAATAAATTTAAAATCATATCTCTTAGACTGGGTAAGAATTTCCAGAAATCTAATGAAGAGATTGACTCATATATAAAACTGCTAACACAAGCAGGACAAGAATTAATTGAATACCACAGAAATACTTTGACAGATTTTTATGCTAAATCAGCCAGTACTGAAATTGACAAGATATGCTATTAAAATGAATTCAGTGGCCCAGGTCAAATTATCTATGGTAACCCATTTAATAAGTATCATGCATGTGAATTGGAGAAAATAATAATGGTATTTAAGAGGATATAAATCCAGTGCTAAGCATGGATGCATAGAGGGCCTGGAAGGCTGCTTGGTCTTTCCTTAGTCCTTAAAGTTTCTGTTATTAAAAACTCTGCACTTTATAACACATCATGGAAGAGATAAAATGATTCAAGTCTTAGATAGATAGATGAATAGGTGGATAGATCAATAGATAGACAGATAGATAGATAGATAGATAGATAGATAGATAGATAGATAGACAGATAGATGTGTGTGTGTGTGTGTGTGTGTGTGTGTGTGTGTGTGTGTGTAGTGACTGTTCTAAATTGCTCAAATGGTTTATCGCCAATGTTTGATTTGTCCAACTTATAATCCTAGGGAAAAAATCAAAACTTTGGGTATATTTCTACTATTTGCTGTGCCATTTGAACATTTATAGAGGGATTTCATTCAATTGGTATTTTCGATGCATGTTTTCTGGTTATTTAAAAGCTTTCCTATGCAAGAAAGCCAATGCTATAACAGTAACTAAAAGTTGATTAGGAAATGTGTTTTCCTCATGGGGCATTCCTGGAGAAATCCCCAGCAATAGAGCTATTTGTTTCACTGGACAACTTGTAAAACAATTAAATAAGGTATTACAGATTCAATAGAAATAGGCAAATCTAACTGAATTGACTGGATTGCCTTGATCAAAGATGTTTCAGATTGGTGACAATCGGATCCACTTCCAGGAGAAAACATAAGTTGACTCCTTATAAAACAGTCACTGGAAGGCCTATGACCCTAATAATAAAACTCCTAAACTCTGACATAACTAAATGCTGTGAGGCTTTAATGCACTGTGCCAAAATGAATTTTTGCCAGGTAAAGAAAGCATTTCATGATCCACCCAATCAAGACAATTAAACCCTTCATGATCTAGAACCTGGAGATTAGGTCTTCTGTAAATGATGTAAAAGAAAGACTGTCCTCACTGCCCACACTGCAGCAAAATGTCAGAACCTTGGTCCATAGGTCCTTTCACAACTCAGAAGGGCCCTGTCAGATTCTTGAACTGTACACCCATTGGAAACCTTAAGGTAAAGCTAGCCAAGGAAGTTTCTCCTCAGAAACTGACAGCCTCCTAGATGTGGACAGCTTTCCCAATATTATGGAGAAAGACTTTTCTGCCATCATGAGATTCTTTACTCTCTTATTTTTTTTCTTATCCCTCTAGGAACAATAGACCTGGAAAAGGAGCCTTGTGTGCTCTCATGGGGTATACCGTTAATTGTGGTAGAGTTTACAGACAACTTTATACATAGACAAACTTATGTCTCTCTTTTCTTTTTAAATTTAAGTTCCAGGATATTAAATTTGAATGTTCAGGTTTGTTACATAAGTATACATATGCAATGGTTGTTTGCTACACCTATCAACCCATCATCTAGGTTTTAAGCCCTGTATTCATTAGGTATTTGTCCTAATGTTCTCCCTCCCCTTGCCCCCAACACCCTGATAGGCTCCAGCGTGTGATGTTCCCCTCCCTGTGCCCATGAGTTCTCACTGTTCAACTCCCACTTACGAGTGAGAACATTCAGTGTTTGGTTGTCTGTTCTTGTGTTAGTTTGCTGAGGATGATGGCTTCCAGCTTCATCCATGTGCCTACAAAGGACACAACCTCATTCTCATTTATGGCTGCAGAGTAATCCATGGTGCATATGTGCCACATTTTCTTTATCCAATCCATCTTTGATGGGCAAATGGGTTAGTTCCCTGTCTTTGCTATTGTAAATAGTGTTGCAGTAAACATATGTGTATGTGCGTGCCTTTATAGTAGAATTATTTATATCCCTTAGGGTATATAACCAGTAACGGGATTGCTGGGTCAAATGGTATTTCTGGTTCTAGATCCTTGAGGAATCGCCACACTGTCTTCCACAATGGCTGAACTAATTTACATTCCCACCAACAGTGTAAAAGTGTTCCGGTTTCTTCACAGCCTCACCAGCATCTATTGTTTCCTGACTTTTTAATAAATCGCCATTCTGACTGGCATGACATGGTATCTCATTGTGGTTTTGATTTGCATTTCTCTAATGATCAGTGATGATGAGCTTTTTTTCCAATGTTTGTTGGCCACAAAAATGTCTTCTTTCGAGAAGTATGTGTTCATACACTTCACCCACTTTTTGATGGGGGTGTTTATTTTTTTCTTGTAAATTTGTTTAAGTTCCTTATAGATTATGGATATTAGATCTTTGTCAGATGAGTAGATTGCAAAAATTTTCTCCCGTTCTGTAGGTTTCTTGTTCACTCTGATGCAAGTTTCTTTTGCTTTGCAGAAGCTCTTTAGTTTAATTAGATCCCATTTGTCAATTCTGGCTTTTGTTGCAATTGCCTTTGGTGTTTTTTTGTCATGAAGTCCTTGCCCGTGCCTATGTCCTGAATGGTATTGCCTAGGTTTTCTCCCAGGGTTTTTTATGGTTTGGGGTTTTACATTTCAGCCTTTAATCCATCTTGAGTTAATTTTTGTATAAGGTGTAAGGAAGGGGTCCAGTTTCAGTTTTCTGCATATGGCTAGCCAGTTTTCCCAGAACCATTTATTAAATAGGGAATCCTTTTCCCATTGCTAGTTTTTGTCAGGTTCTTTGCAGATCAGATGGTTGTAGCTGTGCAGTGTTATTTCTGAGGTCTCTGTTCTGTTCCATTGGTCTATATGTCTGTTTTGGTACATATACCATGCTGTTTTGGTTACTGTAGCCTTGTAGTATATTTTAAAGTCAGGTAGCATGATGCCTCCAGCTTTCTTCTTTTTGCTTAGGATTGTCTTGGCTGTATGGCCACTTTTTTCATTCCATATAAAATTTAAAAGAATTTTTTTTTTCTAATCCTGTGAAGAAAGTCAATGGTAGTTTGATGGGAATAGTATTGAATCTATAAATTACTTTGGGAAGTATGGCTATTTTCACGATATTGATTCTTCCTATCCATGAGCATGGAGTATTTTCCCATTTGTTTGTGTCCTCTCTTATTTCTTTAAGCAGTGGTTTGTAGTTCTCCTTGAAGATGTCCTTCATGTCCCTTGTAAGCTGTATTCCTAGGTATTTTATTCCCTTTGTAGCAATAGTGAATGGCAGTTCATTCAATATTTTGTTCTCTTCTTGTCTATTGTTGGTGTATAGGAATGCTTGTGATTATTGCACATTGATTTTGTATCCTGAGACATTGCTGAAGTTGCTTATTAGCTTAAGGAGTTTGGGGGGTTTTCTAATATAGAATAATGTTATCTGCAAACAGACAATTTGACTTCCTCTCTTTCTGTTTGAATACCCTTTATTTATTTCTCTTGCCTGATTGCCCTGGCCATAACTTCCAATACTATGTTGAATAGGAGTGGTGAGAAAGGGCATACTTGTCTTGTGCCAGTTTTCAAAGACAATGCCTCCTGTTTTTGCCCATTCAGTATAATATTGGCTATGGATTTGTCATAAATAGCTTTTATTTTTTTTAGATATGTTCCATCAATACCTAGTGTATTGAGAGTTTTTAACGTGAAGCGATGTTGAATTTTATTGAAGGCCTTTTCCACATCTATTTAGATAATCATGTTTTTTTTCATTGATTCTGTTTATGTGGTGGATTACATTTATTGATTTGCATATGTTGAACCAGCCTTGCATCCCAGGGATGAGGCCGACTTGATCATGGTGCATATGTTTTTTGATGTGTTGCTGGATTCAGTTTTACAGTGTTTTATTGAGGATTTTTGCATCAATGTTCATCAGGGATATTGGCCTGAAGTTTTCATTTTTTGTTGTGTCTCTGCCAAGTTTGGTATCGGGATGATACTGGCCTCATAAAATGAGTTAGGGAGGAGTGCCTCCTTTTCAGTTGTTTGGAATAGTTTCAGATGGAATGGTACTAGCTCCTCTTTGTATCTCCGGTAGAATTCGGGCGTAAATTCATCTAGTCCTGGGCCTTTTTTGGCAACCTTATGTCTTGATGGATAGAAGACAAAGGGCCAGAGTGAGTGAGATATTTTTAATAGTACCTTTGCTCCTCCATAATCACTCAGAAACAGAACGTTAGTCCACTCCTCTTAACTACATCATAGGGTAAAGCAAACATTTCCAGGAGGTCTTCACCCTTCTTTATGGGCATCATTTGCTAGGTCTATTTTTCCGTGGGTTAGAGTAAATGAGGAAATGATTAGAAATGTGTCTCTTATAATAGGCTCTATAGCAGATTCTACAACAAGGGCTATGACTGCAGAGCAGACTTTTAAACATTAGCTTGCTAATGTTTTGCTAGATATTAAAATTTCTCCTGATTACTTATGGCTGAACAGGAAAAAATCTAACACTTCTTGATACATGTGGATAAATATTTTAGGCAATATAAAGACTCAGGTGCATGGAATTGACAAATAGGTTCCTAGTTAAAACAAGACAACTTTTTTTCTGGCTCATTCTTTGATCTATTTGATTTTAGGTGGTTTGGTTAATGCAGTGCTAAGGAGCATACTCTGAACTCTTGATACTATGTCCCATATAATGGTAGTAATAGTCTCCCTGCCGCACTGTATTCTCTCTAAAGTTTTAAATGTTTGCATGCAGCCATCTGTAGAATATCAAATGGTTTCTCTTTGACTGGAATAAAGTTCTATTCCCAGTGGGACTTGAGACCAAATAAATCCATTTATAATAGTAACAGAGTAACACCAATGCCAAAATTGAGAGATTGACCAAAAGAGGAAAAATTGTTAAATTAAGTTAAAGCTGCTCCCTTACATATTTTAACTTTAGCCTAAAGGTTTCTCATATATAATGGACTGTAACCTATTCGAATATGTAAACAGACTAAAATCTAATTTTGTACCAGTAAGAGAGTTGCAGCCAACTGTTAAAACCATGTTCAAATAAGGCAAACACTGAGCTGTAACCAATCCTGTGATTTCTGTACCTCACATCCATTTTCTATATGTCACTTTCCTTTCACTGTCCATAAATATTATCTAACCCTGTGGTAGCCCTGGCATCACTCTGAACCTATTTTTGCTTGAGAGGCTGTCAGATTCTCAAATCATTCTTTGCTCAATTAAACTTCATTAAATTGAAGTTTTTTTTTTTTTTTAACAATTACTATAAACTCTAATTAACATAATTATGCCAGATTTTGCCTGGCTTCATAAACCAAAGAGTTCCATTCAGGAAATACTACACAATCTAAGTAGTAATTGATTTTTATGATATGGTATTTTTTAATGTTTCAAATGACGTTATAATTTTTTTCTTTTTTCCAGAGTATAATATTTTCTCCTATTCATTGTTCTCAGTGTTTATTTTCTTAAAAGGTATCTCTTAGATGGTTATTAGCTACATTGTTACCATGAAACACAATTAATTTTACTATCAACTTGCAACAAAGCTGGTATACATCACTGGTATTTTCATTATTTGTGTCAATGAAACTTATTTTAAACTAAACTGACATAGAATGAAATAATTAACATTTAACACATATGCCAAATAAAGTCCATCCTAAAAAACTAATACCTTATAGGTGCAGAAATAATGGAAGACAAATTCAAGAAAATGCTCAAATTTACAGAAACAGAGAGAGGGGATGTCTCTACGTAATTATTTAAATTTTTTTAATTAAAATTTTCTCAGGCAATAAGATGACAAGAATTCATGTTATATTGACTGAAATCAAAAAACCATGGAGGAAGAAAATTATAAATTATCCTTTTTCACTAAAGTAAATTGGAAGAGTTAAGAGAGAATAATAATCAAAAACAATTTTAGTATACCCAATTTAAATCAGATGTAATGTTTAAAACAGAAATGTTTGTGGTTACAAGGACTTCGATATGAAGCTTTAATCTACAATAACCTGTACTTCTGTCAATTCTACTTATCAAAAAAAAATGCTTGTTTATTTTAGTGGTAAAAGAGATATTTAAGGACAAGATATGGACCTTAAATAGAGATATTTAAGGACCAGTGGATAGAGATATTTAAGGACCAGTGGTAAAAGAGATATTTAAGGACTCGCTTGGAAAAAGAAGTCATTTTTGTCTACTAAATTTCAATAAAAAAAAGGAGAGATTTTCATTTTTAATTGGGAGATGCGGACAGAAAAAATGAACATCCCTTCAACAGTTGCAACACAAAAAAGCTAGACAAACTGTAAGTTAGGAACATTTATTGAACCCATCAAAAATGTGAAACCAACACATTACTCAAATTCTGGAGACAGATAGTATCATAGAATGAAACAAAACCTTAGCAATTGCTAAGGTGGGGCAGCAGGGTCACAACATGTAAACTAGTAGGAAGATCAACTTAAGAATTTTTAAGAAGTTGCTATAGGCTGAGTATGAGCTAGTGTGAGAGTATGAGCTAGCGTGAGAAAGAAGTTTAGGGCTGTAAATATAGACAGTTGACACCCTCTTGCAGACTTTTCTTCCAGAACCTCACGAGGAGTTGATAGGAAGGAACGGGAAGAATTTGAATGAAGCTTTCTACCTGGGGCTTTCCAGGAGAAGATTATAGTTACTGATCTCCATATCTCCTCTATGAAACAATGATCCTAACCTACAAGGGATAAGAGCAACAAAAACCATTATTTCTGAAACTGAGGGAAACCCATTGCAGTTTAGGATGAATACAGAAAAATAAAGGCTCTACTATTGGAGGAAGAACAGAAATATGTGTTAAAACAAGCACAACAGCTTCAGGGGGAGCAACAACTCTTCTAAAGTCCCCATCCTCAAGACACAAGGACATAGACGCTGCCTAATAAATAGGTTTAATCAGAGCCTAAAAGAGTATTTTACTCCCCTGCCATCCCTCCTCACCACTAGTCTGATTATCCAGTAAACATAATAATGGGGACTTCCCTTTTCAGCCTGAGATACAAAGAACTGGAATCAGTGTCTCTCCCACAAAGAAAATCTGAAAAAACCCACTGTCAGAGAAATACTGCACAAGACAACTTAGACAAAAAAGAAAAACTTGGAAAAGAAATTGAATGCAACTCCACTGAAACAAAAAGTGGGAGAGTCTTGGGCACTGGGGTGAGCTAGTGGAAAGATACTGAAAAACATTATCAGGGAGTTTGGTGTCTCAGTCTGCTCAAGCTTCTGTAACAAAATATAGAGTAAATGGCTTAAACAACAGACATTTATTTCTCACATTTCTGGAGACTGAGAAGTCCAAGATCAAGGTTCCAGCTGAGTAGGTTCCCTCTTCCTGGCTTGCTAAGGACACTAATCCCATAAAGATGGCCCTGCCCTCTTTACCTCACCTAAGTCTAATTACCTTTTCAAGGCCATTCTTCCAAATAGCATCACATTGGGTGCAACGACTTTAAAGAACAGCAGAGACAGGCTCTCCAAAGAGTTTATTTAGGATTATCAGAGGATTGCAATTCAAGATATGCATGATATGTTTAAACCACAGGCACATGCAAGAGGGTTGGAATGAGGAAAAAAAATGTATATATATATATATATATATATATATAAATTAAATATATATACTTAATTAAAGGAGATAAGGAGATCAGTTCATGTAAGCTGTTTTGAAATAAGGGCCATTGGTTATATCGGTTTCTTGCAAGAGTTGGCTTTGGCCAATTAGCAGAGGCAGCCACTGTTAGACAAACGTCCTTGTGCAAATGGCATCTCTGGAATACTAAGTTTTTAAGGAGTTCCTTCCATAGTTCTTGTCATAGAGATACATGCATTAATTTCTTTTGATAAGTCCTGTTACAGGCATACCGGCATGACGGTTCCTTCTTTATGGCCTGACAGCTCCATTTTGTTGAGTTTGACATGAGTGACTTCATTTTGATATTGATACCTTTTTTTTTTGGTAACTTCGACAGGGGTTAGGGTTTCAATATATGAATTTTGGTGGGGACATAAACATTCAGCATTCAGTCCATAAGTTAGTTCATGTAGTTGTCAATCTGTGTTTGCTAATTGGTGAAGTTAGGCCCCTGACCTTACACAGAGACTGGAAGATGAAGTCTCTATGTTTGTTGATTTTCATTTCAAAGGAATAACTTGAGAAAGACATTCCTGAGTGGTAAACCAGAAAAGAGACTGGGAGAAAAGATTTGTATCTCAAAGGGGAAGAGAAAGAATTTAAAATAGTAAGTTTTCTAATGTAAACACTCTAAACATAGGGAGATCAGGAGCCTATAATCAGAAAGAAATCAGTCTAAAGTTTATTTAAACTGAGGGAAGAGTTAAGGCCATTTTGGTCACTACAAATAAACAAGTTAATTGGCAATAAACTTTCCTTGAACAAGTCAGAGAACTGAAGATGCAGAGCAAACTTTAAACCTGAAATCAATCAGGAGAGACACAGACTCCTAGAGGGAGAAGAAAGATGGCTGGATTTGCTCACCGGGGCGGATCCCCATACAAAGCAGTTAGAAGATTATCATGAGAGTATGAAGCCCCTGGGCCCCACAGACATAAGGGTATTTGCATCCTCTTGCAGGCTGAATCTCACCACGTCCTGACTGAGAAGATCAAAGAGAACCCTGAGAAAGCTCATTGTGTGCTGGCTGGGGGTGGGAAATGACAGCCACGTAGAAACCCAGGCAGCAGACCCTTATCTCTACCTCCATTAGGGAAAGGAGACAATCAACAGGGAAAAAATATCATCCAAATCTATAGACTGAGGACACTATGGGAGATAACAGAAGTCACCATGGGAATTTCACTAAGATCCAACTCCCCTGCCTTCCCTAGGGAAAACAAAATCTGATCATTAGGGAGAAGTTTATCAAAACCTATAGCCTGAGGATTTTGGGGAAGGGAACAGAAGCTAGGATGGAAATTTCACACAGACGCAACTTCCTTTATCTATATTATGAAACAGGAAGCTTAATCAGCAGGTGGGAGTTCATCAAAACTGTAACATGAGGGCACTGGTGGAAAATCCCTGTAGCTGACAGGGGCATAGAGGAATTTATTTTTTAAAAGAAATAAAATAAAAAGAGAGAGAAGAAAATTCAAAAGACAAAAATAAAAAAAATAAAAATAAATAAAGAGCTCCAGCCCTGGAGTAAAGACAGAGATACAAGCTAAGTCCAGCATTATATCCAGAGGGAAGGCAGGAACAATTATGAAGCTGATGCCTCCAGATCCAGGGTTAAAGAACCTGCTTAAACAGCCTTAATGGAACATCCCAGAGCACTTTCTCTTCTCCACCCCATTCCACCATGATGACAAGCCTCCAGTAAAAATAACGGTGAAGTCAGCTAGGAGAGTTGTAAGTGGGAAGCAGTGCAAAAGGAAGACCCAACACAAAACACTGAAAAAGAAACAGAGCATTACTAAGAACTTGAATTTTCTGGATAGCTGAAGATAGTAACTATAGCAACAACAAATTTCAAACCCTGCCAAATTTCTACACAACATTGCAAACTAATGTCTAACAAAAAGAGGCACTTATATCCAAATATGTAATAAAAAAAAGTTCCCAGTATCTATTGCCTATCTATTTCTGTCTTTCAACAACAAAGAAAAACGGAGGCATACAAAAAGTAAGAAAATACATATTCAGAAGAGACAAGGTAATCACCAGAAACAAAGTCATGTATGAAACAGATGTTGAAACTATCAAACAGAGAAATTAAAATACGCACAGGAAGTCAATAAAGAGAGCACTTTGGGAAGCCGAGGCAGGCAGATCACGAGGTCAGGAGATCGAGACCATCTTGACTAACACGGTGAAACCCCCGTCTCTACTAAAAATACAAAAAATTAGCTCGGCATGGTGGTGGGCGCCTGTAGTCCCAGCTCCTTGGGAGGTTGAGACAGGAGAATGGTGTGAACCCAGGGGGCGGAGCTTGCAGTGAGCGGAGATCCCGCCGTTGCACTCCAGCCTGGGGGACAGAGTGAGACTCCGTCTCAAAAAAAAAAAAAAAAAAGAGAGAGAGAGAATCATAGATAATATGCAAAATCAGATAAGCAATTTCGGCAGAGAGAAAAAAACTATAAAAAATATAAAACAGAAATAATGGAAATTAAAAGAGAAAAACAAGAGATCAGCAAGCAGCATACCACCACTGCAACCACAAACCACAACCCACTACACTTACCGCCCCCCTCCAAAAAAAAACAAATTACCTACAGGGAAATAAAAAGAAGAATTACAGTAGACCGCTTGTTCAAATCATGCAAGCAAGATGAGAGTAGAGTAACATTTTTAAAGTGCTAGAAAAAAATAAATATATTAGCCCCCTATTATCCATGGGGAATATGTTCCAAGACCTCCAGTGAATGCCTAAAACTGAGGACTGTACAGAACACCATATGTACATTTTTTCCTACACATACATAACTATAACAAAGTTTAATTTATAAATTACACACAGTAAAATTATAACTAATAATAAAATAGGACAAATATAACAATATTCCAGACCTGGCATGGTGGCTAATGCCTGTAATCCCAGCACTTTGGGAGAACGACGTGGGACGATCACTTGACCTCAAGAATTCAATACCAGTCCGGGCAACATAGCAAGACTTGGTCTCTACAAATAATAAAAGAAAAGTTAGCCAGATGTGGTGGCATGCACCTGTTCCAGCTACTTGGGAGGCTGAGGTGTAAGAATCACTTGAGCTCCAGTGGTTGAGGCTGCAATGAGTTGCGATCTTGCCACTGCACTCCAGCCTGTGTGACAGACTAAGAACTCATCTCAAACGAAAACACAAAAACAAACTGAAAAACAACAACAACAACAAAAACCAATATTCCAGCATCACTATGCTTGTGCTTTGGGGTCTTTATTAATTAAAATAAGGACGATTTGAACAAAAGTATTGAGATGCCATGACAGTCAATCTAATAACCAAGATGGCTACTAAGTGACAAATGGGTGGGTAGTGTATTCAGTATGGCTGAGCTCCACAAAAAGGCAATTCTCATGCCAGGCACGATGGGGCAGAAAGGTCTGAGATTTCATCGCCTAACTTAGAACAGCCCACAATTTAAAATTTATGAATTGTTTATTTCTGAAATTTTCCATTTAATATTTTTGGACCACAGTAGACCACAGGTAATTGAAACCTCAGAAAATTAAACTGTGGATAAGGGGGTACTACTGTAAATAAAATCTACCAAAGCTGACTTCTATGTCTTCTGAAAGTACCCTGCAAAAGTAAAAGGAAAAAAGACTTTCTCAGGCAAATGAAACTAAGGGATTTATTTCTAGCAAAAACTGTACAAAAAGTGTTAAAGGAAGTTCCTCAGGCAGGTGAAATATGGTATGTCATATCTTGGATTTAAAAAAATGAAGCTTAGAAAATGAATATATAAAGGAAACATTCTTTTAAAAATGTGGTAAGTGTTCCAAAAAATATTGCTTAAAGCAATAAGAGTAGCAATGCATTGTGCATTTTAGCATATGTAAAAGCGCAATGTATGTCAACAATGGTAAAAGACAAGTGAGGAATGGGGATGATACTATTTTAAGGAATTTACTAATAAATCTGCGTAAGATTTTCTGAAAGTTAGTTTAGATTCCTTAAAAATCGACATTGTAAACCACAACGTAGTCACAAAAATATTAAGAGGAATAAATAATAAATAAATAAATGAAAGAGATAAAACTAAATTATAAAAACATTCAGTTAAACCCATGGAAGAAAGAAAAAAAGGAAAAATAGAAAACAGCTAGCAAAATGGTAGATTGTAATCTAATTCTATCCATATACTTTTAAATGTAAATGTTTTAAATACATCAACTAGAAATCAAAATTACCCAACTGAGTAGAAGAGCAAGACCAAACTACATACTACTTACAAGAAACCATTTAAAGACAAGCTTAGCTTATAAGTAAAAAGCTAGGAAAACATGTCAAACACTAATCAAAAGAGTTGGAATAGTAATATTAATTTCTAAAATATAAAACTTTGAACAAGAAATATTATCTGGAATAAAGATGGACATTATATAATGATGAAGGGGTAAATCATCCCAGGACATGTATGACCTAAATTGCAACAGAAACCACTTTGCCCCAGTGGATGTGTATAGATGTCACCATCATCATTAGCAGAATAAACATTCTTCTCAAGTGTGAATGAGATATTTACTGCAATAGATTATAGTCTGGACTATAAAACAAATCCTATTAAGTTTAAAAGAATACATATCATAAAAAGTATGTTCTCAGACTACAGTGGAATTAAACTTAAAATCAATAACAGAAAGATAACTGAAAAATCTTCAAGTGCCTGCAAATTAAACAACATGCTTCTAAATAATCTGAGTCCAAAATTAAATTCAAAGAGATTTTATGAAATATTTTGGACTAAACAAAAGTGAAAATTCAATGTATTTAATTTTGTGGAAAATTTAAAAACTGCTGCAAAGGCAGTTTTTTTGGGGGGGAAAATTACAGCATTAAATGCATGCATTAGGAAAAAAGAAAATCAAAATCAGAAAACTAAGGTTCCATCTTGGGATACTACAGAAAGATATTAGCAAAGTAATAATTTAACATCCCAGCCTCAGTCCCAACATTCCAGTGACAGTGACCAGTTACCAGAATAATTTTATTTGCTATTTTTATAAATCACAACTGTAAACCTATGTCTAATCAGCACCCTCCCTCAAAAAATACCTATTACTTTTTTCACAGTCATAAACATATTAAATAACAATAAAAATGTCATTTTATTTCAGAATTTCAAATTATGGAAGGCAAGTGGAATTTTTTAGTACAAATTTAACAACATAGAATATGATTTATTAGAAAAGCTCAAGATTCAAGTTCTCTACTGCTGATGGAGGAAAGGCAAGATCAGATTAAAAACACGGACCTTTCCTTTCCATCTTTCTTCACATTCATTCCAATGTTATATTTGCCCTTCCATCTTACAAGCAGCCTCTACTAATCTATTTTTAGAGAAGCAGCTGGCCGATATTTTATGTCTGTAGACTCGTGAAGTATCTATGGTGTTTCTGGGGAAAAAAAATGATAATTTTTTAAAAAGCATTCTCTAAGTTTGTTTACCAGGTGGCAGTTGTTTAACAAATCAAAGTTTTGAGATAGAAAAAACGAATTAAGATTTAGAGGTGAACAGTTTTCCAAAAACTAATGATAACAGTCTCATAAGCATTTGATTGAATTCACAGATATAATATACTGTTTGAAGTTGTCATTCTACAAAAGTTGACATGCTGGGAAATCATGAGCCTCATGCAAGAACATGGAAATTTTCTAAGATTATGACAAATCTCTGGATTGTGTCTAGTTTGTCATTCTACCATCTGTTTAACATGGATTTATTACTGGTTATTGGCTTGGAGCAAGTAATCTTTAAATTCTCTATTCAGTTTGAACAGTGATCCATAAAGTTTCATCCATAGAGCCTCTGCAGGACTCCATGACTCAGTCAGCACCATGCTTAATACAAATTTAAAGCAAAAAAACAAACAAAAAAAAAAACAAAAAAAGATTTATATCCAGCTGTGGCCAAATTGTAGCTCATAGCTTAAACTTGTCCTTCTGTGAATCCAATATTGCAAAGAGAACAGCTGTATGGGCAATGCTACACTTACCTTATTAACCATGCAGAGATAAAAGCTGCCAGAGAGGAGGTTTCTATCTTAAAGTAATGCCTGACTACAGCACTGAGGTTAATTTACTTAAATTGCAAATCCTGCGTAGAACATTAGATCCCTTGTAGTCTCATAATAAGATCTAAATTATTGTTGATACTCCCAGAGGGTATCATCCCTAATGGTCCAAATAGTTATGAAGTTTTAAGATGCTATAATTAAATTACTTTTATATTTTTCCTTTTATATTTTACCCTGTAGTATGCATGCATATAACAGCGGGCTTCCATTTGTCCTAAAGCCTGTTATGTAAGCCTGTCTGCATTTGTGGAGGACTGTATCCTTCCTGTACATTTTATTATATTTAGGTGCCCATATAATCCCTGAGATTATGAACTCAGATATATTTCTAGACAAAACAATATTGAAAGCCAAAGCAAAAACATCAACAGTGACAGAAGTATTAGTATATCTGATGATAGACCTTTAGTGAAACATATGGAACTGTAAAAATCAAAGATAGTCAGAGGGTGGTAAGAGGCATGGAAGAGTTTCACATCCAACTATCTATTTGATAGTTAATTCTACTTGAGGTTTTGAAAAAAATCTCAAGTGTAATATATCCAAAACAATGCTTCTGATTTTCAAGGTTGAAAATGGTTCCACCAACCCTCATGACTCAGGTAATTCCTTATACTCCCACCACTACTTCTTTATAGAGTTTTATTACATCTATCTCTAGCATAGATCTTGGTTCAGAAAATCTCTATTGATCTCTGTTTATATTTTCACTCACCCAAACCACCATTATCTGTTATTCCAAACTTGTCTTCGTCCTTTCAAGTTATTTTATCTTCCTTGACATTATTTTAAACTTTTCTAATATATTCTTCACAGAACAATTTGAGTAATTTATGAAAATAAAAACAAAACAAAAAGACACTAAAAATCTAGTTTCCCCACTAAAAATGTGGCAATGACTTATCATTAATAAAATCCAAACTCATTATGCTTTCTGTTTTTCTCTTCAACCTCATCTAATACCACATTTTATTTTTTCCCTGCTATATTCCTAAAACTAGCAGATTGTCTTTTCTTTGAACATGTCAAGAAGTTTTTGAATTTAGGGCATTTGCATATTGTTTCCTTTAATTCTCTCATTCTTCCTCTACTGGCTCCCTGTAATTTCTGTCATCATTTAAAAATCATTTGTAAAACCTGAAGGAATGATTAGGATGTAATAATAGTTTATTAACCAATATCCTAATTATACCTAAACTATAGCTAACAATATCCTAATTATATCCAAATTGTAGCTAATCTAGGCATGCCCAGAGTTTGTACACTTCAGTTTTGTGTGGTCTGAAAGTTTTCACTTACCAACTCTCACATGAACAAGACAAAACTAGATAATAACAACTGTGACATTTGGTGTTTCAGGCAGTTGAAAAATGCATTATTTTAATAGGTGAAAATAGAGCTCCTTTAGAAAAAGAACTGCTTCTGTTTAGGACAATATGTTGATAAGATACATGGGAGTGGAAAGTAAGGCTCTGAAAACATTGACTGAAAGAAAAAAAAAAAATGAACCAAAGGAGTTAGCTAAACTGCTCTTCATAAGAAACTTACATTTAGACGGGAAATGGGAGAGCACAGAAAAAAATTTGTGTAGAGTCGGGGAGAAGAGGGTTTGGTATGAGATTGAGAGGGTGGGCAACATGAAAGGAGGAATAAGGTTGTAAGTAGAGTATCTTGGCCACATTAAATTCCTTGAGATGGAGTGGCCACAGGTATTATGAGATTACAGATGTCTAACATTCAAATTTAATTTGCCACATTTTCTTTAACGTAACTTCTTATTCTCTGAACTCCCAATACATGTAACACTCATAACAGTAATAACGTAAGACATAAAGAGATGAGAGAGTGGGAGGACTAATGAATAGTTTTTGTATTCAACCCTCTATCTCTGATGTCCATGCTGATGTAGGATTGTTTATCTACAGGATGGGTAGATCCACAAGGTTCCGTTTATGACAGTCGCCAAGGTGAATAGTTATTCATCACAGAGCTAAAGAGTTGCAGTGAAGCTGCAGCAGCTTGGAAATAATCCAGAGCACTCCATGGGCCAGCCTCCTTACTCAAATACCTTAGTGAGAAGTGAGTTTGGGAAAGGAGAAGCCGACATCTGGATTACAGTGATGTCATCACTTATTCACAGATGAAGGATGATTTAATTATTCCGGGAATTTCTATCTGCATTGATATGCAGTTAAAACTTAAAAAAAAAATCTGTGATGTCATTTAGAATCCTTCTAAATAGAGCTTCATTCAAATGAGGGCCATAATTGTATAATGTGATATAAGTATTAAATTGTGTAACCGTAGAGAGGTAACTTTCTGGTAGCAAATAGAAAACTGACTGAGGGTAAGAGGCACAAAACAAGAGGAAATGGAGGTGAGAGTAATATGAAGAGGGGGATAAACTTCAAATGTTGAGATTTAGGAGACAACCAAAGGTGAGAGGGCTTTTGAGTCATGTTTTTCAACACGCAACAATCCATCTGTCCAGTGATTTTTTTTTTTAGTCACTTACAGACTGGCATGTTTATGAACCCTGCCGCCTTCCACAAATATCCCATATTCAGTAATGCCAGGCAACTTGCCAAGGGCAGAGGACAGCTAAAGAACACATTTATATGCCAAATTAGCACACAGAAAAATCACATCATTTCAAATTCTGACTAATATACAGATACAAGCAGAAACACTTAAAATGAGGAAAATAACTCTACTGTTGCTGAATTCCAAGCAAATAAATGGAAACTTTCTGCATCTTAAGACTAATGAAAAAGAAAAAGAAAAGCTCAGGATAATTAGATTATCAAGTGCAATAGCAGTAAACACAAGCTTAGAATGAAACATAGGAGTGTTGAGAGTATGAGATAGTGAGCCCATAAGAGGCTTTAGTCAAGAATAGATAAGCTAATTTTTCTACCACTCTACAGAGTTATTACATATATCTTCATTCAGAGACATCAAGAATTACCATCAGGCCTATTACCTGTGCTATTGCATGTATATTATTTGTGTATTTCTTTGTATATTAGAACTATGTGTATTAGCATTATAGATGCATAGTGAGAAATAAATGAATTCTGAACACATCTTTTTATTATCTTTATACATTGTTCAGTTAAAACATTCTTTTATGTATTTTCAAGAGGAGTTTTTTGTTTTTCAAATGGGTAGAATAAACTTATTTTGAGATCTCTT
Organism: Hylobates moloch; assembly: GCF_009828535.3. Lineage (NCBI taxonomy): Eukaryota > Metazoa > Chordata > Mammalia > Primates > Hylobatidae > Hylobates > Hylobates moloch. The sequence continues at coordinate 91,917,417 of NW_026652284.1, forward strand.
TCTCAAATTGGGAGAATACTGTCTGTAAAAGTATTACTGCAATTCGTTGTCACCTTTTATATATACAAATGAATCCTGGCAAAATGTGAATAGGAAAAACAAAACCACAATGCATTTTTTCCATTGTTTCTCTATTTACTATTCTTGTAAATAAAATTGTTGTTTGGTGTGTGGGGAGGGGTGGTTCTTAAACCATTCCAGAGACGACTGTCTGCTAGGCTTTGTACTAGTCTGACTGTATCGAGGAATTTGTGGACAAAGAGAAGGATCTTTTACAGTATCAGTGAAAGAAGGATTCTTAAAGGAGGGGACAACAAGATAAATTTTCCTGAGAAACAACAGTCATTGAGCAATAAAAGCAGGGTTGTCATGGCACTGAGCTGGAATGTCACATTGATGACCCCTCAATGAACCACAATATCCTTCATTCATACCCTTATGTAGTCACTACTCACACTAATCTGGGCTTAGCCACATGGCTAAACATGGCCAATGAGACCTTAGCAAGTTTAACGTAAGCAGAAGTTTGGCATGCACTGTTATGGATTGAGTGTTTGTTGCTCCCCAAAGCTCATATGTTGAAGCCCTAACACTCAAGGTGACTCTGTTTTGAAATAGAGCCTTTGTGGAAGTAATTATGGTTAAATGAAGTCAGAAGGGTGGGGTCATGATCTAATAGGATTAGTGTCCATATGAGAAGAAACACCAGAATGTGCTCTCTCTTTCTTGCTCCTCTCTTCTCTCCCTAAGTGCAAGCACCAAGGTAAAACTATATGAGGACACAGAGAGAAATCATTTGCAACTAAATCAACTAAAACCTTGATCTTGGACTTCTAGCCTCCAGAACTGTGATAAATAATTTTGGGTGTTTAAGCTACCCAGTCTGTGATATTTTGTTACGGCAACGTGAGCTGACTAAGGAATGCACATTCATGTGACTTAAATGTTCCCTCTAGGTAACCCTCCAGACTACATGGGAGTCCAGATTATCCTCCTATGGAGAGAGTATAATGGAGAAACCCTGGATTGTGGGGCATTATATGAAGAGAGTGAACATATAGAAGAAAACTGAAGGTTCTTTTCCTGTTTCCCGCAGTCAAGATTTCAGCCTCTTGCAAACATATGAGTGACGCAGCCAGCATAACATGAAACACAAGGCTCATTAAGTTTACCCAAAGGAAGCACAACAAATACTAAACCATTGTTGTTTTAAGCCACTAAAGTTTGTGATTTTTTTTGGAGTAATTGTTAACTAAAAGAAGCAAGTGGCTTGAAAATGAAGCTGTTTTGGGTAACATACTAATAGTTCATTAGTGATTAAAAATCAGGTATAAGGCAAAAGAGAGATGCAGTTCATTGGGGGGAACTGTCAAGTAGATAGTCTATAATTAACTTGTCAAGAGAATATTTGGTATAATAATATGTTTTTTATTATTAAGCAAATAGATACAATTGCTGCCTGAACAGAAACATGGTCTGTTCATTCACTATGTTTGAATAAAATTATATTCCAAATAACTATATCTTCTGCTTTCAAGCAAGCTTGAAGTGAAGTTGGTTAAAAATATGTGACAACAAACCTTCCTGGCTTCCTACTATACGAAAGCCGGAAGGAGCATCACTACCATCATAATAGGAAAAAGTTGGATAATCTACATTATTATAAATTTTACATAACCCATCAGGGACCTAGAGTCACAGGATAATGAAGTAGTATTACATCTTAAGGAAAGGTAGGTGCCTCAAGGAGAAGGTACTGGCTCCCTGTAGCAAAGGAGGACAATGTGGCTTACAAGCAGGAAGGAAGAATTCAGCTACAAACTTTAACAAATTTCAAAAGGGCAAATGCAGGTCTGTGTATCAGTATAAAACTTCTAGGAGCTGCACACACACAAGATGAGCAGACATGCACACACACACACGCACACACGTACACACACACATATACACGGATGTGGGTTCTTCTCTGTGAACTAATTCTGGCACTCCCAAGAAAGCCCAGGAGCTTACTCAATACTACATTACCTTATTTCGACAAATGTGAACAGAACCTCTACTAAATGAGTGGACTTCTAAATTCAGTTTCTAAACTGAAGGTTTGCACAATGATGACCCATCTATTAGATGTCTGGGATCTTTTTCCTAATAAGGTTTATACATAAATGAGTAACAAATGGAACATGTAAGCATATATCCTCATCCTTTTTGATGACTAGAAACACAACTTTCTGCAGGGGGTCCTGAGTGTGGCACTGACTGGAATACTTGGGTTTGAGATAAAAAATGGCACAGTCTATTTTAATTTCATCAGATCTTCTAAATGGCTCTTCATGTATAAATGGGCACATGCAACAGAACGATAATTTGGTGGTGCCCAGTTTGGAATATATGATAGTCATGGCAAAGCTTTTATTCTCTGCTAGTCATGGATTTTTGAATACCTAATTCATGATCTAGGGCATTCTTCTACAGAAAAATAGATACTTCTGGCTGACCAAATGTAGTCTTGTATCAATATTGCATGAATAATTTTAATGTTCCAATACAGACTTTTATGTTCAATAGCAGAAAGGTTTATAATTTTGCAAACCAGAGTCCCATTTGCCAAGCCATGAACTCTGGCCTGAGGCTATTTATGCAAGAAGAAACTGGCACCTTTTTAAATAATTTGCATAAAATTTTTCTCTGGCTCATTAGTTAAGATCTAAAGAAGAGAAAAAATGTATATAACTAAATTAAAGAGAATTTCTAGATAGACATGAAAATGATATTCATCAAGAGCTTCCAATGCATTGAGCACTACACTACTTCATTTTACATAATATATCTCAAAGAAAATATTCCAGAAATAATAAAATAACTGTATAACACATTCTTCATGGTTTTTGTTTTTTGGCTATTGAAAAATAGATTCTAAGGTATCTGAAAACAAAACAAAATGATTTCTGACATGGTAATGACTACTAAGATGTGTGTTATTACTAAAGTTAGAAAAATAACTTTGTTTTTAAATGTTTAGTGTATAACCTCTGACTAATATTTAATGTCTTATTTGTATTTAATTTTTTTATTTTCCGTTCTGCTATACTTTTTTAATTAAAGATAGGACACACCTTTCTATAAGTATATATAACCAAACTAAAACCGAATACCAGCCAATCTATTATTATACTATTATAGGAGTTACATAAATCTCCAGACTTAAGACATACAAGCTGATACCACCATGTTTGGTAGAGCACATAATTAGTTATCAACTAGTTGCCAAAAAACACAAAGGAACATTGTACTCTCTTCCAGCAGAAAGGAGAAATTTCTAGTAAAGAATGAAAACACTCAATATTTCATCTGAAAAACTAGAAACTAGACTTCGGTGAACTAACAAATTCTGCAGACTTTAAAGAGAAAACACAGCAATATAAGAATTTTCTACCTAGGTAAGCTGTCATTAATCTGCATAAATGCAAGAATGCAGAAAATAAACCATCACATGTGAAGAACCACACCTAAGGAATACAATAGAGAACAGATCATATCCAAACTGCCAACAATTCAGAATAGAGACTTCAAGATAAAAATGAAAACAATACAATAGAGTGGTGTGCCATTGATCTTATAAAATATGTAATGAAATCTAAATGAATAAGGACAGAGTGTGAAATAGTGCTAAATGGGTTGTTTTGATTAAAAATAATAACATTTTAAAAAAGAAATAATGTAGAAAGAAACATAACAAAATGTTAATACTAAGCATCATTTTAACTGGGTAGTGGATTATTGATTTTAACTTTCGTCTTTAAAAGCCTGTTTGTTCTAAACATTTTGAAGTAGAAAAACAGTAAATGCTATTTATTACATTAAAAAACTTTTTTATGGACTTGCCCCTACAGTTTACTATTGAAATTGCTGCACAAAATTCTAGGACAACAGTTTTTGTTTATATCTTGAATCCAAAATGCATAAACTTAAAATATAAAGCAAGTATACATTTTTTATACTGTAATTAATTGGCTTCAAAAATTTATCTTAGTACCTTCAGGATATTCTTAATTAATTGTTTTACTTATATTTTAAATAATTGTTTTACTTATATTTTACTTAAATTTACTTATATTACTTGAAAATATAAGTAATAAATTTATATATTTATATAAAGTAATTATTTATATAAATAAATATATTTATTAATAAAGGTTATCTCAATATTGTTAATGAAAAGATGCAGGTTGCCACTGTTCTCTTTACCTTGTGTTTTGAAGAGAAGATGCACGGCATATGACTTTGACTCAGAAGTATTTGAATGCTAGGTGGTAAATAAACCATAAAAGTCTTTATTGGAAGATTAGTATTTTAAAACTGTCTACATTTGTTTTGACTTTCCAGTTCAGATTCTCAGGTTTGAGCTAAAACTGTAAGATGAACACCTGGTAAATAATTCTGGTATCTCTGATGATTATTGATATAATTGCAAATTTGAGAAAAAATAGGATAAATTACCAAAAAATATTGATACTGAATCTCTCAAAGAACAAATTACATTGAAGCAATATGTCAACCCATTTAAGAAGTTTTGTAGTTACCAATTCACCAAGTTATTCTTTATACCCTGAAAAAAGATATATACTTAAGTAAGAAAACCTAGGTTTGGATACTGGGTCCTCATTTTACTATCTTTTAATTGGAGATTATTAGTCAGGATAAAGGAAATTAAGTTTATAAACCTTAATTTCCTCATGTACAATAGTGTATGTTAAAGATAAAGAGAAATAAAATAAGTAAAATACTTTATACAGATCCTGGATGATTGTAGAGCTGAATTATTGCTAGGTAGTCTTGCTATTGCAGAAGGGAAACACCTTTTTTCCCTTTTCCACTGTTCCTAGAAAATGTTATTTTCTCTATACTACTCTGTTCATTGGACATATACTATTTAAGGAATATCTAAGGAGTTACACGATTGGTGGAAGACAATCACTGATAAAAAAATTCTCAACTGGGTGTGGCTACTCTATCCAATGCCCTGAGTCTGGAATATTAATTCTCTTATTCTTCCCAGTAAACTAATCTTTTCCTCAGGTGGCACGTTGAAAATCAAGCAAGCTTATTTGTTGATGAGAGCTTAGCCACAGCCCTCACTTTCATCTTTATCACTGACAAAGGTGATATGAATTTTCAGCTTCATTTCTGCTTTTTTTAGGTCTCAATTTTCTAAACCACTTTATTGAGGTATGATTGGCCTACAAAAAGCTGTACATATTCAATGTATACATCTCAATGAGTTTGGAGATAAGTATACACCTGTGAAGCCATTACCACAATCAATGCCATAAACATATTCATCACGTTCAAGTGTTTCCTTCTCCCCTCTTTATTTATGACTAGTTTTGGTGATAAGAACACTTGACATAATTTCCACCCTCTCAGCAAATGTTTAAGTATGCAGTACACAATTGTTAACTAAGCACTGTGCTGTGAAGTAGATATCTAGGACTTACTCATTTTGCATAACTGAAACTTTGTACCTTTCGACCAATACCTCTTTATTTCTCCCTCTCCCTAGATGCTGACAACTACCATTCTACCCTCTGCTTCTACTAATATGGCTGTTTTTAATTCCTCACATAAGTTGTTATCAATTAGCTTAGAACTGCACTTGGATAAAGGGACATTGATTATTGGGTCCGATCAAAACCCAGTAAGATTACCTGCCTTATGGAGTAATTTTGAGGGAAAAGATATAAATCATACAGAAGTGTTTAGTACAAGTCACGATACATATTAATTTAGTTGTTGTAATTTGCAGCATTTCTCAAAACAACTCCAAACATTCTCAAGATCTTACTGAAGTGCAAAGAAAACCAGAAGTTTCTATCTTAGAGTTAGAAGTATGTATGATTTCAGTAAGAAAATAAGGCAATGATAACTTTTTCATGCTTGAATGAACAAGAATGTTCTAAAAAATAACATTTTTTAATCATTTTGATTCCCACCTCATCTATTAAGAATTGAAACATTTTAGGTTATTATCACATATTAAGAGATGAGCCTAAGCATTTAGATACTAAATGGGCACAAATAAACAGAATGTATTTGGAACAATTTTACAACTCTTTTTACCACAAATTTAGACTTCAATTAAATTTATTATTATTATTTTTTTGAGATGGAGTCTCACTCTGTTGCCCAGGCTGGAGTTCAGTGGCACGATCTCGGCTCACTGCAACCTCTGCCTCCCCAGTTCAAGCGATTCTCCTGCCTCAGCATCCCAAGCAGCTGGAATTACAAGCACATGCCACCATGCCCAGCTAATTTTTGTATTTTTAGTAGAGGCAGGGTTTCACCACATTGGCCAGGCTGGAATTGCATCTTTTTAATGACTGTAGGCCATGATTCAAGAATGAGTCTCATATACATTATGCTCATTCTTAATGTCTTCTAAATTAATAAATATATTAGAATATATTAGCAAAATCTTTCCGATCTGATCTGAGACTCTCACAATATGTCTAATATTATGTGAAACACTATGCTCTTTGAAGCGATTTCACATTAATAAACTAACATTTTCATCACACAGATTATTTAAGTAATGTAAAATATTATTATGAATATATCACAGAAAAACAGAGACTTAGGGAAGAAATCCCCCTAAAATGATGAGGGATTAATAGATTTTGACTCTATACTATTACCAGGTCTCTGATGAAGTGTCCCAAAATTTGTGTCTTTTTAAAATACATAAGAAATGATATTATTTGTACAAGACACTGAAGCAAAATGACCAAGGTGTTCCTAATCCACAAGCTACAAGCACTGACCTGCTCCTCCAGCCTCGCCCTCTCAAAGAGCAAGGATGTTAATGCCCAGTCTCAGTAATAAAGTCGGGTAAAATTTAAGCAACCATGAGAAAGCTTTGATAGTATTTTTCATGTTTCAATTTTCTGGTGATGTCGAGATATTATTAATTATTCATTGACATGTATAAATAAACTTCAGTCACCTTAAGAATACATTATTTTCTGTAAAAATTTTCTGTAAAATTAAGCCCTAATTAATAAACTGATAATATTAAAATACACGTTCCACCAAGCGTTCGATTTTTTTAACACAAGTGTTAGAATGTGTTTTAGATCACGACTATTATTCATTATCATTTTAATTGATATTTAATTAAATTTTTAAAATGTTTTATTTTTTAGCTGAAAAATACAATTGTATGTATTTATGGTATGCAACATGGTTTTAAAATATGTATTGTTGTGGAATGGCTAATTAGAGCTGATTAACATATGCATTACCCAATACACTTATCATTTTTTTTTGTGGTGAGAACACAAAATATATTCTCTTAGTGATTTTTGAGTATTCAATCTATTGTTATTAAGTATAGTCACCATTAATAAGAACTTGTATTTTGTGATTTATTTCATAATCCAGGTTAGTAATATTGCTTATTAAACTATTCGTGATTTTTCACGGAACACATAGCACTAGAAACATGGAACAGAACTAGAGTAATTTAAGTATCTCATTGTATGCGGCATGATAGATATTTAAAACTAGAAAAAACATAGATAATACTTCCTTACGTCAGATGCATTATTGCCCTGAGACAAACGTTTAGAAATGGTTCTACATTACAATGCATAAATTATATATGTGACTCTCTAAACTTCAATAGACAACGCAATACAAAAATGATATTCCAGAACAAATGGTTTGGAAGATGGCAGATTATAAGTTGTATATTAGCTATAAAACTATGGAATGCTAATTGATGGTAGAGGTGCTAACTCTAACGAAACATTTGTCAAAATAAATAAATATTCTCTGCCAACATTTAAGCAGGTAATATTTTTATTTTATTATATATACTCAAAGAAAATAATTACATGAATTTTTACTGTTATTTTAGTAAATTATTGCTAAATAAATAAGAGCATGTATGTTTTATCCTTTATAAACCTATTTAAATCCATCATGCTTTAAAACAGTAATTTAAAGACCATTACAGCGACCATTAATCCAGTTACATATTCAAAGAGACTGAGATTTTATTTTTAAGGAAGCTGTATGTGACAATTGCAACCTAGAAGCAACTATTTCTTTAAGCATATTTTATACACTTAGGTATTTATAAATTAAATTATTAATTTTAAGAATACACTGATATAAATGTGTTTATTATATCCATGTCCATGCTTGTCTTTAAAGCAGAAGTCTTGCTCAAAGCCACATCTAATTAGAAAATAAAAGATTTGATTAATTCAGTTTGCGATGTGTTAAACGAGTAAAAAAGAGCAATGAACCCAGAATTTCTAAGACATAATGGCCTGTGTGAGATTTGTCTTTATAGATAAATCAAGATAATTTTGAATTCTAAGGAATATTCAAAGGCAGGCTAATTGTTCATCTGTATTAAAAAAGATTCTTTTTAGAGAAGATGGAAGTAAATCTACAGTAGAATATGGAAAAGAGTTAATGTCCTCTTTGCCTAGCAATTCAGATTTGATCTGCAATCTTTAGTTAATAACTTCAATATATTTTTCATTATGTTTCACATGTCACGTGTATATTTTTCTAAATATATCCAACAAAGGCTACAAGATCCTAATGTTTAGTAAATACTCTCATTCACATTTCTAAAGCAAAATTGTGTCATTCTTTTCTGCACAATAATAGCATTGCATCTTATTGTGAATCACATTATGAAGAGTTTAGAAAAGACTTTATGAATCTCTGAAGAAAGATTAAGGTACATATTATCCACATTCTTATATTTTATTATACAAGATATGTAATTCTAAAAAGTCCTTAATCCTTTAAATCAAAATATTTCAAAACAAACAAGATTTCAAGTGTTAGAGGAATCATAAATATAAACCCAATCTGTATGCTTAGAAAATGTAGAAATTTCCCCAAGCTATCGTATTTTACAGAAATATTACTTTCACCAAATAAAACAGAAGAAACAGTTGTCTACTGACAGTTGCATTCATGTGGCTCTAGTCAGCAGGAATGTTATATGTCCCAGATGCCCATGTAAATCATCAAAACATGTTTTCATTGAGAAGAGAGTGATTAGGGAACTATTTTTGTAAAATAAGTCATGTCCTTACGGGAAGACATCACGAATTAGAAATTTTGTAGTCTAGCTTATGTTTCTTTTCCTTTTATCTTCACTTCAAGTCAGAGATGAATTCGGTTTATTCCAGAATAATAAACATAAGTTCTGAAAAGACACCTCCCAAACATGCTCTACTATTTTAGATAAAATTTTATTACAGGAAGTCAATGTTCCTATGCACAGAACTGCAATTAAAGGCCTAAGCGGGGTGTTTTCGTTTTGTTTTTGCTTTTGCTTTCTTCCAAATCTCTCCTAGCAGTTCTGTATTGGCTTCATTCTCGGGCTGTTGGTGAGTTGGCTTTAGCAAAACAAGGGTGTAGCACACCTGGAGGAAGAAGTAAGACTATGTCCTGAGGAATTTGAGAGGATCAAGGGAGCTCCCCATCCAATTTCCTCTAATGTTTTATTGGCCAGTAAGGGATGTGTCCATTTCTGAAATGATCCTTGACAAGATCAATGAGATTACTGTTAGGCCTGATATGAACATGACTGAGTTTTCAGCTTCCCCTTTAATACAAGACTGTAAGGAAGAGGCTTGGAGATATGAACAGTTTAGGTTCTGTAAGTAACAAAGAAGGAGAAGATGCTGAGTAGGCAACTAATAGCTTCTATCATTCAGTAAAAAACTAAAACTAAAAACATTTATATACAATAATTTCTATAAAACATAATAAAATATTTCTAAATATGTTACAATATTATTCATTAAAGCCAATGTTAATTACTTACCACCAATGATTTAGGATCTAAATATCTTTGATAAAATCTTCAATAGGCCAAGAAGATAAGCCATGCTCTACTCACAGAGGTTATCCTTGTGGTACTCTTATCTTTCTTCTGAGTATGAATAAAACAAAATTAATAGTTATTTTGCCAAAATATCATTCAAACAACTAAACAAAATTAATATTTATTTTGCGGATATATCCTTCAAATAACTACAGTAATCAAGAAACTGTGATTAAGAATTCTTGAAAGTATGTATACGATGTGAGGAATAGAAACGAGGTTAAGTATTTACTTTTGTTGAACTTACAGACTAACAGTAGTAACGGCAGTCCCTTGTCACCCATAGGGTGATTTTGAAACTAAGCAGGGAAATTCAGATTTGCTCTAAGAGGTAATTTGAATAGTTGAATAAATTTTAATTGAATACGGAAAATTGAGAAAGAAGTCTAAAAGCAAGGATCAAGTAAACAAACAATACAAGGACATGGAAAAATTCTGTGAGAGATTACATTGTGTGCCGCACTAAAAATTGTAATTAAAAATTATAGTGTGGTACACCAAAGCTTTAAGAGGTAGACCTTTTATTTTTTCCTAGTCACTCATTAGCTGTGATTTTTTTTTAGCAAGTAATATTTCCATCCTCATTGTCCAACTGTCTTCTCTGCTTTATGATTGTTTGTTTTATTCTCAAGCATGCTTTCAATAAGTATCAATAGCCCTTTCAAGCAGTATCAATAAAACTGTCTCTGGTGGTTTTAGGGTGTGCAACCCTTACCATCAGTGTTTGCTCATTAGAAGGAAAAAAAAGATTAAGTTTCTTTCCTCCAGTATTTATACAATCTCTAAAAAGGATTTTGATGGCTAAACAATATACCCATACCTTTAGCAAGGAAGGTGAGACAAGTTGACATGTGATAGAAAAGGCTGTTTACAAAAGGGATTCTAAGCTAATGAAAGTAGATGTCTACTACATGATTTTTAGAAAAAAAAGAAAACGAAAAGGTTTGTTGATAGCAGGTATAAATAGTGGAAGAGCTAGGACTGCCCTGAATATTTAGGTTTATATTGTCATAGGGCTGGGAACAGCGGAAGTTTCAGTTGACAGAAAGTGGAAGATATGTTATTCTTCTTTTATGATCCTAAAGCACGTAACAAAGTGGCTGGCAGATGGCCAAAAATAAGACTTGAGTGAAGGAGTGAGTGTATGGATGAGTAAATAGTAAACTTGAAAGGACTGTTGGAATACATGCTGTGTGTTAAGTCTCATATTGGCAAACTTTGAAAATACAAGGCATAAAATATCCTGGACTTTTTCTCTAAGGATTTGAACCCTATTGGAGAAAATACTATACGTGTGTACATAGTTATGATAAAAATATTATAGGTGATTATTATAACTAAAATAAACTATTCCAGGAAATTACTCTAGGAGTAGAGGGAAAGGCAAGCTGCTTAATTTCAAGTGGTCTGGAAGAGTTGAAGAAAAGTCAGGGATAGCTTTTTAAATGAAACCATATATACTGTGAACTTTGATGATGGTTATAGCATTTGTTAAGTGTTAGTGAAGAGACAGTATTAAATAATAAAATATATTTTACATATGACTCAATATGGCTTAAAGTAATTAACATATAATGATGTTCTTTTATGTAACATTGAGTCCCTACAATGTTAGCCACACAGTTCTCAGAGCCGGTGTTACAGGGATGAATCAAACATTTTGTTTTCATTTGACTTACATTTTAGTGAAGAGGACCAAACAAATAGAGAAAGGAGAAAAAGGAGAAAAAATACATATCAAGAAATATACAAACATGACTATTCAATAGCCATTATTCTACACCAGTACAACAGTAAGACTAAAACTAATATTTTCCTTGCAGTATGGGTAATCAGTGCTATAAGCAATATCACATAAGTAACATGAACAATATTATAGCACTTTATGACAAGACTTAATATAACTGTGGTAATATAAGCCATAGAGCAAATCTAACTGGCCAAATTTAATTTGACAATTCATCATTCCTCTGTAAATTAGGACATTAAAAATCATGTCAAGAGAATTGACAGAAATAGTTCTTAATTTATGGATGTTTGCTTCATACAATTTAATTATACATGCTATTGTCAATAAATACCATTTGGGATTTCAAATAAATGATGTCATTAAACTAAATACACTAAGTGAGGCTCTGTAGTGGGCTGATAATATGACAGTTATTTAAATAGCTGTACACATTTATGAAAATTATATGTTATTATTGAAAGCTATATCTGTAGTTACATTTATTGTATTAATATAACAATCATATTGAAGTTATTCATTTAAAACTGTATGATATGAATATTTTAATGAGAAAGGCATGCATTAAGACATCTCATCAAATATAATAGCAGAGGGAAATATTTTTTGATCTTTTCAAACAAAAATTGCAATATTGCAATGTCACAATTTAATCATCCTCTTTATTGAAAGTGGTTTATTGGCATTTAAGAGGTTATAGTAAGGTGATTTTACACAGTGTTTTTAATATTGGCTTAAATATAGGTATGTTCTCTTTATAATCAGTGTTATGCATTTAATATGAATTATTATAATAATATAGAACACTTCAGTGATAGATGTAATACATTAATTTGCCAGCTAATTATTTAAAATTTCAAAATAAATACTTTAAAAATAAATCTCAGAATAGTTATAACTTTCATAGTTTCTTCTTCGACATTGTTATTGTTAAGTCTGGTAAATATATGCAAAGAAAGATTTATCAGAAACCAGCTGGGCTGCTTGAGCAATGCTCCACAGTGGCTTCAAGGAAACTTCTGGTTTAATTGGCAGTCTGTTTTTCACAAGACCACTGTGGCTAATTGATGTTCCTGGAGCTGTAATAAAGGAGAGGAATGAGAGAGAAACGGTCCTCTTCTCCACTTTAATTCCTTAATTCCAGAAAATTACTGAAACAAATAACAATACATATAATCTCCAAACCTCATTGCCCTTTATTCCCACTCAATTTGACATTCAGTATGTAATGTGGATTCTGCTCACAGGGCTTTATGCCCAGTGAAAACTGATTCTGAACAAATATTTTCCTCTTTTAGAAATATGACACTGACATCCTGCTGTAATGGCCTGGAATAATTAATATTCTATTCTGAAAGAGAGACATTGTTATAGTATGGAAAGCAATGTGTACTTACTCATTGTCAAGGTTACAGTTAATTATTTTATTAGGAAAATGGCTTTAGTCTAAATTCCCATATACATTTAAATTATCCACTGTATATCTACCATTTGACTCAGAAGATTAACTTGATCTTTCAAGGCAGCCCTCTTACCTCATTCCATCTTCATCTAAAGAGTTACTGAAATATCCTCTATAGAAAACATCTATTGATTTAGTTTTTAGTTAACATTTTAGCATTACTTCTGGAATATACTGCCTTTATTGTAATGGGGTGATTTTTTCCTGCTCTATGGGAAAAACAATTAGGCCAAATGTAATATGACCAATTGTATATATGGGAGTGTATGGACTCTTTTTCCTTGCCATTTCAAATCAATTTCCCATACTTCATCCTGTCAAGAGTTTGGAATAGTTAACCCAACTCAGTAGGCAATTTGCCCATTATTTTCTCACTGGGTTAGACTAGTGATGAACTAGTGCAAGATATCAGGTGATGGAAGACTGTTATTCAGCTATCATTCCCTTGACTTCTTCTCCACAGTGTTCTTGATGGCACTTTGTTACACCACCCAAAGCCAGAGCTTCTACCACTTGGCTCCCTTTTCTTTCTGGCTTAGTAGTGATCTCTTCTCTTACCCCTTGAGACATAAGAGAATCAGATGATGCATGCCGGCTCCATGGACAACATCCTTTCTCTAGTATCCCTGCACCTTTGCCAAATAGAGATTCTATCAAGTTATTTACTAGTAAATTACTATGCACTATCTCTTTTTCCAAGACCTTGCATAATTCAAAGAACACTTTTTCTTCTGTTATCACTATTCTTATTCTTCTGATTAACTCTGGTGATCTCATTAAACATCTGTTAATATATATTATAGTATTACATGTAGCAAAATATTGTGCATATTTGCCTTCCATTTTGTTATGATGTAAATATTTTGTCAGCAAAGATCTTATCTAATTCATTCTACCCCCTTTGAAACACCTAGCAGAGGGATTTGCATGGCAGGAACTTAAGTAATATTTCCAAAGGGGTGAATTATTAATGGGGAAATTAATTATGGGTGAATTTATTTATCTCCTCTTTTCATGCAGGGAAAACAAAATTCTCATAAATATATATGTTTATCTCCATATTAAGTTTTATGAGGTGAATAAGCAATTCACTGTTAAAGGAAATAATTCATTCTTTTCTAATTTGATAGTATGGCATTACAAGGTTTGTAAGTGAAAGCTATAGAGTAGAAAGAATGTGGCTTTTGTACTCCTTTTATAATTTTTATTTAAAAGTAGATTGATTCTTAAAATATTATGTATGAAATGCAATGCAAATACTTATGAAGGAATGTGCATAGTATGTACAGATTATTTAAACATACACATGAATTTATATCTGCATATGTGTTTCTTTATATCTATATGAAGATTTTTGCATAATGCTTGGTAAATGGTTAAAAGTTCAAAAAGGTAGATATAAAGTGAGCTTTAAGTTGAATCCATTTTGAGTTGATATTTTTGTGAGACAAGGGTCTAATCTCATTCTTTTGCTCATTGATATTCAAATTTTTCAATACCACTTGTTAAAGAAACTCTCCTTTCCTCACCATGTATTCTTGGAATCCTTGTAGAACATAAATTGATTTTATATGTGAGAGTTTATTTCTTGGGTCTGTATTTTGTTCTATTGGTAGAAATACAAACTATTGGTATGTATTTCTACATTTATGCCAGTACCATACTGTTTTAATTACTGTAGCTCTGTAATATATTTGAAATTAGGAAGTATGATGTCTTCAGCTTTGATTTTCTTTCTCAAGATTGCATTGACTATTTGGATTCTTCTAGGGTTCCATCTGAATTTAATTTTTTTCTATTCTCCTCAAAAATTCTATTGGGATTTGGATAGAGGTTGTATTGAATCTATAGATTGCTTTGGACAGTTTGTATGAAGATGTCAAAAAGATATTTGCACTTGAATATTTCTGCAACATTATTTACAATAGCCAAGATATGGACACAACCTGAATCTCCATATATAAATGAAAGGATATAGAAAATGCAGTATATACAAATGATGCTACATTCACCTTAATCAAGGGAGAAATCCTGCCATATTTGATAGCATGGATGAACCTGAAAAACATTATGCCAAGTGAAATAAGGGCCGTCACAAGGTAAATACTGCACAATTCCACTTATATAAGGTGTCTAAAATAGTTAAACTCATAAAAACATAGAGTATAACATAGTTTCCACGACTGGGTGATAAAGGGAAATGGGGAATGACTATGAAACAAATTCAAGTTTTAATTATGCAAGATAAAAAAGTTCTTGAGCTGTGCTGTGCAGCATTGTGCCTATAGTTAACAATACCGCATTTTGCTCTTAGAAATTTGTTAAGAACATACATCTCTTGTGCTCTTACCACAATAAAAATATTAATTTAAATTCAAAAAAATAAAAATGAAAACCTTTGAAAAATGATTTTATATTGCATATGGTACATTCAGATATATACTATAAGTAAATAAATAAGTCTAACACTAGAATGGTGAATTTCCGTTTTCTCATCCCCAAAATGTTATTCTTTCATATTATGTATAAAAAGCAATGTATTGTTACTGTGACACTGATTCTTAGGGAGAATGTATGTGTGTTGTGTATGTGTGCCAGGGTTGGTTTCTGGGAGGCTGTGGTTGGAAAGAAGACTCATTTTTATTTTTTTCCAGATTTAACTTCCTGAAACAGGTTTTCTATTTTCTTGCTTAAGCCTAATTTCTAATTGTAAATTTTGTGCATGCAGATTAAATGAGTGACTTACTACCTTGAATCAATGGTTCTTGAAATGGGTTGATTCCTCCCCAGGAGTCCTTTGGTCATATCTGGAGGCATTTTTGGTTGTTATATTGAGTGGGGAAAGCTACTGTCATCTCGTAGGTAGAGGCCAGGGATACTGCTAAACATCCTACAAGGCACAAGGCAGTTCCACAAGAAAGGATAATCTACCCCAAAATGTCAATAGTGCCAAAGTTTGAAAACTCAGTCTTAAATCCTGTGCCTAAATGCCATAACAGTTTAACATGATTGAAGTTCGATACATATTTATGGAATTAGATTAAAAGTTACTATTATGGTCAATCTTTAAAGTGGGAACTACCAATATCAAAAAATAACACTTTTTTACTGAAAAAAAGATTTTTTTCTGATATAAATCTATAAACAGCAACTAATCTATAGTTATATTGTTTTTGCAGCTACTGCCCCTCCATCCTCCTTCATTCTGAGTGTACTTTTTCAGAATATAAATTCACACATATCCACGCAAACACACATACCTACAGGACAAATTTTTCTTTTAAGTCTATGGTTTTATCACAATCATCAAAATGTTGGAATTCTTTCAGTATAGTTCTACTGATTGCAAATTGTAGTAATTTACTAAATGACAATGGTATCTTCTTCAGTGTTATCAATTATTTTATTAACTTTGTTAATTTGTAATTTAGCTAATGTATCCAATTAAATAATAAAATTAAATCATCCATCATGTAACAATTCCTAATCTTGCTTGCTCAAGTATGACATCAGAGAATCAAATAAATTAACAATAAAATGGCATTGTATAGTGGAATATTTATCGTCTCTCCCAGGCTTTCATATAAAATGTCTTTGTTTATTTAAAAAAATAACTTTACTTACTGTGACTGTTAAATTTAATTAAAATTTACAAATAAACCCTTGTCTTAACTCCCCTTTGCTCTCACAACCAATGAAACTTAGAATTACTAAATGAGTTCAACTTGTTTTATAATTCCTTTTGTTGAAAAGATACAAAATCTTTCACATACCATATCGATGGTGATATCAGAAAATGAATTTTTAGAGATATTTATATTTGCAGCTTACAACAGAATAAAAATTAAATATTTTACTGAATTTAAACAACTATACATTTATAAAAGTTGAAGTTGGCTAGAAGTCAGGCAAATTAGGGAAAATTGTACAATTTGTATGGAATATATAAGGAGGTGGGGTTTTGACTAGTTTATTAACTGGGCTAATCATAGATGTTGTGTCAGGTAAGACTGTCCGAGGCCTAACTGCCTGAGAGACAAAGATGCTGGGAAAGAAGCATGCTTACTTTAAAGAACATGAGACAGTAGGGGAATGGAGAAGTTTTATGCACATAATGGCATCTGTCACTCAGATTGACCTATGGTACATGCTTGAAGCAGACTATACAAGACGGATTTGAGATGCATAATTCTTCACTGAAATCTCTGTAACACAAGGTAACCTGAAGGCAGAATGGCTTTGTGGTTACAAAGAATTAGTTTGAATAGTGATTATCTCATTGGAATCATTTTGAGGCATATTAGAGCATTGAAAGGATGGCAAGACTTAAGTACAAAAGTGTAGTAAACACCATTTAGGGTAAGGAAGGAGTGGTCCAGTTTACCTGCATAAAAAACAATACCTAGATAGGAGGAGTGGAAGTGTCTGCACTATCTTTGTAATTTATCTTAGGGACATCAATGTTCGTTGGAATAGAGTACAGATTTATTAGTTCAGAGAACACCCAACCAAAAATATTTGAGTAATGTTGACTATTAAAAATTTGCATTTATTTTGTTTTCTTAATAACAATATAAAAGTTTGTTTTTTATAAGGGTCTATTATCTGATTCTGCAATTATACATTTTGAGGATCTTTGAACAAAGATGAAATTTAAATTATATAGACATATAAGTGTATATGTGTATATGTATGTGTATATATTTGTATATATATGAATTATTTTTATAAGCATTTATTCTATCCTTGGATTATATTTTTTTCTGTGATGCTGTCTCTCAATGTGCATTTTACTGAAGCTAGGTGCTAATTACATATTGACTTTTTTCTAAATTGTGTATGGAAACATTCCAAAAATCAGATATAATTAATTGTATATATTTATTAGATTTTGTTTGTAAGTAAAACTCTTTAAATTAATTAGATAACTTTAAAAGCCACAGGGAAATTTTAAGGATATACTTTCATCTCTAAAATATTCTGATACCTCTTGACCATCTAATTCCAATTTTTTTACTGTAAAATAGCATTTTTTTTTTACTTAAAGAAAACCACATCATTTACTATTTAGCCCAAATCAAAGGGATGCCTAAATAAATCACTATGGCATCTTGAAAATAAGTATATCTGTATTAAGAAATTATTTTTAAAATGGTAAGAATATAAGATGTACTAAGAAAGTTATTTTTTAAAGTCATAAAAATTTATATTCAAGATACATTTTCCCTTTTAAAATGAAAATAAATTTCTTTTGTTATTGAGAAAAATTATATTTTTAAGCTAGATTACCTGTTTTATAGAACAAGAAAGTGCCAGTCTAAAAATCATTAAAATATTATTATTTGGAGTAATTTAAAAAGTAGCTTTATAATATTTTAACTGTAATATCTGTATATTATTTTAGAATTCACAAGAGATAGTCACATACCATGTAATTATAGATTCCAAAAAATACAATAAACTAAAAAGATAGATTTAAAAAGAATTATTTTTTGTCATAAGAAAAAATATTCAGCTCATAAGTTTCAAATCATTTTAATAAATGAACTTCTCTAGAAGTGTGAGGATGGTGAGGAAACAACAGAGTGTGCCAAGTCACCCAGATATCAGCAACAACATGAAGCCATTCTGGTCACTACAGGTCCCAAGAGAATTAGAGGGTAGGTAGTATATTCTTAGACTGGTGAGAAATGGAGCCCTGGAGAAGATTCCTCTTGACAGAAAATGTGATCATTGAGGGATTGAGTCATTTCCAGAAAGGTGGCTCAAAGAGGGGAAGAAGCAGGGAACAAATACCCAGCTATTCTCCCATTTTTCATTAGTAATAAATCTTTTATTTTCGCTTGAGTCTGTTTGCTGACAGAAATAAAAACTAAATATCCCAAACTCCGTTGCAATTAGTTTGTCATATAACTAAGCTCTGACCAATGTAGCAAAAGTAGAAGTGATGAGGACAATTTCTGAGAAGTGTCCCTAAAGGAAGGAGGCATTCCTTCCTTGCTTTCTGGACTATTTTCTGCCAGATATAATGTAGATACTATAAATGCAAATCAAGCAGCTGTCTTAGTGGCAGGGCACTGTGTTGAGATGGCTGTGCTGGTGTCTTCTGTTTGCCCTTGCAGATTGATTCTCCATCCTTCTCTATCTTGTTTAGTGCCCTAGGAGGTTGAACTGTATGTGTGCATTTAACAGGCTCACTTATGTGCTCATAACAGGCCTTCTGGTTTCCAACTGAGTTTAAACAAAGGGAAATCTAGGCAGTAAATTGGAGAAAGAAATGAGAGTAGGCTCAGGTTATTTCCCACTGGCTTCCCCCCAGCTGTGTCACTTTGTGCTGACAGTGTCCTCAATTGAGGGTCACAATCCTTCACAAAGTGGCCTTTACTACAAGGCTCTCTTCTCTTGGGTTTAGGTAACTGTTTTCCCAACTCTATCACTTCTTGGCCCAAGTTTAGTAATGACTGCTGCTATTGGCCTTGAGTTTTTAGTATATTCCAAACACCCTTTTGAGTAATCATTTTACAAATCAACTCTTTTCAAATTATCCTAATTTAAATGATCTATAGGTTTCTTGTTGAGATTCTAAGAATAGAATGGTAGAACAAAAAATTGGAAGGAACCCAGGCCCCACTGAACACCAGACCGACAATGTATTGTCTGCATATAGATTTATTACATATGACAGAAAAAGAAAATCCTCCAAATTTTAGTATCCAGTATAGGTTTTGCTTTACTTCATCTCACTGATAAATTAATACTTACTAAGACAGTGACTATTATGACTGCCTCTAATTTTAAGATGGTTCAGTTGAAGTTTGAAAGGAAAATGATTTGCTCAAGGATATACATAAAAGAGATAGAAATGGGCCTACAATTAGCTCATTTGATTAAATCGTTATTTATGGAGAGTATCTATGGTGATACAGACACTCTGTAATATATTACAAATACAGCAAAAAAAATTTGGCCTTCTGATTTTCCATTTTAAACCTCTTCCTCCACCCACATTGATTCTAGGTGAGATGTTCTACTTGATAAAATTAGATTAGGACAAACACTGCATTGGAAAGAGCATGCTCATTTCCCATTTTCTGAAAGGGACAATTGTTTGGACCTTCAGCAGAATGTAGTTTTAAAAGACATTCTACACTATCCCTTCACTCAGTACTTCCTCATACCTCCACTGTTAACTGGTTAGTTATTTGCACTTCCAAAATTAATGACTGACTCTTAAATTCTTGCCTCAGTGTCTATTTCCAGGGCAACAAAATTTAAGGCATTTGGAAGAATTCTCTTCAATTATTTGAATACAGTAACCAGAATTGGTATTAGTTATACTTGAATGTTTGCTAGCATGCAGACTGAAGCCATTAGGTCCTGGGTTTCCTTGATGGGAGACTTTTTGTTATGGCTTCGATCTCCTTTTAGTTATTTATCGGCTTGATTTTCTGGTTCTTCATGTTTCAATCTTTGTAGGTTGTATGTGTCCAGGAATTTATCCATTTCTCCTAGGTTTTAAAATTTGTTGGTGTATAGTTCATTTGTTGCTGTATAGTTGGTATATAGTCTCTAATGATTATTTGTGCTTCTGTGATATCAATTGTTATGTCTCATTTTAAATTTCTGATTGTATGCATTGTGTCATTTCTCTTTTTTTCTTAGTATGGCTAATAGTTTATCAATTGTATCTATCTTTAAAAAAACAACTTTTTGTTTTTTTTATATTTTATGTTGTTTTTTAGCCTCAATATCCAAAATATGGAATTAACCTAAATGTCTATCAACAGATAACTTGATAAATAAAATGTGGTATATATACACAATGGACTATTATTCAGCCATAAAAAGGAATGAAATCCTGTCATTTGCAGCAACATGAATGGAACTGGATATTATTACTGGCACAGAAGAACAATTATTCCATGTTCTCACTAATGTGTGGGAGCTAATAAAGTGGGTCTCATGAAGATAGAGAGTAGATAGAGAATAGATTGGTGGTTACTAGAGGTCAGGAAGATGAGGGGAAGGGGATCAAAAAAGATTGATCTATGGGATAAAAATACATTAGGTAAAATAAAATCCAGTGTTTGATATTTCAGTAGGCTGACTATAGTTAATAATAATCTATTATATTTCAAAATAGCAGGAAGCAAAGAATTCTAATGTTCCCAGATGAAAGAAATGGTAAATATTTAAGGTAATGAATAGCCAAACTACCCTAATTTGATCACTACACATTAAAATAATGTATCAAAATATTATATGTGCCTCAAAAATGTGTACTTCTATTATGTATCAATTTTTAAAAACTGAAGACATTATGTCTATTATGAATTTTAACATCTATTTCAATGGCTAATTTTCTGTTATTCTTTATTAGTCAGTTCTCACACTACTATAAAGGTACTACCCGAGACTGGGTAATTTGTAAACACAAGAGGTTTAATTGACTCAGAGTTACACATAACTGGGGAGGCCTAAGGAAATATATAATCATGGCAGAAGGTGAATAGGAAGCAAACACTTTCTTCACAAGGTGGCAGAGAGAGAGAACCAGAAGGGAAAATGTCAGGCACTTATCAAACAATCAGATCTTATGAGGACTCACTATCACCAGAACAGCATGGGGAAAACTGCCTCCATGATCCAATCACCTCATATCACATTTCTCCCTCAACATGTGGGGACTACAATTTGAGATGAGATTTGGGTGGAGAAACAGAGCCAAACCATGTCATTCATCCCGACTCCTCCCAAATCTCATGTCCTTTTCACATTTCAAAATTAATCATGCCTTCCCAACAGTCTCCCCAAATCTTAACTCACTCCAACATTAACTCAAAAGTCAAAGTCCAAGGTCTGATCTGAGACAAGGCAAGTGAATTCCACCTATGAGCCTGTAAAATCAAAAACAACTTAGTTATTTCCAAGATAAAGTGGAGATATAGGCATTGGATAAATGTTCCCATTCCAAATGGGAGAAATTGGCCAAAACAAAGGAGCTATAGGCCCCATGCAAGTCTGAAAGCCTACAGGGTGGTCATTAAATCTTAAAGCTCCAAAATAATCTTCTTTGACTCTGTGTCTCACATCCAGGGCATGCTGATGTGAGGGATGAGCTCCTGTATTACTCTGTTCTCATGTTGCTAATAAAGACATACACAAGACTGAGTAATTTATAAACGAAAGAGGTTTAATTGACTAACAGTTCCACATGGCTGGGGAGGCCTCACAATCATGACTGAATAGCAAGAAATGTCTTACCTGGTGGTAGACAAGAGAGAGCTTTTGTAAGGAAACTCTCCCTTATAAAATCATCAGATCTCATGAGACTTATTCACTATTATGAGAACAGCATGGGAGAGACCCCACCCCATGATTCAATTACCTCCCACCAGGTCCCTCCCATAATAAGTGGGAATTGTGGGAGCTACAATTCAAGATGAGATTTGGCTGAGGACACAGCCAAACCATATGAGCTCTCAAGGCCTTGAGAAGTTCCTCTCTTGTGGCTCTGCAAGTTACAGTCCTGCAAGTTACAGCCTGTGCTTTCACAGGCTAGCATCAAGTGCTTGCAGCTTTTCCAGGTGCATGGTGCAAGCTGTCGTTGGATCTACAGTTCTAGAGTGTAGAGGACAGTGGCCCTTTTCTCACAGCTCCACTAGGCCATGCCCCAGCAGGGACTCTGTGTGAAGACTCCAATCCCACATTTCCCTTCTGCACTGCCCAAGCAGAGGTTCTCCATGAGGGCTCTGCCCCTGCAGCAGACATCTGCCTGGACATCTAGGCATTTCCATACACCCTCTGAAATCTAGGCAGAGGTTTCCAAAGTTCCACTCTTGTCTTCTGCACACCTGCAGGCCCAACACCACGTGGAAACTGCCAGGGCTTGGGGTTTGCACCCTTTGAAGCAATGGCCTGAGCTGTATGTTGGCCCCTATTATCCATGGCTGGAGCTGGAGAGCTGTGACATAAAGCATCAAGTCTCAAGGCTGCACAGAGCAGCTAGGCCCTGGGCCTGGCCCATAAAACCATTTTTCCCTCCAAGGCCTCCAGGCCTGTGATGGGAGCTGTTGCCATGAAGGTCTCTTTCCCCATTGTCTTGGCTATTAATATTCAGTTCCTTGTTACTTACGTAAATTTCTGCATCTGGCTTGAATATTCCCCAGAAAATGGTTTTTCTTTCCTACCGTATGGTCCACTGCAAATTTTCCAAACCTTTATTCTCTGCTTCCCTTTTGGACATTAGTTTCAATTTCAAACTATCTCTTTGTGAGTGTATATAACTGAATGCTTTCATAATAAGCCAGGTCACATCTTGACTGCTTTGCTACTAAGAAACTTCTTCCACCAGATACCCCTAACTCATCTCTCTCAAGTTCAAAGTTCCAAAGATTCCTCGGGCAGGGGCAAAATGCCACCAGTCTCTTTGCTAAAGCATAGCATGAGTGTCCTTTGCTCCAGTTCCCAATAAGTTCCTCATCTCCAACTGCAACCACCTCAGCCTGGACTTCATTGTCCATCAGCATTTTGGTCAAAATAATTCAACAAGTCTCTATGAAGTTCCAAACTTCCACATGTCTTCCTGTCTTCTTCTGAGCCCACCAAACTGTTCCAACCTTTCCTTGTTACCCCGTTCCAAAATTGCTTTCACATTTTCCAGTCATCTTTATAAGAGTATCTCACTCTGCTGATACCAGTTCTCTGTATTAGTCTGTTCTCATGCTGCTATAAAGATACTACCTGAGACTGGGTAACTTATGTACAAAAGAGGTTTAATTGACTCACAGTGCTGCATGGCTGGGGAGGCCTTAGGAAACTTACAACCATGGCAGAAGGCTAAGAAGAAGCAGATACCTTCTTCACAATGCAGAAGGACAGAGACCTAGTGGGGAAAATGCCAGACACTTACCAAATAACCAGATCTCATGAGAACTCCCCTATCACAAAAACAGCATGAGAGAAACCACCCCTATGATCCACTCATCTTCCACCCAGTCCCTCTCTTAACATGTGGGAATTTCAACTCAAGATGAGATTTGGGTGGGGACACAGAGCCAAACCATATCATCTTCTATCAAAACTACACTGTCTCAATTATTATAATCTTAAAATAAGCCATGGCAGAGGAAATTCAGCTAACTTTTTCTTTATTCAAGATTTTATTGGCTTTTCTTAGCCCATTGCATTTCCATATAAACTTTGCAATCATCTTATTCACAATAAATACTTCCTGATATTATGAATGAAATAGTTTTATGTCTATGAATTAATTTTGGAGAACTTATAAATATAATATCAAATTTTGAATTCATTGAAACCAGGATATTATCTTCTATCTGTTAAGTTAATTTTTGAATATTATATTTTATGGTTTATTTGGAAAAGTTCTTGCACATATTTTATTATATGTTTTAATGCTATTTTAAATTGCCCTCTTTTAAAATTGTATTTTTGGTCTGTGTCTTACATATAGAAATAAAATTGATATTTCCAAACTGACCTTAACTAACTCACTCACTAATTCTAATAGTTTATTTGTAGTCTCAGATAGTATTCAAACGGAAAAAGTACAGAAATATCTCAACAATTCACAATGTAAAAGTTTACACAGATCTATATGAATTATTACTATGTGCCCAGCACCATAATTAATGTCTTGATTTTCTCCTTGCACTCTAGGAATAGCAGTGGCATACTTGTCATTGTCTTAGTGTTCCAACATCTATGTTGGCCTGCTCTGTCTGCTCATGTAAACTGCAAGTTATCTGAATCTTATATTGCTTATTACCTTTTCCATTTCTGTATAGATAGATAGCCTTTATAAATATAAGCTGAGCCTTTTACAAATATAGTCCATCTACTTGTTTTATCTTTGTGCAGTAATCTCTTAATTTTACTAACATATTTACCCATTCCATCAGCAAGTATTTCCTGAATTCCTCTTCTGTCAGGCACTTTTCTGGCCACTGGGTTACAGGAGTAACAAAAATCTATCCTGCTTTTATGAAACTTAATTCTAGTGGACAAAAATGGATAATAAACTAATTCTCAGACTGTCACTAAATCACCACAATCGACTCAATATATTTCATGCATTGTCAGACTTTCAGCCAATGCCAATCTCACTATATCTAGGGCTCTGACTTGACTCATCCTATGGCTGCCTATGGTTAGGCACTGGGTATGCTGTCATACACTTTTTTGTGTATAAGGCTTGAGGTATTGAACTACTTGAATTAACAGTTTCTTTATTTGTTTTCCTTAATAAGCTGTGAAATGAGCTGCTTCATCGTTCATTTTTCACATATTCAAACATAATGAGAATGTATTCTTATGAAAGCATTTGTTAATTTTTCTATATGGGAGAATGAACTGTCTCATTACTTATCATTAGTGGCCTGTTTATATAATAGGGTAGTGAAAAAATAATATCATAACCAATTGGACTTGTAGGAGAATTCTGGGTTTACATAGTGTAATTAATCAAATTTATGATGACACTATGGTAATAATTCTTCTTGGTGGAAAGGACTGAAGAATCTTTAAAGGGTGAGAGGTATGGTTTTGTATTTCCTTGTAAAGATATGTCTATCAGGCAAAAATGGAGTTCAATTTCCAATTACTTAGTTGGAATAAAAATTAATTTCTAAAGACAATCTATTTGTAAACAACTTTTAATCTTAGCCATGAAGCATACTAAAATGTTCTTTGAAATATTAGCAGTTATCAAATGTAACTTCTGCATTTTGATATAAGTCCTAATGTTTAGCAAAATATCATTTTAGAAATTTTCCTATTTTCCTGTATTTTCAGTGAGTCTTCAATAATTTACCTGTGCTTTTACACTTTATAAAGTCTTGGGAAATTGGGTCTGGCTTTTCAAATCAAATTTTGTGAAATGGCAAGTCAGAAGGTATAATAGGAACATGAATTATGTGTAAGACTTGAGTAATGCCCATTCAGGTTGATATTTTCTCACTGATGAGGACACCAAAGAAAATTAGGTTCTTTGATTACCCAGTACTATTTATAGCATTCTAAATGCATCATCATGTTCTTTAAGGCTATCATGCTTGAAAAATATGCTTAACTCTCTCTCTGGAGAGTTTTCTCATAGCCCTTTCTTTTGCTTTACCTAAAAAGGGTTGAGGAGAGGAAAAAAAAAAGCCAACAATGAAAAATCTCTACTAGACCTACAAATAAATAAGCTTAATGCTGCAGCAGAGATATTTTTTCCATGGTCTCAGATGTATTTTTCTTTGCATTAGAAAAAAATATTGTTTTATTGGAGAATGGGAATGTTCAGTGCGGCTGGGGCTTAGTATCTGTGTAGTAAATGAGAAAGAAGAGAGGCATGAAGGTCTTAGGGATATAACAATGAGCTTGGAACGTATTCTACAGAAACTAGATGCTATTATCAGATTAAAAGAATATCAGTCATAATGAATTATTCTAGGTTTATTGAGTTATACCTGACTTTCAGTAAACTACACAAATTTAAGGGGACCAATTTGAGTTTTGGCACATGTATACACATACCTGAAACTATCATCACAATCAAGATAATGAACATGTTATTCACCCCTAGAAGTTCCATTTTATTCATTTGTAACTTTTTTTCTTCCCACCGTGCCAACTCTAAAAAATTCTATGTGTCCTGTCACTGCAGCTTTTCTAGAATTTTACATAAAGAGAATCATGTAGCACATACTTTTTCTTGTCTGGTTTCATTCACTTAGTATAATTATTTTGTTTCATTCAAGTTGTATCTATAAATACTTTGTGACTTTTAATTGCTAAGTAGTAGTCCATTGCATTTCAGTACTAAAATGTGGTTATCTATTTACTCACTGATGGAAATTTGTGTTATATTTAGTTTTAGTATTACAAAAAGCTGTTATGAACATTCATATATGCACCTTTGTGTGTATATATGCTTTCATTCACCAAAAAAGCTGCAACATGTCTAATGTCACATGCATTCAAATATACATACACACACACACACACACGTGTATATATATATACATATATATTCTGGAGTATATATATATATTCTAAAAACCTATGAGAAATATGCATATATATCACAAATGTACAGAACTAAAAGGAATATTAGGAAAGATCCACTACCATCATGGAACATGTTAACACTCCTCTATCAGTGATAGGACAAGGAGCAATAACTCAATAAGATATAGAAGATTTGAACAACTTTATTAACTAACATAATCCAATACATATAGAGAGAACACTATAATTAACAAATTGACTTCTTATGTAAACACTATACCAGAGAACTTCTCAAACGGAGGTAGTGCGTGGTATCATCTAAAACATAAATGTAAAGCATTTGGGAAGGCAATTGGAGTGAGAAAGGGGAATGGTCTGGAATGATCTGGAAGAAGAAGAGAGAAATCAGTAACAGAGAACACCTACCCTACCACACACCCTGTCCCAGTGATATGAGCAGTGAGAGGGAGTAACCAGTCACCACTGATGAGAGCGGCAGATAAAGGATGTCTTCAGGAAAGGGTCTTATGCCTTAAAACAAAATCAGAACTGATCTGTGTTGGGGAGAAGAAGATACACTTGCAGTGGTTTATAGAGAGAAGTGATAGAGGTTTTGTCAAGAATATGCAAAAATCCAAAACCTTGTCTTAAAACGTTGGTCAGATTTATTTCCTGGCACTGCCTGGTAAAGCAACTTCCCTATTCTATGCTGCTGCCTTTCTGTGCACCATCCAATAAACTGACAATCTTTAGTCTGTGAGAAACATTTGGTTATTTTTTACTACACTCTATGGACTTTTTGAAGAGAAGACTCTCAAGAATGAGAAACTTTTATCATTGGCAAATGGGTTGTGTGTGTGTGTGTGTGTGTGTGAGAGAGAGAGAGAGAGAGACAGAGAGAGAGACACAGAGACAAGAGTATGTAATGTTTTGTGATTGTTCATTTTTTCTTGCTGTCTTCAGGATGAACAAAGCATTAACTTAAATTAACAGATGAGGCTCTTTACAAACTGAGATTCGCATAGTATTTGAGACGCATCTCCTGCCCTAAACATGATATTGGAACTGTCTTGAATAACTACTGTGCTGCTTTAACCACCCACCCTTCACCATACATGGCACTGTCTCTCCACGACTTCCCTTAAATATATTTCCATCTTTGACTCTCTAGTGCCTTTTCAACTGTAAAAGCTCAGTTAACCTTGAATACCTTCGGAAAAGTGGTTCAGGTGCTAAGGTTTAAGGGCTGCCACAGAAATCTGGCTTTATGGTTATAAACTGTATTTTATAGTAGAACCACCTTCTATACTACACGTACTTTGTATCTCATCATGTAATATTCAGTGTTGGCAATTATTGATAAAAAGGGAAACCCATTATTTGAAAAGAAAAAAAAACACATGCTAAAAATAAGTTTATAGAATTTATATAAAAGGTTTGCATATGAACAACTATTTTGTTATCCTTAAAACACCACATATATTGTACTATTATAAATGGTTTCTTCTTTAGGAGAAGAAATTCTGAAAAAGGGGTAGAGGCTACAAAAAATAATGATTTCTTTTGACTATAAATGTGAAGTATAACAAGATCACAATTAGAATAAGTTAATAAGCAATAAAATAAAGAAACGTTTTGAATTCTGCAATAAAATATGAGTAAGCTGGGGTTACAATTAATAACAAGCCTAGTGCAGTACTGTTCAAATTGCCTCAGTTTTCACAGCCCTTTTCTTGAGGAAGAAAAAAAAAAAAGAGAAGCAGAAACAGGTGCAGAGTATCACATAATTAGTTAAATTAGTCTTTAAGCAAAGATTGCCATAGAATTTGGGAGAGGTCTGAATATAAACTAAGCCTGTCATTACATAGAGGATAAAAAGGTTTTAGTGGTTGGTATTATGGGCAGAATTTTATCCCTGCAAAATTCGTATGTTTAAGTCCTTACCCGTGTACCTCAGGATGTGAATGTATTTGGAGAGATGGACTTTACAGAGGAAATTCAGGTAAAATGAGGTCATATAGGTAGGCCTTACTCTGATATGACTAGTGTCTCTATAAGAAGAGGAGGTTGGAGCACAGACACAGAGGAAAGACCATATGAGAACACTGGAGGGCAAGGGTCATCTACGAGCCAAGGAGAGATGCCTTAAAAGAAACCACCCCTGCCTGTACCTTGATCTCAGCTTGTTATCAGGCCTCCAAGGCTGTGCGGAAATAAAGTTCTGTTGACTAAACCCTCCAGTCTGTGATACTTCGTTATGGCTGCCCTAGCAAACTGACACAATTAGAATGCATATACCTAGCTTTCCTGAAAGAATCTTCTCTAAAATGCCTCCATTTTTTGTTGTGGAAAGTGTGGTTATGATTAGGGTAAATGGACTGAGTGTTTATAAATCCTGGTTTCCTCTTCCATTCCAAATGAGAAACTACTTAATGGCTTTCTTTAGTTAGTAGATAGTGGCAACTTAATAAATTGCTTTCCCTGCCTCTTGCTGCTACTGAAGACCACTGCACTCACTCAAAGGAGAAAAAATTATAATATAGTGATTCATTAGTATTCTTGCCTAAAAATGTCTTATTAATGAATTTAGTCTAAGTATTAATATGTATAGGGCTGCATGTTACAATAGATTCACCTTTTTTTTTTTTTTGACTGACTGAACATTTGTGAATGTTTGACAGACACCAAGTACTAGCAAAAAAAAAAAAATGGGAGAGAGGAGAAAATTATTGTGAGACATGAGGTAATAAAATAACTCAGAAAATATTACATTGAACATATGATACATATTTTATACACTTATGAAACTGTAACTGTCTATAAAGATACTATGAAGTTAGATCACTATATTTGAAAGTGCTATTTAAAACAGTGTAAGGTTTAAAAGAAAATTTTAACTTATTTGTTCGTAAAATTTATGCCATTTATTTCAGAAAAGAAGTGCATATTATAATGAATTGAAATCAGTGTGTCAGGGAAAATATGAGAATCTTTTAATTAATTTCATAAAAGATCTGTACTTAACATTGTTAATTGATCTAGTTAACTGACAGCATGTTTATAGTAATTTCAGAATCATTTATGTGGGTAAGTTTAGCACACAGTCAAGATCTCAATTAAGAACATCTTTAAGAAGCTGCAATTTAGAAATAATAAAATGATGAGGACTGCTAATAGATATGAAATCTTGGTGAGGAAAATTATTTTGTAAGCTGATTTGCTTGGTGGTGCTGTTAAGGTGCGGTTCTAAGCTGGCATTTTTTTATGAAGAAAAATGCACCTGAGAAAAGTGAGATCTAAGGAAATTAAAATAACACTCAAGGCTTCTATCTGACAAGACAGTTTACAATTTTTTAAGATTAATTGTAACCCCAGCTTACTCATATTTTATTGCAGAATTCAAAACGTTTCTTTATTTTATTGCTACTTAACAGGCTATCCACGTTTTTCCCTTTTGCTCTGGCCTTTGAAATATGAAGATATGAGAAAACAATCATATTTCAAGAGGAAAAAATTTCAAGAAATGACTGTCTTAGAAAATGCATATTAAATTATCCACATTTTAAATATATTCCAAGGATTTTAAATGAAATACATGTGCATTTTAACAGCATATATAATAATAGTACGGTTTGAATCATTTCTAAGATGATACATTTTTAATTTTTTTAATTGTGAATTAATAAAGCAAAGCAAGTTTTTCTTCTCACATACCACTTGTTTGTTTAATCACATATATCTTTGCCAAAAATATGTTGTCAATTTAATAATCATATCAAATCATATCAAACACACACATGCACATAAAACATGTAAAGCTATTAAGATTATATAATAACATATTTATTAAGAAAGATTATATATAATAACTATATATAATCTTTCTTTTTTTTTTTTGAGATGGAGTCTTGGTCTGTCACCCTGGCTGGAGTGCAGTGGCACAATCTCGGCACACTGCTACCTATGCCTCCCAGGTTCAAGCAATTCTTCTGCCTCAGCCTCCTGAGTATCTGGGAACACAAGTGCGTGCCACCATGCCTGGCTAATTTTTTAAAAATATTTTTAGTGGAGACAGGGTTTCACCATATTGGCCAGGCTGGTCTCGAACTCCTGACCTCGTGATCCGCCCGCCTCGGCCTCCCAAAGTGCTGGGATTACAGGCATGAGCCACCATGCCCGGCTATAATCTTTCTTAATAGCTTTACATTTTTTATTTCTTTAATACTTTCAAAGCCTTATAAACTAACTTTATTGTTAACATCTCATTTTAGAGAAATGGTACCTGAGGCACAGAGAGATTGACTTATTAATCCCTCCTAGGTCACATATTTACATAGTTGGTAAGAGCCAGAGTGAGGAATCAAGCCCAGCTATTCTGAGCCCTATTGTCTTTTCACTGGGAAAAAAATGTATATAATCCAACATAGAACTAATTTAGCAACTAATTTATCAATATATGGCATGTATGTTATGTTTTTATTTCAGATGAGCGAACACATAATTTGAACATTTCAATACTTAAAAAAATGTAACTACATATATTCTATTGGCTATACTTTTGAAATTCTATTAATGTATATAATCTCTCATAATTTGATTTCTGTTTTTCTCTGTACATTGTTCTGACCATAAATATAAACTGGAACCTTTCTATGCTTATCTAAGATATAGACGTGTCTCCATTTCAAACATGGACAAGAAATACAGAAGCTAAGCTAAACAGCTTTCTTAATAGTTTAATGACCCAGCTGGACTCTTAACTTGGCTCCAGGTTTTTCTATTCATTTGTATCCAACTGAAAATCATGTCACATATTACCACCAAGCTGGATGTTTGCCTTTGTCTCCAAAACTGGTTTTCTGTCCATGAGAATTTGAGCCTTACCTTCTTTCTCAATCTTTAGTATTACCAAATATTTATTTCTGTTACCATGTTTTATTAGACAACTCCTTTTCCTGTGTTTCCGTTTATCTAAATCTTTCATGGACTACCTTTGACTTGCTTTATTCACTTCCAGAAATTATCTGCATTATCTACTGTGAAATCTTTCTTGCACTGAATGCCTCCTTGCCTAGCTCAACTATCACATGCTTGTCAAACCTCCATTAATGCAACACTTGGCTCAGTCCCATACACTATTCAAATTTCTTGATGAGAGCATTACATGGGCAGTTTTTCAAATTAATGATAGTGTACCAGCTGACAGGTACATCTCCATTATTGACTGAAAGAATGCACATTGTATGGGGGGGTTATGATTATCTTTGTTAATTTGAAGATTATAAGGGCGAAATCATGGGCTTCATTTGTTTACCATGGTCATAATGCAAACATCCTTATCAAGTGGAGACAGATGAATATGAAAATAAGCCTGGTTTAAAATAATAAATTAAGTTAAATTAACCATGAAATATAAACCTTTCAGAAATTTAACACCCGATCAAATGATTACTTAAGGTAAGGCTCACTGAATATTGTTTTCTTCTGTGTGCAGATTAATTTTATTGACCATATCAAGATGTTGTTTATTTCTAATCATCTCAGATGTACAGCTTTCTAGGCATTTGGTATGGTCAATTTGCTTACTTTGCTTACTTTGATCATTTTAATTAGATAATTATACTACAGTCAATACCAAAATGTTATCAACAGAGAATTTGTGAAATAAAATTTCAAAACAAATACACTTTATCATCCCTGGAAAAATATCATCAAATGCTCATAAAAATCTGGCAAAGGCTTTTTTGTTAATGGTTTGTGACTTGCACAAACAGAATTAACTGAAGAGTTCAATGTTTTTCTAGCATATTCAATAAATGAGAACAATCAGGTCAATTGAGGACACAGCTAGTTTTTCTTCAGTATTAATGAGGTTTTCTGGCTTCCTTTGGTAAATTGCCTTAGTACTACTGCTAATTTTACCATGTTTGTATTCATGCTTTTTAAAAAGAGTCATATATAAGGAAAATAAAAATTTAAAATAATAGGTTTAATTCTCCTTGAAAAATAGGGAAGAGACAGCCTCCTTGCATTTTAGAACATATACTTTAGAAACCTTGTGATTGTTAATTCTTTCTCTGTCTCTTTGAAATGTATGTCTTTTAGAAACTTAAGGCTTTTGGCATCTTTCACATCCATGAATGCCTTTCTTAAAAACTTAAGAACCATCTTTTTATAATGTAATTATCATAAAGATAATGCCCCAATCTCCCATTTTCTCTGAGAGGGCAGGAGCCTAACTGGTGCCTCCCTCTAAATTGCAAAACTACCTCTTGTCTTAAAGATATAAGGAGTTTATTTTTCCTTTGTATAAAGTCAATTAGCTAACACAGATGGCCACTCCAATTACCAAGTAAATTTAGGGTAAACTGCTGTAACAAATGGTGCTGTCAAGTCCTCTTGTTTGAAGACTAGTTGTTTACCTCAGACACATGTACAGAATGAGTTGTGTCTGCTTGGTTATATAAAAGAGTAAGATTTTTTTTCTGTCTTTGCAATCTTTTAGCAGATTATCTGTGATGAACAACATAATCTGTTTTAGGGCTTTATTCAATAATAAAATGCTTTCATTCACTTCTACTTTCGTGGAGGTTTTCCAGGTTGGGAGATTTTGTTTTTAATTATTATTTCCCAAGAAATGAAACTACTACATTATTTTTAACATTTGCAAACAAAATAAATTAATAGAGCATAACAAGCAAAAAACCCTTAATTTAACCAGTGAAATAAAATGGTAATAGATTTTTAAACAATGACACTATAAATTACATCAATATATGCAACTGCCTATTTCACGTTTTGAAGTATCAGAACTTCAAAGAATAAAAACCCATGGATGGACTTATTTTTTAAAATTGCTTTAAAGTATGGCCTGTCATTGTTTCCTTAGTTCTTTAATTCTTGTGAATTCAGCATGATGTTTAGGTTTTATATTATTTTTCCAAAATATTCAGTTGCATCGATTTCAGAAAACAATCCTTGACTGTAAGCTCATAATTTGAGTGCCTCCCAATTAGAGCTTGTTTTATAATACAAAGCTTAGATTTTCAAATATACAAGTTTATTGAGAATGGGAGGATGGAGAAATCTGCCATATTTCTAGATAAGTATTTGAATTTCTCATACATTTCTACATTAGTATTTCAGGATTCTCTTTTTTAGTATTTCAAAATTCCTTTTTAGCAAAGATTTATATAATAACAAGTTGGCATTGCTGGAAAGGTTTACGTTAAATCTGCATTGTATGAAATATGTAAAATGTTATACACAACCATGTCTTTTAAATCTTTTTAAATTCTGTCATATCCACATATGTAGTATATATTTATCTACAGTTAAAATGTCATTTAGCAAACATTTATGACAACCGATATATACTGAGCAGAAGAAAGTACATTGTTTCATGATTTTAATGTTAGATTTTACTTAACACATTATGTGCATTTACTGTGTTAAAACTATCCTTTTAAGATGTCACGGTAGTGAGCCGAGATCGGGCCACTGCACTCCAGCCTGGGTGACAGAGCAAGACTCCATCTCAAAAAAAAAAAAAAGAAAAAAAAATGGCATGGTAATGATAGCACATATTTCCCTTTATGGCAAATAATTCTTACAGTGTGGGCCATTTTGTGTGTTTCCAAATTCTTTTTTTACTATCACTGTAATAGACAAACTTAAATATACATTAGAACAACAGACATCACAGAACTCAAAGCTCAGGGACCTCAAATTTCTCTATTGGGTATTCTTTGAAAAATTACTTTACACATCTGTTACTCAGCCTCTTCAACTGTGAAATGGAAAGAGTAAGACTAACCTACCTCATTACTTTGTTTGTAACATTAAGTGAGATGATATTCACAATGCAAGTAGTAAAATCCCTGGAAATTAAGTGTGAATAAATGTCAGGTGCTTTAGTTGTCACAGGTGTCAGTAGTAGAGCATATGAGTTAAATACACCTGGGTCTAAATAGACCCTTGGAATGTCACATGCTGCACAGATGCATGAAGAGATTATTATAACATACCTTATGAAGTGAAATAATAGGAAAGTATACAGACTAACATCTGAAGATATGGGCAAGAGCTTCTGCTAATTACAAGAGTCAAAGTCAAAGCTTTTAGATGGATGTAATCCCTCTGAGTCTTAGAAGATGAATAAGAAGCCCAATAGGAAGATCTGAGGAAACAAGCAAAATATCAACATGAAGAAAGAAAGAGAGGTAAGTCATCCCCTTTTTAGGGAGAGCTGTTAGTGATGCTGAAAAAATAAAATAAGAATCAGAATTTGAAGAATGTATATAATTATCACATATACAGAGCAATGAACTCATACTCATGCACTTTCCTAATTATGCACCTAATAACACCCAACCTGACTCAAGTAGCAAAGTTAACCATCTGGCCATCCTCCTATGATACGTTGTGTGCTGACTGACCATGTTATTGAAACAATAGAAGAAAGAGGTAAGGAATCATATTCTCTTCCAGAATTACGTCTGCTTCTTTGGAGGACCAGCTGGAGAAAGAAAAATAAGATTATCATTGCCCACCAGACTAGTTTATTTGTCTAGATCTGTGAAGTTGTTTTAGACAAAGAGGAGTTTCAGTAGTGGGGAATCACCAACTTTGTCTATAGAAATAAATTCTCTTTCATTGACACTCTCTGACTCTATAAATTCATCTAACCCTAAGAAATGTGTTTAATTATCAACCTTGACACTAGGCCCCTCAATTACACACATACACTTACATCTCTCAATCATTTGTTCCAGTTTATTGCAACAAAAATGAGAGCTGAGAGAGCAGGTGATGACACTGTAATTTCTGTGTTTAGATGACAAGGCTGGAGTGAGAAGACCACTTTATGCATTGTGAACGCTGCATTCACTCAATGTGGCATAAAGCAAAATATTGAAAAAGAATCAGATGTATTTTCCTGTGCTATGTCCAAAAATACTCTTTACACCAGAGGCTAAGTGACATATTCTAATAGTGGAGCAAGAGATATTAGTATTAAGTGTGAATCAGAAGTTCAGAATGAATTTTTTAAAAATAGAATCTCACATTTAAGGATGTCGTGTGCTGAAGCTGTCCTTTAGTTACCGTCTAGCCCATGAAGATAGCAGTGGAAATGGGTCAGACTGGGGAGCTGGACAGGTTAGAGGTATGACTCATAACAACTGAATGGAAATAATAATAAAATATCACAAAATAAACAAATCTTAATCATATCATATAATGTAAAGTATGTAATAAGATTCTAATATTACAGAATATTAAATACTATCCCAAAAAGGATGCTAGAAGTAATGAGTAGATATCCAGGTTTGATGATTTATTGAAAGAGATGCTTATAAGGCTTAAAGTAAAGACAGAAACGATATTCCAATGGAAAGAAGAAATGGCTTTCTGGCAGGCACTACGAAACACCAACGGGGGCGCAAGGGAGACTGTCAATCATTTATTCATTCTTTCATTCACTCATTTAATAAGTGATTTTGGCATTCTTGATAATTCTTATTAATATAATTCTATGCTACTAGTGCCTGCAAGAAAAATTGGTGGACTATAACTAAAAGCTGGATTAGAATAAGGCACCATATCAAAAAACAGGGCTACATATTCTTGACATCCTTTATCCAAGCATTTCAGGACAACAAGGAAATGTAGAGATTTTGTATATGTAAATATCATTGGGGAAATCATTTTATATATAGGATTGTCTTTCTGTCCCATTAATATTTGTGTATCTCAATATTGATTCAGTTTGTATAACATTTAAGAGCGTGGGCATTAGAGTCATGTCTCTGAAATTTAACATAAGCTCACTTTATCAAGTGTAGGATTGGCCTCTACTTGATATTTCTGTAAAGATAGTCAATCTGATCTTCATCTTCACTCAAATGCATCTTCTACTAGTCTCTTCTTAATGAATAGAATCCTTGTTCAACAAGTTGTACACTATACCATTCTGATTCCCATTCTATGCAATATAGTTTCACTGACTTTCCTTTTGATTTTCAATGGGCCAGACTAGAACATTCTTGAATTGGAAGGCAATATTTGAAGACAGTTGGAACCTATATTTTGTGGCTTAATAGTTATTTGGTCTTAAGCAAGTCACTTAAAATCCAGATACTTTAGGTTTCTGATCTGTATAAGGTTTACAATATTACTCTCCCATTAATTTGTTGTGAAGGTTAGTTAAGGGAAGTTTCTCAAGCTTTAGTGGGCATCAGAGTCACCTGCTCGTTAAAACAGAAATTCCTGGCCTGATCCCAAGAATTCATGATTCTGGATTTGAGCATAAAAATTTGCTTTTCCAACAAATTCTAAGGTGATACTAATGCTGCTAATTTGGAGCCAACTCTGTGGACATTGAGCTAAGGATAAAGAATTCAAGGAATTCTGATTAATCCCTACAAGACAGTAAGCACCCAAAGAGTGTCAGGTTTTTTTTGTTTGTTCTTACCTTTCCAATTTCAGGTTAAATATCAGTTCAACAAGTAGTCTTATTATAAATCAAACCAGATCAGTCTTCCTTCCACAAGTCCTTATTGCATTTTTGCATTTTAATACTATTTTATATAGTTTTCAAGGTTTTTAATAATTAGATGTAAATTATATATAATTTTTTATTTTATCAGTGAATTATTTCCTATCTCACTTGTTTCATAATGAAAAAGATATTGGTGTTTGCTTATAATTGTAAGTAAAAAAATTAGACACTCTTGTTCCCTGATTCTAACCTTCCTTTAAATTGATGCAAAACTTATATTTAGATGCCTATGTCCATATTCACTGAGAAGTGAGATGAGGAGGGTGACTTGGTATTTGAAGGCCCATGAATAAATACCATAAATCTTGGGGAGATTTGGAAGAGCATTCAATATATGTTCCAAAGTTCTAAGTACATTTGGAAAATTTTGCTCCTCTAAACCCCAATTTAGGGATTCTGAGTATACATCAGCATATTTACTCACAAATAATTCCTGAGCAAAAAAATTGCTTATTAGAATTATACTTTATACTTTTATATATTACATTGTTGTCAAATCCTTCTTTTGAGGGAAGCAATATCTTGTTTAGAAACTCTAAAATCTTAGCAAATATAATTAAGAAAATATTACTTTGATTGCTTGTTCACATCTTCCTTTTCACCGATATCATGTTATC
This sequence comes from Hylobates moloch, assembly GCF_009828535.3. Lineage (NCBI taxonomy): Eukaryota > Metazoa > Chordata > Mammalia > Primates > Hylobatidae > Hylobates > Hylobates moloch. The sequence continues at coordinate 91,955,736 of NW_026652284.1, forward strand.
ATAAACACAACTGATTTTGTATAATTGGCATATAAGTGCAGAATTATTAGACTCTCATGATTTGTCAATATTTTTTTCAATTTCTGACATTTTCTAAGTTGATATCATCTACTCTCTTAAAAAGAGTTTTATTCCTTTGCAGCCACACACTGTTTCATCCAAAAGTAACAAATTAATTATTTTTTCTGTTGTTGATCAGTTTTCAAGAACCATATAGAGTAATACTTGAAATAATAATAATACATTGTACAAAAAATAATCTTTATAAATTGGTTTTTCTTACTCTGTGAAGTCTTATATTGGCTGTCAAATGTTTTGAGCTAGAGGTTTCATATCTTTTTTTTTGGAATACAAATGTTTTATTCCATATATATATATATAGAGAGAGAGAGAGAGAGAGAGAGACATATATTCTTTTTTATTTTGAGAAAAATAGTTAATATAGATAAATTTATATATCACACTCTTATTGAGGTTTTTCTTATATATAGATGCATTATTTTATAAATGTCGATGGTGAACCACGAGCCAGAAAGGCCTATGCACTGAGTTTAGATTAAATGAGATTATTAGCAATGGGTTACAGTTCACCCTGGGTCAGGTAATTTGGAAGAAATCAAAGGAGAACTGAAAAAATTGGGTAGAGTTGACCACTTCTCTCCATAGATGGATGTATTTGTGTCTATAATGCAATCTGCATCCTAGAATGAAAATTAATTCTCAGTGGAGAGGGACTGGAATGATCCTTGCTCCCAAGTGTGAAAACAATGTATTTTTTTCTAAAAAGTTATTTTTATTAATGTGGTTAGATCTCCAGTGAACAGCTGCATACATTAAAAATGACAACTTCTGCTCTAATGTTAATGGTTAGGTTTCATCTCTAACTTCAAGGTGCTTAGAAATCATCAGCTTCAGTGGATCACAAGGTCAGGAATTCAAGACCAGCCTGGACAATATGGTGAAACCCCATCTCTACTAAAAATACAAAAATTAGCCAGGCGTGGTGGTGCGTGCCTGGAGTCGCAGCTACTCAGGAGGCTGAGGCAGAGAATTGCTTGAACATGGGCAGTGGAGGTTGCAGTGAGCCAAGATGGCGCCACTGCACTCCAGCCTTGGTGACAGAGCGAGACTCTGTGTCCAAAAGAAAGAAAAAGAAAAAAAAAGAAATCATCTGTCTCATTCTTACAACATGTAAACACTGAGGAAACTTAACATCAAGGAATCTTCATGTCCTCCTCAGAGAAGTGAGTTTGCAAAGCAGACTGCTACTGTAAAGTCTGGAAAGACGGGCTAATCCAGTGAGTCACCACCAAAATCCAAGATAGAGACCCACTAAAAGATTAAGATCTAATAATATGATAACACAACACTTCCTTTCCCACACACGTTACAACACCAACAAAAGGGTTCTAATATAAAAATAGTGGATTACAGCTGAAAAAGCTGCAAAACAGACTCCCTGAGGTTATGTGGAAAAGCCCAAAGTTAAGAGGGGATGCAAGAACAAGGACACTACAAAAATTTTGAAGTCTCTGGCACATAAAGCTGTAGCAAACATTAGATAGAAACAAAATTATACAAAAATGTAGATCACAAACGTAAACACAACACTAAAACCTAAAACTTCTAGAATAAAACTGTGATATTTTTGTTAGGCAACTATTTTCTTAAATATGGTCTGAAAATCGTAACTACAAAAGGGAAAATTACTAAACTGCATTTTATCAAAGTTTAAACCTTTCGTTTGCTAGTTACACATTTTAAGAATTCAAAAGCCAGATCCTAGATTGTTACAACATGTTTTTGAAATCTGTATTTAACAAAGGGCATCTATCTACAATATGATGCTTGTAAAACTATAACAAGACAGACACATAAAAAATGAGTAAACATTTTGAGTCGATGTATATCAACGGCCAACAGGCTCACAAAAAGTTGCTAAATATCTTTGGTCATTTGAGAAATGCAAATTAAAACTACAGTGTGTTATCACCGTATATCCAATAGAATATATACAAATGCTAACTGTTGAGCATATGGAGTATCTAAGACCCTCTTACACTACTAGTATGATTACAAAATTGTTTACCCTCTTTGGAAACAGCTTGCCAATTTCTTAAAAAGTTATGCATACATTTACCATATGATGCAGTCATGCCATTTCTGTTAATTTACCTAAAAAGAGAAAAAAGGATATATCCACACAAAGATTTTTATGTGAATGTATATGTCAATAATACTCTGGATAGCCAAGTAGTATAAAGAACTCAATTGTATATCAGCTTGGGGAAAAATAAAATACGGTATATCCCATGCAAAGTAATACAATAAAAAATGAACAAAGTAATAATGTGCCAAACAACAGAGATAAATCCCAGTATTGTCATGCTATGTAAAAGAAGCGAGAGACAAAACACTATACAAAATTGTAGTTCTATGAAATTGTAGAAAAGGCACAACTAAAGCAGCAGAAAGCAGATCAGTAGTGTCCTTGGTCATAGGTCAAGGGTAGAGAACAACTGCAAAAAGGCACAAGGAAATACCTTGGTTTGGTAGAAATATTCTAAAATCTATCTGTGCTTGTTGTGAAAAGGAAAAAGTAGGCCCTAAAATCCAGGAGCTGGCCTGGTTGCTATCAGCTGGGAATTGGTGTTGTTATGAGCTGGCTTGGCATAGAAAGCTAGTTCTTATTGTATTTCTGTTGAAGATAAGAATTTTTCACAGACCATTAACTTGAAATAAGATCCCTTTGTGACGATAATGGATCAAGACAAAAACAAGACCACTCTGTAATCATATCTGAACATGTACAAAATATTAACATTGTTAAAGACACAAAATTAACTAAACATTTCCCTGCCTTGACTAATAGGAGTGACTGCTCAATGATGCCCTTATCCTCATTCCTTTTGTTCCTCCAGTCAAATATTTCCTTCTGTTATTTAAGGTTAAACATGCCCAAGAATAAAACTACCTCTGCTTCCTGACAGCATCCAATCCAGAACAAAGCCCTGTTTTCTTAAAATCTACACAAAGTAACCTAGTGCAAACCAACTTCTATAATAAGAGCTTTTTAATACTCTGCTACCCAGACACGTCGTAATTCCACATAGCGTGTAAAATCCAACTTGTTCAACTATAGGTACATTCCTGGTGGTCTTTGCCTGGAGGTATTGACAGTTGCTCCTTTATAAACTTTTACCAAAACTTGGCTGACTATAATCTTTAAAATCAAAATTTAAAGTACATAAAGTAGCTTAAGATAGCTTTAAAAAAGCATATCGACTCATGTCCTTTGAATTAATTAGCCAAGGACTCCAAGACATTTTTTGATGGCACAGTCAACTTCTTAAAATATAGAGCCTAATTGGGATTTGGTTCCCATTAATTTAGCCTACTGTTAGAGGATTCCTCCACTTCGTCCCTATGCTCTCCTATATCCCAGTGATAATGCAATTGAGACAACCAGGTGGGAGGGGGTCCCTGGCAAAACTCCAACCAGCCTGCGTGCTGGGGTGGAGCCTTGGGAAATTTATGCCCTTTGTGGCTGGGAGGAGCCTGGCCCCTCCTCTTACTGTGTGAAACCAGGAATTCATATAGTGAGGAGGGAAGTGCTCTAGCAGGGATTCTGGCCTTGCTGACAGTCCTTGTTTCTTCCATTTCTTACTTTTCACCCAATAAAACCCTGTATTACTCACCATTCAAATTGTCTGTGAGCCTGAATTTCGTGGCTGTTGGACAAGGACCCCGTCTTTAGCAGAACTAAGGAAAAGTCCTATAACACAGTTTAATTTTAAAAATATGTCTATAATCTGTCTTCTGCTCTTCGATCATTCTATTCAATCTTTTTCACTTTCCCCTTATTTGTTCTTCCTTCACATGGGTTTGGTTTGTTGAATTCCATCTCTCCAAATAACACAATACAACACATGCTGATAAGCAAAAGCTCTGTTATTGTTTACTTTGATAACTCAAAGACTTTTAGTAGTGTCTCAGAGGGAGAAATACAAGATAAGAATTTTAGGGATTGAAAGTTTATTGTAAGACTTTTCTTTTAATTCAGAGGCTTGATTAAGGTTGAATAAGAATTATGATGTAACAATTTACTGTTGATGGACACAGCAAGGTGAGAATTTTGAGATTCAAACAGCAGGTAATACAAGCCGAAGTTTTCTTTCTATGGAAGAGTTGATGCGCCTTTTAAGAAGTGAACAACCAAGTTATTTGCCTGGAAAAGTCTCCTGAAATACTGAAGTTATGCTTAAGAAAGTAAAAGAATGAAGTCTTAGTATAGGTAGCATAGTTGTGTATGGGAATAGATAGTTTCAGTTCTCAAAGGTCAAACTGTATATGTGTTGGGTGAATAGAGTGGATAGTTTCTGTTTGCTGATTATAATTGGTATATATTTTTCCACCATTAGTTTCTCTTTACTACAATCACTGTGTTTATTGAAAACTTACTAATATTTTCTACAGTTGTAGTTTTCTTATGACATCCATGAGCTGGCAATGACTCACTGTGGCTAATTTTTTTTTTTCAAATGAAACTCTTCATCTTAACTTTACTGCATATCAGAAACTGACAATAAATTAGACACCATTGAATCCTAATTCCTTGGCTAATCTTTCTGTTCTTACCATTTTTTGTAAGGGGCATTGCCTTCCCAATATCCCTAATACATCTTTAATAATTGTGTTTCTCACCTCTTTTTTCTCTGTAATCTTTTGTCTTTATATACACATTTAGTGTGTTTATTTTCATGATTGAATATGTTTTACATTCAATCTGCAGAAAAATTCTATATATTTGGAGGATTTCTATAAACTTCTTATCCTAGCATAAGTTTTTTCAAATATTCTTGTAAGAAAAGCAGCCTTAACCAGTGTAAAAGTCACTTTCTTTTTAAGTTACACTCCTCTCAAAACAGATGATATATTGCCTTTCACCCCCACCAAGAAATACAGTTTAAGATTTTACTACTCAAGCCTCAGTATAATATGATAGCCAGCAGCATTAACTTAACTTGGAAATTTGTTAGAAATGCGGAATCTCAGACTTCACCCCAGATCTATAGAATCAGAGTCCGTATTTTAACAAGCCTCTCAGGTAATTTATATGCACATTAAAGCGTAGGAAGCACCAGCTCAAGTTATTTGCAACATGTCTGAGGCAGTCTGCCTAACTGCATTAATAGTGAATTGGAATTAAATCCCCTTTATGAATTAGTAATTTGCTCCAGGCACAATCACTTCTCTGTATGCTTCTGTTCACTTTTCAAAACACAGTGCCCATCTGGAATTTTCACTGTTTCAAACTTAGCAAAGATCTTATCCACCTGTGGTCACATGAGGTAAGGAAAGGACTTAGAAAGTGCTTCAACTCAGGTGGGCCTTAACTTCAAGGCTATATTCATTTTTCAGAAAAAAAAATTTAATTTGACTGACAAATTCATGAGAATGCTAGAAACCTCTGTTATTTTAATTTTAATAAACGTTATTAAATGAGGAACCTCTCTCAGGAAAAATCTTCTTTAAAAATGGAAATTTCAATTGAGATTTGAAATATAAATATGAATTACCCAGATGAAATAATCTGTGAGAGACATTAGAACAGCATATTAGGCATAAAAAGAAACAGGACATGAAATTGTTGAAGTGTGAAGACTTGAAAGAATATGTAGTAGAATCTGATGCTTCCAAATAAACTGATAAATATTGGTTGGCTCTTAAATTCATGTGAAATTATTTGTCCTGTATTCTAAGAGAAACACAAGCAATGTCTGCAATTAGAATGCTATTGTGTCAGACCAGAGTAGTGACAAATTTTGTTGGGAATATATGAATTGTAGATTCAAGAAGCAGCCTATTAATTATAGAATTATTTAGAAAGTGGATTCATTAGGACTTATTGATTGAAAAATATAAAAAAAGAAGTAAAATGACATAACAATAATAATTGTTGCTACATTTCTAATTTAACACAGCAAGTATAGAGTTTTCCTGTCCTCAACAAGACAACACAGGAGAAAAAAACAAAACTGAAGGAAAAGGATAAGTTCTGGTTTAGATATTCTGATTTCCATGTGAATATAAGACTTTCAGGCAAACTATACTACTTATTCTCTCTCTGTCTCTCTGTCTCTCTCTCTCTCTCTCTCACATACACACACACACACAAATGCATAAAATTTAACAGGTTGCTATTCTGTTGAGAAATATATTTGCAAAAGAATATCATTGGGGGGATCTTAAATTGCATTTTACACAATATTTTGGGGAAGCAGAATGGGGATAGAATGGACAGGTGGGAAGATGGATTGGAAGACTTTTTAGGCTATCTGGGAATTTGGAGGTTGTAGCTTAAAAAATGTTATCTGAGTATCAGTGCAAAAGAAGAGGAAGGGATCAGATAATATTTATTATTATTAAATGAGGGAATAAACATGAGTGGAAAAATCCAGGATCGTTCCTGTGGTATGATAGGAACCACCACTATAAATCTTCCATTCTGAGCACCTAAAGATGTGTCTGCTTATTCTCTACCCTCAGATAAAGTTAGTAAACATCTGAAGGATTGTGGAGAGGAGCTTGGATGGGTCCTCAAATCTCAATTTTCCATAATTTCGGTTCCAAATAAACCTTGGACTATATTTTAAACCTTCAAGCTAATAACTTACTTAATCATCACATTATGATTATTCATTTTCCACTCACTTTTACCCATTTTATTTACTTCCTTTGCCCTCTATATTTTGATTTATTTATCAACTATCCTCACATTCTTACTCTTTGCTATTACCTTTTAGGATATAAAAAACTCAGATATTCCCTACTACAAAAAGGAATTTCCTATATACATTCAAACAATAGATACATGCTTCTCTCACTCTAAGGTTTGGTAGGTTCAGCTACAATTGGAATTTCTTCTGGTTCAAAGTGACTACTCCTAACCACAATCCACAGAATCTCCGTATTTCCATGCTTAGAACTCTCTCAAAGGTCATCAAATGTGTCCCAATCTTCATATACAATCATGTTAGAACCATTTACTATTTATTTTAAAAAATGGGTAAATACAGAAAGGGTTGCAGGGTCATTTGGCAAAATAAGATATCTTGAAGACGGGATATGATACCCCAGAAATATTAAGAAACACATAACAAATCTGGTATCTATCTACATCTCATATACATTATTGAAAACATCTCAGAAACAGTTCTAGAAATTAATGCTAGGTGGAGTGATTTTGAAGATTTATGTTCCCAATTCTATGGTCACGTGTTAACATGTAAAGAGAATATTCATCATAGGAGAAAATATAGTGCAATGAAAGAACTTTGTGGAATTGTTGAGACATATGTCCACGTTTCTGCATGGTTAGGGTTTTCTGAGCAAATAAACTGAGAGAAGACTGGAAGGGCAACTCTGGAGATTAAAACTGAATAGCAACCCTCAGAGAGCAAGAGAGCTTTGGCAAAATTCAGAGTATTCAGCTCCCCTTAGAGCTATGTTTCATGTTATGAAGGGAGATACAACTCAGAGACATTCCTTTAAATTCCTCTTCTCTCCCCACAGAAGATTTACTTATCTTAGGGAAATATGGTTTCTCTTCTTTTTTCAGGAGAAGAGAAAGGAAGCTGCAGTCCCTGTATAACTCCTAAATTTTTAATTTAGGGTTCCTCTTCTTTCGTGCAACAATCTTTCTGCCTGCACAGATCCATGTGGCACTCATCTCATCATTCTGAGGGAAGAATAATGCATGGGGAATGTTGCATGTGGTTATTTCTGTAAGTATAGTAATCATAGTGTGCCTTTAATTCTGAAATCTTATGTTTGCTTTCAGGATAAAATAAATAAGTAAAAATATCAGAAACTTATCAATCTTAAGACATCAGCTGGCCCCTCACTGCACTTCATTGTCCTGAGATGGCAGAGGAGACAGAACACCAAACCTAGCTCTGTCTTTTCAGACTTTATTTTCAGCCGTTTACATTGATTGGTAACTGGTGTTTTGCCAGGTCCTGGAATAAGCTAAGCAACTGCATCACAGGGCAAAATGACTCAGGCTTCTTTAAATAGTGAATTGATCTGCATATAAATATAAAGAAAAATACAATAAGAGAGGGGGAAATCTATCTTAGTGGGTTATTATGGGTAGATAACCCTCTTTATTGCTGTTTATTTTTAACAAACACATACTTTGTGCTCTCTATGTTCAAAGTATTTTTACAAGCTCTTTTCAAGTATAAATGCATTGAATATGTACAGAAGTGCTATTAGGTTGATTTTTAAAAATTATTTTCATTTACTGACAAGAAAATGTACCTTCAGAGGGCCTTACTCTCTTGTCCCTTATGCCATTTTTAAGTGGCAGAGCATGATTCTAAACCAGGTTTTCTGGCTGTAGAATCCACACTTCTCTCTGCTTCAAGATGCTCCCTTGTGGTTGCTTAACTGTATTGTTTTAGAGTCTTGACTTTTATGGGGACTTCCCTACAGTTTCAACTAAAAATATTCTATGTATTATTGGTGTGAAGTTTAGTTCTTATACTTAAGAAGGTTAAATTCTGGCTATTAATATTCTTAGAGATTTTTGTCTCTAAACAATTTAAAGATTGCTATTAAGAGAATATATCGTACTAAAATACGTTTGTTCCTTATACTTCTTTTTTCATAAAATAAAAAAGTAGCACTTAATGTTGAAAATACCTAAAGCTCAAGAAGAATGGAGGATAAATCTAAGGATACAGAAACCTGTTCAAGAAAAAATATTTTCTGGCTGGGCGCGGTGTCTCACGCCTGTCATCCCATCACTTTGGTCGGCCAAGGGGGTCAGATCACCTGAGAACAGGAGTTCTAGACCAGACTGGTCAACATAGTGAAACCCTGTCCCTACTAAAAATACAAAAATTAGCCAGATGTGATGGCACGCGCCTGCAGTCCTCGCTACTCAGGAGGCTGAGGCAGAAGAATCGCTTGAACCTGGGGAGCAGAGGTTGCAATGAATGGAGATCGCATCAGTACACTCCAGCCTGGGTGACAGAGCAAGACTTAGTCTCAAAAAAAAGAAAAAAAGAAATATTTTCCGACGCATTTACTGTGTTCTATAAATTTCTTAGATTTATTCATCTCAATTCAGACATCCCAAATTCTTATTATATGTCCCAGACTGATTCAGTTACAGTGACCATTTGCTTTTATTATTATAACTAGGACACGTTTGAGAGTGTAAAGGTATGTGATTAACAATCATGCTTTGATAACAGGCATGAACAAGATAATCTTGCTAAATCTGGGAGTCTCTTGGTCAAACTGTGACTTACGGTTAAGCTGGTGAAGTATCCTTGGGTCTGGAGTCTTAGGAGATCTATGAGTCTTCCAAGTGGCCCCAATAATATGATGGAGTAAAAATGTCCACCCGTGATGACACAGGAGTTCTGAAGACATTGGGAGAGTATTTCTTAATGTAGAACATGCATTGCAAAACCCATTAGCACTTTTTACATTTTTTCCAGAAAAGGAATTCAGAACTGAAATACCATTTTATTTATTCCAGTGACTTTAGGGCATTATGATAGTAGTGAATACTGCTTACTTGCCTTTTCAGTTTGAGATTTAACAATCTCCCATACCCCAAGCATACTGGGAGTGTATGGAAGGACGCTAATTCTAATATACATAATGAAACATCACAAACTGTAGTCACACATCTTTATCACTGCAAGCCTTACTTGCATTTGGAACACTAAAAAAATTTAGAATTTTTTTTTATTATACTTTAAGTTTTAGGGTACATGTGCACAATGTGCAGGTTAGTTACATATGTATACATGTGCCATGTTGGTGTGCTGCACCCAGTAACTAGTCATTTAACATTAGGTATATCTCCAAATGTTATCCCTCCCCACTCCCCCCCCCCACCCCCACCCCCCAGCCCACAACAGGCCCCGGTGTGTGATGTTACCCTTCCTGTAAGAAATGGAAATATTTGCAATTCACTTTCCTCTCATGGTGATGAAAAAATATCTTAGTTATCACATGAAATCACTAAGGAAGTAGGGAAATGAAAAGCCAATACATATAATTAATTATGTTATACTAACTGTGAAAGGCTTTTGCTCTGCATCCAACATAAAGAGCCTAAATAGCAATTCCTCAAAGAATCAAACAGACTTGTAAATAAATTATCTGCCTTCTAGAATAATATATCCAACAATCTTTAAAGTAATACAACAGAATCTGAGACTCATGTCAACAATATACAATTAGCATTTTAGATAAAACAATAAAAAATTACAAGGCATATAAAAAAGAAGAAAATGTGACAAATATTTTATTTCTAGGAAACAAAAAGAAATGACAGATGTAATGGAAGTCATAGGAAGTAATCTTAAAAAGGTTATAACTATTTTACAAATGTTCAACTATTCAAAGGAAAACATGAATATAATAATGAAACAAATGGACAATCAAATAGCAATTCTAGATATTAAAATTAACAGCTAAAGTAAAATTTCTGTGGATGGGATCGACAGCAAATTAAGGCAGAAGAAATAAAATTATTGACATTGAAAACAGAAAACAAAGACTATCCAAAATGAAACAGAGGGAAACAATAATGAATAGAGTCATAACAATTCTAAAATTACTGGATGTTTTCGAAATATGATAAACACTACAAAACTACTGTTTAAAGATGAACAGATCTAAGCAGAATACAGAAGTGCCTCTTATCTGCAAGGGATACATTCTAAGACTCTCAGTGGATGCCCGAAACCACAGATAGTACCAAACCCCATATATACTATGTTTTGTTTTGTACTTATTGCACATACATATAATAAAGTTCATTTTATTAATTAGGCACAGTAAGAGATTAATAATAGTCACTAATACAATAAAACTATTGTAACAATATACTATAATAGAATTTCTGTGAATGTGGTCACTCTCTCTCAAAATATCTTACTATACTTTACTTACCTCTTTTTGGACTGCTGTTGGCTTCAGGTAACCAGAATCACACAATCAAAACTGCAGATAAGAGGGAACTACTGTAATCACCTCTTTCTCTCTCTCTCTCTCTCTTACACACACACACATAGACACACACACACACACACACACACACACACAAGATGTATCATTAGGTGATAAGAAAACAGCTATAAAGAGAATAACATAAAAATCACCAAGGAAGTGGGGAGAGACATTATAAAAAGAAGAATGATAAAAATTAATGATAGCAGAATGAATGCATAATCTGTGCAAATTACATGACTGTTAAGCAGCTTTATGACACAAGAAAAAAGTATGCTAAACTAAATTTTTTATTCAAGGAAAAATACACTTTTTAAAAAGGTGGAATTTAAAGACAATTATATTTGACAGTATGCATTACTAGCAAACTTATACTATAACACAAGATAAATATTTTAGATCAAATAAAAATGGTAACAGATAGCAATGTGGATTTGCCTAAATAAACGAAATTAGAAATTGAAAACATGTAGGAAAAAAATAAAGGAAAAAATAAAAGATATTATCTTATTTTTTATTTACTTTATTTTTAAGATTTTATCATATTTTTGTGAAATAAAATTTTATCTTATTTTCTTCAATGGTTTACAGCAAAATATTATTGCTGTATTGCATTGTGGTATGTATAATATATAGAAAAGTAAAAGGTATAATTATAATAGCAAAAAGGATTACAGGGGAGAAATGGAAATACATAGTTCTAAAGGTCTTAAAAATATATTAATCTATAAAATGATATTTAAGACATGTAAAAAAGTTTTAAAAATATACTGTAAATTTATTGTTTTATTAAGTAATAATAGATATCTAACTAGAAGTGATAAAGTGGAATGATGAAAAGTTCTCTATTATTTAAAAGAAACTAGAAAACAAAGAGGGAAAGGATTTAATAATTACAAAATAATTAGCAAAATGGAAGAACTAAGCCCAACCATATTAATAATTGAATATAAAAAGGCTAAGCATACAATTTAAATAAATAGATTGTAAGACTGAATAAAAAAGCAAGATCCAACTATATGCTGTCAACATGAAAGTCATTTAAATATAAGAATAAAATATATCTTGTATAGATATAATTTACAGATTGTATAGATTAAATATTTGTATAGATTGTATAGATAAAAATTAATATGATAGGAAGAGCTATATTATGCAAATCACAGACATAAAAAACTGAAGTGCTTATGTTACAATGAGACCAAGTAAACTTCCAAACATGAAATCTTACCAGAAATAGAAATTTCATGGGTAAATTCATCAACAGGAAATAACAACGACAAAGATGAAAGAGCTTTAAAATACTTACACAAATCTTGACAAAGCTAAGAAGAGAACAGATAAATCCAAAATTACAGGTGGAGATTTCAACACTTATGTTTTAGTAATTGACAGTAGACACAAAATCAAAAAAGATATGAGACTTGAACAACAGTGTCCACCAATAACACTTTTTATATTTACAGAACACCACACACACATACACACAAAGAAACTGCAGAGTATACATCTTTTTCAAGTTCAAACGGATATCCACCAAGATACATTATATATTGGACAATAAAACAACCCTTAATATACTTAAGAGGACTGAAATTACATAGCATATGTTATCTTTCGTCACTGGATTTAAATTAGATACCAATAATGGAAAGGTATCTGGAATAGTCCAAATGATTAAAATTAAGCAATGGATTTTATGTAAATTATGGGTAGAAATTTGAGAATAAGTAAATAAAATACAATATATAAAAATATGTGAGACAAAACTAAAGCAATTGTTGAGGACATTTGGGACCTTTAAATGTTTATATTAGAAAAGAAGAAAAGTTAAAAATCACTTAACTAAGGTTCTACCTTAAGAAGTTAGAAAAAGGACAGCAACATAAACTCAAAGTGAATATATAGCAAGAAATACTAAAAATAATTGTGAAACCAATGAAAAAGAAAATGTAAAACATAATATAGTATCAGTAAAACCAAAAGTAGTTTATTTGAAAAGATCAAGATGATAAATGTTTATACCAATCAAGAAGAAATAGACATAAATTAACATATTGGAATAAGAGAGGAAACATTAATACATATCCTACACCTGGGGTCACCAACCCCTGGACCAGGGACTGGTATTGGTCCATGGCCTGTTAGGAACCAGGCCGCACAACAGGAGATGAGCAGCGGGAGGGTGAGCATTTCTGCTTGAGCTCCACCTCCTGTTAGATCAGCTGTATCACTAGATTCTCATAGGAAAGTGAACTCTATTGTGAACTGCACATGTGAAGGATCTAGGTTGCATGCTCCTTATAAGAATCTAATGCTGGCTGGGCACGGTGGCTCATGCCTGTAATCCCAGCACTTTGGGAGGCTGAGGCGGGTGGATCACAAGGTCAAGATATCGCCTGGCCAACATGGTGAAACCCCGTCTCTACTAAAAATACAAAAATTAGCTGGGCGTGGTGGTGCGCACATGTAGTCCCAGCTACTCAGGAGGCTGAGGCAGGAGAATCGTTTGAACCAGGGAGGCGGAGGTTGTAGTGAGCCTAGATCACGCCACTGCACTCCAGCCTGGTGACGGAGTGAGATTCCGTCAAAGAAAAAAAAAGAAAGAAAAGAGAAAAGGACCTAATGCGCTGAGGTGAAACAGTTTCATCCCATCCCAAAACTATCCTCACTTCCCATCTGTGGAAAAATTGTCTTCACGGAAACTGGTCCCTGGTGCCAAAAAGTTTGGGGACTGCTGTCCTACACAATTTAATAGAAAGAAAAATGTTATGTCAATAAATTCAACAACTTAGGTAAATGTGTCAAATAGTTTAAATAACCTATTTAAACTGAATCAAGGAAAAAGAAAATCTGAATAGCCGCATGCTAAAAGACATTGAATTCAGAATTAAATATTCCCACTGTATTTTTCTATCTTTGCTGTAACAAATTACTACAAACTTAGTGGCTTAAAACAGTACCCACTTATTATCTGACAGTTCTACAGTTCAGAAGTCCACTTGTACTCTCTTTGGGTCTCACAATACCTAAATCAAGGTGTCAACTGACTAAGTTCTTGTCTGGAGACTCTGGGGAACAATCAATCGCATTGTGTGTGCATTTAGTTTGTTGGTAGAATTCTGTTCTGTGGCATTGTAGGACTGAAGTTCCTGTTTCCTTGCTAGATGTCAGTGAGAGGTCATTCTCAGTTTTCACCGGTCAGTGAGAGGTCATTCTCACCCACATTCTTTGACTTGTGGTCCCCTCCATCTTCAAAGTCAGCATGGAAATATAAAATCCTTCTCATACTTGGAATCTCCCTGACTTCCTTTTATACAGCTGCTTTCTGCTTTTAAAGGTTCGTGTGATTGTATCAGACTCACCCTAATAAAAAGTTAAACTCTTTAGTCACCTTAATAAGATCTGCAAAGTCCTTTGTGTTATTTAATGTAACATATTCACAGGAGTAACACCAGAGGATAGAGGACACTGTTTTGACTCCCACATCCACAAAGAAAAGAAAATTGTAGGTACAGATGGCTTAAAGACATCTTTATGCTTCCGATATGTGCATTTAGGAAAGGAGCCTCTGATGGGGCTCTGATAACCCGTGAAAGGGGCACCTAGTGTCCCAAGACAGCCTCTTTAGATGTGTCAGATAGAGCATGAAGAAATATAGGTGAAAGCCTTGGCAGGAAAAAAAAAAAAATGCTTAGAGACATTAGCTGCTCCAAGTGAAGAAGTTTCTTGAATGACAATGTCAGTTAAGATTTGTCCTGCAGGCTATGGAAATCCACCACAGGATATAGACTTTCCAGAGTACTATGGGATTGCAAAGAAGGAGAGAGTGATTAATCCAAGATAAAGCCAGTGAGATCATTCATTGATAAGATAATTGAATTTATTACTTAAAGATGGGAAAATATTGCCAGATCGAAGTTGGAGAAATAACTGGTTTTTGAGGAGAAGTCTATCTTAGTGAATTACAGAACAAATTAAATAAACTTTGGTTATTATTTGAAGTTAAACAAATGCACCAGATTGCCTTATTCAGACCAAAACATATCCAGTTTGAAGACTGTGAAAAAGTTGCTTTCAGTATTTTCTTTGTAAAGAGGGATCATGTATTAAGACCTTTTACAGACATATTTCCAAAGAACATTGAAAAATTTTGTTGATTTCATTCCATGTTTACCACACAGTTTTCTTATTTTTTTCTTTTGGATTTTCTACGTACACTGGTAACAGGAAAGGTGTGTTTGTTTAGCAAGGATGTGTTATGTTTCCTTGAAAGTAGAAATGGTAGCATCCCGTCAACAAATGTCGTTCCACACAATGTCTATTGTGCTTATTGGGATCAATTTAGTTTCTGTAAATCATAGTGGAATATAGTCTGCTATTTATCTTCTAAAAAGCTTAGAGTTTTAAATTTAACACATAAATATATGATCAAATTTAATATTATAGGTGGTATAAAGTAAAGATCGAGGCTAATTTATTTTCCATACAGATTATCAGTTGTTCCAAATCTATTTGTAAAAAAGACTTTTTTTCCTATTAAATTACCTTGTGTTTTTGTTAAAAATAAACTGACCACAGGTAGGATAATTTTTGTTATTCTTTTTCATTAATCTAAATTTCTATATTATAACACTCTGCCTAATTAACTATTTCTTTATTGTAAGTTTTGAAAGTAGAAGTCCTCCAACTCTGTGTTCTTATTTCTAAAACTGAATTAGCTTTCTAGATCTTTTACAATACCATATATATTTTTGAATCAGCTTGGCAATTCCTAAAAAAGGTCCATGTATATTTTTCAGTTTCTCAGTCAAAATTAATATCTATCGCTCCTGTAATCTCTGCTGAATTATGGTTTTTACCTCTATCATAACACTTAAATTTCTATATAAAGTATGTAGTGTTTCCTATTTTTACTGTCTTCTAAAAATTGTATTGTACGTAGTTGGTCCCAAAAAAGGGTTAGATCACATCCATCTTCATTAAAATAGCATGAAGCTATTCTTAACAAAGAGAAAAAAGTTTTAGTATGTTTCTTACTTTGCTGTGCATTGTAATTCTTAAACAATTTTTTGAACAATTTGAGACTTTACAATTATTTCAATTATAAGCAAACTAGAGTAATGGTAATTTTGGAATATGGTTCTAAAATATATCTAGTATACGTTTTACATTATGATTTCACTAATGTAATTCAATGTATTTCCGCTGTGATTATTTTAGCCACTTACTCACCGATCTTCAATACACGCAGTCTCAGCACTACCACCATCTGTTACTACCACTACCACCTCTCAATCACATTTTTTCACACATTCCCCTTGGCAACACTGTATATTGACCTAAAGTGCTTAACTCATTTATTTTTTTGTCTGCCAGGAAGGCCTCTTTTTAATTGTAAACTATCTCACACATCATCTCTAACAGTCTGAGATTAATTTCCTACAATAATTACAGAGAATAATTTGTAGTCAGGGCCTGCAAAAAAAAAAAAAAAAAAAAAAAATGTGTCTAGAAACCAGTTCCAAAAACTAGTTGTTTCAGAAGGCCTCTAACAGTTCCTAAATGTTCCCGACCTTAATATAATATTTTCCCTTCCAGACACCATGGCAATATGTTTTCTTGAAATGAAGCTAAGGACTCGGAAATTGAAAGTAATCCTCATGCTTTTAGATAATGCTTTTTGATAACCACCTCAGGAATAATATCAAAGTAACACCTGAACAAAAAGGGCTGGTTCAGGTGACCACAGAGTGACAGTGAGTGCCTCTTTTAGGGATGGATGGGTCCTGATTCTAAACTTTTCCTTTCATTTCTTTACCCAAACGCTGCTTTCCTTATTTCTTGCCTCAAAGCTACACCTGGGTAGGAAGTGCACACTTAAAATTCCAGCCTCATTCCTGTCACTCATGAGCTAATATAACACAAGCCTCTCAGTGTGGGTTTCACAGTGCTGGCCTTCACAGAAATGTACTTTTCCTTACTAGAATATCTCCCTTCCCTTCCTTGACTATTCCTGAGGGATACCAAAAGTTCCAAAATTCAGTTTTGAACCTCTTTCCACTGTCTTTACTGTGAAAACTGTAGGCCATTCTCATATGCAATTCGACTAACCATGATGAATCTCCCAAGCTAGACAATCAATAAGCACTTCCTGTCTTCACGTCTCTTCTCTACTACAACTATTTTGTCTTTGTTAGTTCCAGCCCCTCTTCTCCTAAATATGCTTAAATGTCTCCTGATTCACACAAATGTTCTCCCTTGATCCTGTATCCAATTTTAGTTTGAAGCCTCTCATTTCCTTCCTAGATAAGGTTATGGAGTGCATAGTTGCCATTTCTACTTTAACAATTAACATTTACTTCTCATATGTCATGAAATATTTCAAAGAAAAAAGGATCTGAATCTAATATAATGTGGCTCCAGATTTAACTTTGACAAATATTATCAAATATTGTATCTTCAATAATACATTTTTAAATATATATTTTTCAGGAGAAATTTAATATTTATGTATATAAATGACCATAGTTTTCTTCATCTGCAAGACAATCTTCTCTGATCCAAATTTCCTCTTTTCTAATCCAGATATAATCATGGATTTAGTATTTTTTTCTTTGCAATCTATCATTCTATATCTGGTGATATAGAAGCTTTTTGGCCGGGCGTGGCGGCTCACTTCTGTAATTGCATCACTTTGGGAGGCTGAGGCCGGTGGATCATTTGAGGCTGAGAGCTCAAGACCAGACTGGCCAACATGACAAAACCCTGTGTCTACTAAAAATACAAAAATTAGTCAAGCATGGTGGTGCGTACCTGTAGTCCCAGCTACGTGAGAGGCTGAGGCACAAGCATCTCTTAAACCTGGGAGGCGGAGGTTGCAGTGAGCCAAGATCATGCCATTGCACTCCAGCTTGGGTGACAGAGCAAGGCTCTGCGTCAAAATCAGAGCGAAACAAAAACATCAAAAAACAAAAAACACGAAAGATGAACTGTTCAACAACTTTCAATAGAGTTACTATAACACCAAAACCAAACTATAAAAGACAGTAAAAGGAAATACATTATAGAATATTACTTATAAAAAAGTTTTCAAAAATCTTAAAATGCTAGCAAATTTATTTGATTTTTAAATGTTTTATATAAAATAGCTATTTACATAAACTATATGTAATATATTTTTTTTAAATCATTTCTGAATACTTAAATTCTTCACAAATTTACACTTTTATTTAATATTATTTTAAACATATATATTATTGTGGAAATATATTTGTTGATTTTGATTGCTACAATTTAGTACATGCATTATAAACTAATTGTATTTATCTTTTTCACTAGTGAGAAACAGTTGGATTACTTCCAACTGTTGTTGTTACTCACAGTGTCTGTACCTATATTCACACATAAAAAAATGGGAGTGCTGAAAATGATCCTGGGATTATGTAAGTTAAAATGTGTCTCTTACTGACAAATTCTAAGAAACTTATATTTACCTTTTATTTCAGATTTCTCTCAAGTGCACATTATCCATCAAGAAGATTTAAATCATTTTGAAATATTAATATAATGATCAAAAATTAACTTTTATCAGTTTGAGACATTACATGTTATTAGGTAGGTTATTGTAATAACTATTACTATAATTAATATAGGCGAATTTGTTTTGCCACAACTCTTAAAATGAGATCTAGAATTAGAAATTACTTTTTTCCTTACATCTTGGGCAGAACTCATAGAAAACAATAAAGCAGGAGAGAAAAGAGGATGGCAGTTTACCCAGGAAACATAGGTTGTGCAAAGCTTTGCAATAATACTCTCAATTCAGAGCAATGAAGAACAGAATGCTGTCTTCCCATAATGATGGCATTCAATTATCACTAGACTTACAAAACTGCAGAAAATTTCTCAAGAACCAGTAAGGATCAGACAGAGCCAATGACAATACTGAAGAAGCTTGCCAGTGGAGAATGAAAGCTCAATTACACAAATTACCTTGTTGAACCAGTGCCAGAAATAAAATGTGATGAAGAACAAACTCATTAATTATGAGTTTGGACCAGACAAAACTGAGAATAAGGTGGGAATTCCTTCATAATCTGTCCCTACTTAGTTGCACCATAAACATAAATGTCATAAGAGGCAAAAGAGTGGTAAAAAGCTCATTAACACTGAGATTATTCTTGTTAATTCATCTGAATGAGACCTTAACATACAAAATAACTTGAATTACAGAAAATGTTGAAAAGTTGTATTTCTTGCACATCTGAGATTGAGAGGGAGATATATGTGTGAATTGTCATGAAAGGCCATCTTCAAGATGTCATCATAATCAATCTGTAGATTAAGGTCAGCCAATACAATGTTCCAACCTGAGCCTTTGAAAACTGAGCAGGAGTGAGTATAATGATCTCTAGAAAAACATCAGTTAAGACTCTAGCTTGGCCATCTCCATTATCAGTGTCTTTTATTTCTGCTAACCTTCAAGTTTTCTATATATGACATCTGTCCAGTCTCCTCAGAAAAATTGCTCTTCACTTAAATTAGTTTGAATCAGTTTATTTTGCTTTCCACCAAGAGCTGAAATTTTCTAAACCTGCACACTCACTTATGAACATAGTCCCTAGAGATTATACGTTACTTGTGTTTCTTGGCCTTCATTCCTTGTTCTTTCTTATCTTGTTTACTCTTCTATGCATCAATTCTGTTTAAGAGAGCCAAACCAATTTTTGTGTGTGTAAAAGGGAAAAAAATATATGTGTGTAACTATTGACTTCTGAAATTTATTGTTATGACAAGAACCCTCCCACTCACAAGAATTATGAAGGCTTGTTGTAAAAAATAAGAAAATAAGTCTTTGATAATTACAGACAACAAACAGGTTGCTTGGACTTCAGAATTTTATTCTAACTAAACCTTCTAAACTGAACTTACTACCCCAAACCTTGCTTCAATCCACATGTGATAGTAGGGTAAGATTTATTCAATTCACCAAGTCAGCTAAGATCAGGTTAACTCTTGCCTTCTCAAAGTGTCCTGCTATCAAGGTATCCAAGGTAATCGTATCTCTCCTGCAACAAAGATTTATAAATACTGTAAGAATGGTATAAGAACAAACATGTGTCCTTACAATGGTCCTATTGTGTCCAGATTTGGTGGGTTCTTGGTCTCGTTGACTTCAAGAATGAACCTGCGGACCCTCACAGTGAGTGTTACAGTTCTTAAAGATGGTGTGTCTGGAGTTGTTCATTTCTTCCCGTGGGTTCATGGTCTCGCTGGCCTCAGGAGTGAAGCTGCAGACCTTCGTGGTGAGGGTTACAGCTCAAAAAGGTGGCACAGACCCAAAGAATAAGCAGCAGCAACATTTATTGCGAAGAGCGAAAGAAGCAAAGCATCCACAGCATGGAAGGGGACCCAAGCAGGTTGCCCAGGCTGGCTCGGGCAGCCTGCTTTTATTCCTTTATCTGACCCACCCACATCCTGCTGATTGGCCCATCTTATTGAGAGCTGATTGGTCCGTTTTACAGAGAGCTGATTGGTCTGTTTTGACAGGGTGCTGACTGGTGCGTTTACAAACCTTGAGCTAGACACAGAATGCTGATTGGTGCATTTACAATCCTTTAGCTATACATAAAAGTTCTCCAAGTCCCCACCAGATTTGCTAGATACAGAGGGCTGATTGGTGCATCCACAAACCCCGAGCTCGACACAGAGTGCTGATTGGTGCATATACAATCCTCCAGCTAGACATAAAAGTTCTCCAAGTCCCCACCCAATTCAGGAGCCAGCTGGGCTCGCCTAGTGGATCATGTGCCAGGGCCACGGGCGGAGCTGCCCGCCAGTCCCACGCCACGTGCCTGCACTCCTCAGCCCTTAGGTGGTCGATGGGACCAGGCGCTGCGAAGCAGGAGGTGGTGCCCATCAGGGAGGCTGGGGCCACTTGGGAGCCCACCACACTGGGGCTCGGGCACGGCGGGCTGCAGGTCCTGAGCCCTGCCCTGCAGAGAGGTGGCTGAGGCCCGGTGAGAATTCAAGGGTGGCGCAGGCAGGCTGGCAGTGCTAGGGGACCCAGCGCCCCCTCCACAGCTGCTGGCCCAGGTGCTAAGCCCCTCACTGCCTGGGGCTGGCAGCGCCAGCTGGCCACTCTAAGTGCAGGGCCTGCCGAGCTTGCGCCCACCCGGAATTCACGCTGGCCCACGAGCACCACACACAGCCCTGATTCCTGCCCGCGCCTCTCTCTCCATACCTCCCCGCAAGCAGAGGGAGCCAGCTCTGGCATTGGCCAACCCAGAGAGGGGCTCCCACAGTGCAGAGGTGGGCTGAAGGGCTCCTCAAGCATGGCCAGAGCGGATGCTGAGGCTGAGGAGGTGCTCAGAGCAAGCAAGGGCTGCTAGCACGTTGTCACCTCCCATTATTATAAATTAAGACAAACATACTCACTTTTTTCACAAAATCACCTAGTCAATAAGTGCAGTGTTAATAATAGTTTTTCTAGATATCTCTAAACCACATACTATTTGGTTATGAGGTTCATCAAGTGCATAGTGTTCATAGTAAGTCATGTTTCTCTACTTTTTTACCCATATTCTGATAATAGATTCTTATTGGTTACTTCAGAACACTTTTTTCATGCCGATGGATAACATACACTAAGATTACACTGAAAGTCCTGGTACGTCTCCTAAATAGTCTCCTAAAGGCTAGCTTGCTGTATTTCTCAGCCATTTTCTTATTTTTTAAAATGAATTAATAATCTTATTTTAGAACACCCCACAACAATAGTCTTAATGGAAGTTTTATCAAATCAAAATAAATATCCAAGAATTCTGATTGCAGCATGGATGTAAAAGGAACTTGGAAGTTGTCAGGCCTGTACTTTAAACAAGAAAAAACTGAAAACCAGTTATTTTACTTGGAACCATTAGTGAACTGAAGTAGCATAGTAAACTTCCACTTTGAAATCTTGGAGACAGATGGATGCACAGATTCACAGCTGAGCTCTACTAACCTAGGACAGAAGTTGCTAGAGACATAACTTGGTAGGAACACTTGTTTGGTAATTTTGATATGTTCTGGAGGCTGATTGTAGACAAACATGATAATGGAATAACCCCATGGAGGAACAGTCTTAGGAACACATCCATACTTTCCTGGATATTAATTCCAGGAACCCTACCCAATTCTTATTTCTCATGTTGAAGATTCTAGAAATATTCCCTTATGACACCAACAATGAAAACAGAAGGTAACCAACTGTGAAATATGCTCAGAGCATTTTCCATGTCATAGCTTACTCTCTAGGGGAAACGATTTTCCAGAGCCTATTCCACCTAGGAGAAGTATATTACTCCTCCTCTACCCCAAGCTAGCTTTCCTGTCTCATCTAAGAAGGAAAAGAAAATACCACTGTAGAAACACTTATGAAGGTCAAAGCCCAGACACATAGTCCACTGAAGGTCTAAGATTTAATCATGAGACTGTAAAATGCTTGCTTTCTCCCACATGGTATCAAAACACCAATAAACCTCCAATGTAAGAACAATGAGTTGCAGCTTAAGAGGTACAAGCTGCAGATGTTCTCTAAGGAAGAATACATGAAGAAGTACAAATCCAAACGTGCAGGCAAAATAAGAATGCTAGAGGAATTTGAAACCTAAGACATCTGCAGATACAATAAACATTAAGCACAGCACAGTTCCTACCCAAAGTAGCATAAACTCTCAAATTAAAGGCTGATTTACCTCATTTCCAATTGCAATCTAAACTATGTTCAGTTTTAAACAAAAAATTTCAAAGCATGCCAAAAAGCAAGAAACAAAACAATCTGGAGAGACAAAATAAGTATCATAGTCGGGATGAGGTACAATGCAGATCTTAGAATTATTACACAGGGAATTAAAACTAACCATGATTAATATATTAAGAGTTCTAATGGACAAAGTAGATAATATGCAAGAATAGGTAGTAATTTAAGCAGAAAGATGGAAATTCTAAGCGATAATCCAAAACAAATGCTGGAAATAAAACACTCTAACATAAAGTAAAATATATATCCCATGGGTTCATCTGTATACTACACATAGCTTGAAATAATTAGTGAGCTTGAAAGTAAACCAAAAAATTTCCAAACTGAAATGCAGAGAGGGAGAAAAAGAAACAAATGAAACAAATAGAAAAGTTACATAGTATGTAAAAGTCTAAATACATCAATAATTACTTCAAATGTGAATGGTCTAAATACACCATTTAATAGAGAAAGATTATCACATAGATAAAATAAAACAAGGTTGAACTATATATTTTCTATAAGAATATACTTCAGGAAGACTCAGATAGATTAGTAGTAAAAAATGGAAAAAAATATTCCATGCTGACATTGATCAAAAGAAAGCTAGAATAGATATATTAATTTCAGGCAATTCAACTTCAGAAAAAGGAAGATTATGAGGAAAATCAAAAGTATGCATACTGATAAAGGGGCAAATTCTCCAAAAAGTCATAATTCTAACATGTGTTCACCTAATAACAGAGCATCAAAACACATGAAACTAAGCCTCACAAAGCTGTAAGAATAAAGACACCAATAGATTATTACAGTTGGAGACTTCTTCCCCATCTTTTATTAATTGAAAGATCAAGCATATAGACAATACAACATTATCAATTAACATGATATAATTGATATTTATATCTAAATCTATCAAACAAATTCTTCTCAAACTCAAATGGTACAATAACGAAGGGAGACCGCATTCTGACCCATAACATATTTGAAAAATTTCTGAGGAATAGAAGTCATACAAAGTATGTTCTCTTATCACAATGGAATTAAGCTACACATTAATAACAGAGCAACAGCTAGAAAATCCCACACAAATGAAATAATGTACTTCTAGGTAGCACATGGGACAAAGAGTGCTCAAGAAAACTTAAAAATTATTTTAAACTAAGAGAAAATGAAAATATTACATTAAAATTCCAGGGATGCCGTGAAAGCAGTGTGTAGAGGAAATTTTCTAAGTGTGTTAAGTGCATTAACAAAAAGGAGAAAGATCAAAACTCAATACCCTATTTTTACCTTAGAAAACTAGAGAAAAAAAGATATATTTACATCTATGTAGGATAAAGAAAAGAAACAGTTAATATTAGAGCAGAAAACAATGAAATTAAAAGCAAAAAAAATAGAGAAAATCGCTGAAACCAAATTTCATGCAAGGAGAAATAGACAATCTATTAAAAAATCAATAGTTTATAACTTTTCACAAAAGACAGCATCCAGGCGAGACGATTTCACTGGTGAAGTCTACCAAACATTTAAGGAAAAAATGATGCTAAATCTCCAAAATACTTCCCAGAAAATGCAAGCAGAGAGAACACGTTCTAATTTATCCAATGAATCCAATCAGAGAAAGATACTATAAGGGTGGGATATTTCTCATGAACATAGATGGGAAAATCCTCAACAAAATATTAGGAAATTGAAACTAACCATGTATAAAAAGAATTTATACACCACAACCAAGTAGTATTTATGTCAGTTACCCAAGTCTGAGATAATATTCTAAAATCAGTTAATATAATCTATCATATCAATAGACTAAAAAAGAAAAATCATACGACTGCTTCTATTACATAGAAAAAGCATTTGACAAAACACATCACCACCATTTATGATCAAAACTCTCAATGAACTAGAAATGTTTTTAAAAAAAGTCAACTTAGCAAACACTGCATGTTCTCAGTCATAAGTAGGAGTTGAACAATGAGAACACATGGACACAGGGAGGGGAACATAAAACACTGGGGCCTGTTGGGGGGTGGCGCGGGTAGGGGAGGGATAGCATTAGGAGAAATACCTAATGTAGATGACAGGTTGATGGGTGCAGCAAACCACCATGACACCTGTATACCTATGCAACAAACCTGCACGTTCTGCACATGTGTCCCAGAACTTAAAGTATGATAAAAATAAAAAAGAAAGAAAAGTGATACAATCAATTTGGAAGAAAATTTGGCAGTTTCTTATAAAACTAAAGACAGTCTTAACATACAATTCAACAATATTGCTCCTAGGTATTCACACAACTGATTAGAAAACTTATGACCACACAAAAACCTACACATGAATGTTCATAGCATCTCTACTCATAACCACCAACAAACTGGAAGCAACAAAAGATATCTTTCAATAAATGCATTTTTAAACAAACTGGCACATTCATACAACATAATATTATTCAGCAATAAAAATAAATAAGTTATCAAGCCACAAAAATATATATAAATTTCTTATAAATATTGCTATGTAAAAGAAGCCAGCCAAGAAAGGCTATGTACTATATAATTCCAATTATACAATATTTCTAAAAAAGCATTACTGTAGAGATGGTAAAATGATGAGGCTTTGAGAGGGAGAATTGTATAATTGAAAAACAAGAGGTCCTTAGGGTGGTGAAACTATTCTGTAGAATAGTTTACTGATTGATATATGACATTGGGCATTCGTCAAAACCAATAAACCTTTATAGCAAAAAAAGTGAACATCAATTAATACAAATTAAAAAAATATTTTAGAAGATCAGGGTACCAAGGATAGAATGTATAACATGAGGATAACAATCTAACAGTATTATAAGCATGTAAAACAATGTCAGTGAAGGGGAAGGGGGTACGGATAGGCTAACTTAAGTAACTTTGGAAATGAATGAATTCCCTAAAATGAAACATGAAAGAAGTTGCACGTAAGCACTGCATTCTAGTTTGTAAAGTTGTTTCCCATAGATTAACAATTCTGATGGACCAAAAATTTCTTTCTACTGTATATGTGTACTGGAATTAAACAAGGAAGTGGCTGTTGAATGGGGAATGCAGCAGATATCTCAAACTGTTGAAGTGAGGAGTTATGCTTAAGCAAGAGAAAGAAAGTAGAATGATCCATGTGGCAATGTATTAGAGTTGGAGGTAGCACTATGAATTCATATTTAACCTAATATAGATACAGATTTTTACATGTAGAAATAACTATAGATAAGTGAATATATAAGGGTTATTACACAAACATATATTTCCTTGCTGTATTAGCTAAGAGTGCTTAGAAGCGCCAATACCACAGTAGCAATGAGTATTAATACATCAACTACCTAGGACCCAGATCTTGTTGATAATACTCTATTCCAATAAGAGGAATCAGGACTATTGAAGAAATGGCTGATTGTATGACTAGGGCAGAAAATATACAAGATAAACCTGAAGCATATCGTAAGACCAGGAAATAATGAAGTGCTTAGGAAAACAAAACAAAACATGCAATAAAACACACAACCACGAGTTTATGTCAAACGACACAGAAGCCAACTAAAAAAGCTTCCAATAGCCAAAGCTGAAACAATTTATCTTTAAATATAGTATTGGATTGACAGGCATTTGGGTTGGTTCCAAATCTTTGCTCTTTAGTGAATAGTGCTGCAATAAACACACATGTGTATGTGTCTTTATAGTAGAATGATTTATAATCCTGTGGGTATAGACACAGTAAAGAGATTGCTGGGTCAAATGGTATTTCTGGTTCTAGATCCTTGAGGAATCGCCACACTGTCTTCCACAATGGTTGAACTAATTTATGTTCCCACTAACAATGTAAAAGTGTTCCTATTTCTCCACATCCTCTCCAGCATATGTTGTTTCCTGGATGAAGAAAATGAAGCACATATACACCATGGAATACTATGCAGCCATAAAAAAGGATGAGTTCATGTCCTTTGCAGGGACATGGATGAAGCTGGAAACCATCATTCTCAGCAAACTAACATAGCAACAGAAAACCAAACACCGCATATTCTCACTCATAAGTGGGAGTTGAACAACATGGGAGAACACATGGACACAGAAAGGGGAACATCACATAACAGGGTCTGTCAGAGGATGGGGGAAAGGGAAGGAATAGCATAAGGAGAAATACCTAACGTGGATAATGGGTTGATGGGTGCAGCAAACCACCAAGGCACTTGTATACCTATGTAACAAACCTGCACGTTCTGCACATGTATCCCAGAATTTAAAGTATAATAAAAAAATAGTATTGGATTATAATTCTAGCTGTAAGATAAATAAATATGATTCTATTTGATGCAAATTTATAATTGAATAAATAAATATATGGTATAAAATAGAAATTTTTCATACAGAAGAATTATTATTTTTGTAGCTACTCTACCCTCAAGGAGGTGGATCAAAACTCTGTTTTTTAGTGTAGACTGTAAATAGTTACTTCTTCTAATGAGTGTATTTCTTCTAAAGATTGTATTCTAAAATGAAAATAGTTACTTTATAGTGAAGAAACGTCAACATGTGATCAAGATTAGCATCAACAGTGATGTCAAGTTGTTACTATGTACCTTTGATCTGATGAAATAAAATGAAACTATACCTTTATGGCCTTTTTCTCAGGAAGATAAAACCCCAGTCTAATCATGAGACACATCCCAATTGAGGAAATTTAAAAATACACCTATTAGTCCAAACTACCTCACCAAACTATCAATGTCATGAAAAACAAATAACACATTCAAGAATTCTCACAGTCAAGAGGAATCTAAGGAGATGTGACTATTAAATGTCATGTGGTATCCTGAAAGAGAAAAAGCACATTAGGTAAAAACTAAGAAAATTTGAATAACATGTGGTTTTTAGTTAATAATAATGTATCAATATTGATCCATTAATTCTAACAAATATAACATTCTAATGCTGGATGTTAGTAATAGTGATACGCGAGGCGGGCAGGGAAGTGCTGGGAGGAGAAAGGCAGGATTCCTGGCCAGGGCTCCACCCTGGGGCCTGTGCCCAGGGACCTAGGTGAGGACAGGCACTCCTGTTTTTACGCACAAATGTTGCATTTTCCAAGACCACTCTGGCCTTCCATGCCCCCATCTTGTGCCCACAAAAACCCCAAGACCATAGTGGACGTAGACATGAGTGGCTGGACATTGAGAGGAACACATGTGCAAAAGAATACACCAACAGAGTCTGGTAGGCCATAGACAATGAAATGACCTGGACACCTAAGAGAATTCAGTCGAGGGCAGTTGGAGGAAAACCCAGCTGCTGAGTGGCCCGACTCCAGAGGAAGACCACCTTCCCACTCCAGTCTCCTTCTGGCTCCCCATCCATCTACTGAGAGCCACTTCCACCACTCAATAAAGCCCTGCGCTCATTCTCCAAGCCCACATATGATCCAATTTTTCCAGGACACTGGGGCAAGAACTCTGGGATACAGAAAGGCTTCTCTGTCCTTGTGATAAGGCAGAGGATCTAATTGAGCTGATTAACACAAGCCACCTGCGGACAGCTAAGCTGAAAGAACACACTGTAACACACGCCCACTGGGGCTTCGGAAGCTATAAACACCCAGCTGTAGGTGCTGCGGTGGGGTCAAAGCCCACGCTCCCACAACCTGCCAGTCTGCATGCTCTCCCTAGGGGTTTGAGCAGCTGGACTCCGAAGAAGGGAGCCACACGCCCATCGCACACCCTATGAGGAGGATAAGGGAAAACTCCCATTTCAATAGGAGGAACTGGTATAAGATATGTCAACTCCCTGTAGTGTGCATATTTTACATGTTGGAAGATGGCTTAAATGCTAAAGTTCTTGATAATGTCTTGTTCTACTCTCCGTATTGAACAGCCCACATCAGCAAGAGAAATGATGAGGGCAGACAGAACGATTTGTGATGAGGTTGCCTAAATAATTCTCAGTCCAGTCAAACTTAGGCTGTGCATAAGATAGTAAATTCTAGATTACCCCAGGCATTAGTTTCTACAAAATTGATACAATGATTGTAGTAGGGAAAACACATAGACACGGATGTACATTTTTTTAACCACACTAACTTGATCATATCAGTAAAAAACGCAATAGACTAGTGAAACCTGGAAGCTCTTGGAAACAAAGACTCAAGATTATATAATATTAGTTTCTCAGTTTCTTTGATATCTGGCAAAAAGCCCTACCAATTTCCTGCCCCGTATATTTGAAAAAATGGAGCAAACTCCAGAATGATTGTGTTTACTACATGTATAAGAACAATTTTCACCCTAACCCTACCATAGCAATTCAATTTTCATAAGGCGGGACAGATGCCAATATAACCCCAAATGGGAAAGTCCTAGTAAAAGCTTCTCCTAGATACTAATTTTACTTGACAGGTGTGTGTTGTTTCCTTTCAAATCTGTGGTTTAAGGACCAAAAAGCACCCCACTGTTTTTCTTCTTTTTTTTCTTTAAAAAAATTATATTTTAATTAAACCATTATAAGAACCATTTAAATGATTTGAAATTGAATAATCTCTCTGAAAGAAAGTTACAGCAGCAAAAGTGTACATCTGGAAGTGACTATAATATAATAAAATCAACCCACACTAAATACTCAAAATTTAAGAAGAGTCAAAACACAGCATTATTTATAGATGATTACAAAGGAAAGTTTAAACATTACAGAGTTAAGCTTTTGTATAACACATGAGTTTTGACCTGCTGTGCTTAAACCACTTCAGCAATCTGTTTTACTTCTTTACTCTTCTCTGTTTATATTTCTTTACAATATTCCCATCTCCTCATGATTCAGAGTCAGAGTTAACTACAGTGATGGGCCACACAACAACGTTTTGGTGAATGACAGACTGTATATATGATGGAGACCCCATAAGATTATAATACCATATTTTTATTGTATCTTTTCTATGTTTAGATATGTTTAGATACACAAACACTTACCATTGGGTTATGATTGCCTGCAGTACTCAGTACAATAATATGCTGTACAAGTTTTTAGCCTAGAAGCAATAGGCTATACCATACAACCTATGTGTGTGGTAGGCTATACCACCTAGGTTTGTGTAAGTGCACCCTATGATGTTCACACAATGACAAAATAGCCCAATAGCATATTTCTCAGAAGAATCCCTGCTGTTAAGCAACACATGACTGTATTTAATATTTCCTACTTCCCTTTGAATGTGTCTTGGTGGGGAAGAGAAACAGAACTACAAGGGACTCAGACACACTGTAATGGAGTTTTCAGACATGAATTTCAAAGCAATTATGTTTAATATTTCAGAAAATAAAAGACAAGAGAAAGAATTCTGTTAGTAATACATATACAGGGAATATATATTTGCAACATGTGTAACTGACAGACTCCTACAAGTCATAAGGAAAAAATTCAGACAACCCAATAGGAAAAAAAATAGCATGGGACTTGAATAGCAATTTCACATAGTATTATAGCCAAAAGTCATTAATTTGTGAAAAAGTACTCAGCTTCATTAGTCATCCGGGAAATGCACATTAAAACAGCAATTAGCTACCTCTAAATGCATACCAGAATGTCACAAATTTAAGAGTGATAATACCAAATGACAGTAGGAAGTGGAATAGTGGGAATTCTCTTGCAATGCTGATGGGAGCATAAATTTTTACATACAACAAACTTAGGAAAAAACTTTGGCAGTTTTTTCAATGGTTAAAAAATATGCACACAAAGTACACCCAACAATCTTACTTCCAAGTATATACCCTCCTAATTTTTAGGTGTATGTTCAAATGTTTTGTTGAACAAGATTCACAGCAGGCTATTTATTTCTCAAAGCCAAACCTGGAAATACTACAAATACCCAGGAACAGTAAAACTGATCAATAATTTGGAATCTCAACAGTACAAACTTCCCAGCAATAAAATATAAAAACTATAGCTCCAAAGAGCAACTTGGACATAATTCACAAATAAAACTGTACATACAAACTTGAATCTTTTATTTGCTAAATCCACAATGTCTACATATGTCAAAGCATCATGCTGTATATGATAAATACATAGAATTTTTGTCACATAAAATAAATAAATTAGGGAAAAAAGAAGCCAGATACAAAAAGATACATAGTAAAGATTTAATGTATATGACAAAAGCAGACAAACATACAGCATTATGAATTATGACTTTCTGAATGAGAGAAAGGGTAGTAAATGGGAATTAATATGATGGAGACTTCTATGGCATTGGTAGTGTTCTAGTTATTAATACGAGCACTGGTTACATATATTTGTTCATGCTGTGGTCATTCTTTCAATTGATAATTATTATTGGTGCATATCTACGTATTTGCATTAAACCTGAATAAAAATTTTACAGCATGATTCATGTTTACTGAAAAATATATCCAAATAAGGGTGCAAGATATTATATAAAAAGGAAAGTATAACATTTACCAAATATTACTCTTTATACTATTGTTCAACTTAATTATTTTTGCACAAAACTTAGACATAAGTATGTTTCTAGAACTGTAGCATTTTATCGATTTCTATCTACCTCATACTTTCTGAAGGAGAGTGTAGCATTCCATTCTATAGGTTATTTCATATTCTTTTCTATTACAATTCTGCAAGGAGTATGCAGGCATCTCCACTTTAGTATTCATGTAAAATTGGATAGACTCTGAATAAATGAATAAATAAAAATGATGCTAATTTGATAGATATTGCCAACAAACTGACATTGAAATACTTTCTGTTTCTCTATACCCTGCCAAGACTTTATAAATAAAAGACAAGAAGATATGGCCTTGATCCCAGTGTATCTCAGGAAATGAAAAGAAAAGGAATCAAAGGATGGGAGGACCCTTTCAGTGACACAACATTGAGAGTATACAGGTTTTTTTTGTGTGTGTGTGTGTGTGTGTGTGCTGCTGTTACTACAACAGAGAAGGTCCCTTTCTGGGGCAATTTTTCCTAAATTGTAAATTTTAGAAAGAAAGAATATGGTTGCCCTAGTGTGTTTCAGGACTTTTTGGCCTTAAAAAAAAAAAAATCAGTTTTCTCTAGCCAGGTGAGTTCTTTTAGAAAATCCATGGTTAGATGCCCACTTCTGTGTGCCTAAGGCCATTTCCATAAAAGACCAAAGCAAGAATGGTGAATTTGGCTGCCTCCCTGAAGAAGGACCTTGTGCTGAGTGTTCTTAGTCATTTTATTCTTCATCATTTTGTAAGTGAAAAAATAACTATTTTTCAATTGTGATTCTTTAAATCTGAAATTTTGGGCATTAGACACGCTTATTTTTCCTTTCTCTAAAATACCAAATGTCTCTTTTCTGCTTCAATTTAGCTATAATTTTTTACATTTTTGAAAAATATTCTTATGTTGAAATATTAGAGAAATGTTTATCTTTTATATAAGGACTAAATTTTCTCAGTCTAAAATTTGAATTGTCATTTTTTAATGGCACTTCTTTGCTCGTGCAAAAATTTATATTGTCTGTAACCAAATTAATCAATCTTTCCTTTTGTTATTTTGGTTTTATTTTTAAAAGGACTTCTTACTTCAAGAATATAAATTCTATACTATTAACATAAAATACATTTTCCTTTTTATCTAATAACTATGGTTATGTTCCCCCAAATTAAATTTTTTTAACTTTTTATCTGGGAAATAGCTCTTTATTCTTTAAAGTTTAGTTTTTTATCTTCTGAGCAGCTTTCGCTCTCTTTATTTTTCTTTCCATCGCATGCTACTTTTATATAAAATATTTCTGTATTAACTTGCACTTATCTTTCTTGGTTATAACTTATTTATTTGCTTTTTTCCTGTCTGATTTCCTAGAAAGTATCTAACACAGGAATGTAGTAGATCTAATATGTGCTGAATTAAAGACTTGCCCCCAATAGGCACACTTTAATCAGGTTTCAGGATTGAAATCTTACAACTCTTCCAGGATATTGGCAACCTAGTTAAAACATCTTCCCAACATCTATCAGAAAGAATAGATGTCTCTCTCCTGAATTTCTCTAGCATATTGTTTTTACCTCTATTACTATAATTACCAAATTTTGGTACTTTAACTCTATGTACATAATTTTTTTCCTCTAGCCTTCTATTTGTAAATTGCCTGAAAGATATTTGCCATTAAAAGGAGAATTTTATTTGAAATTTTGCAAATAATATGAGTATATCAAAGCAGTGTTAATATTAGAAATACACTCTTCTGAAAGTTTCAACCTAAGATCTCCATCTAGCATAGTCAGATAAGCCCCCCAAAATTATAATCGTTGTATGATTTATAAAATTTGAAGTATCTTTCTTCTTTTCTTTCAATTTTCATTTGACTGAACTGGCCTTTTCACCTTGGACATTTCAACAAGCTCACTGCTCTTTCAGTTGACACTAACTGATAACAACTGAACACTGCCACCTCTCAAATGCTGATCATTGACCTGCCTCATTCTCCTTGATCAATGTTGACAGCCTTATACTACCCTTAAGCACTTCCCATTTCTTGTTTCTGCCAGGGGGAAGTGCAATTCATTTTACAACATCCACTAATAAACTGACAAATCCCTCCTCGCCACCCTGAAATGTATCTACCAGAGCCCAGGGAATGGGTTACAAGCAGGTTAGAAATCAGAGCCCAAAGACAGGTTTTCCTAATGCTTTATAACTCTTCTTCAGCACTCCAAACCCTTTTTATTTCACTAGGCTGTTACACATTTTGGAGGGCAGGTGACAGTGGGGCCAAATAAAGGAAAATGTTTTCATCCTCACAAAGCTCCTTCTCAGGGGCTAGATTGAACTAGATTGGGCAGTGGGTCACGTTATTCCCAAGGTTCAACATCTACTTCAGTAAGATAAGCAAATGTGCTAATTCTAGCCCTTTGGTTTGGTTTCAGCCACTTTGGAATCATGAGACTTTTATTCTTTCCTAACCTTAACTCTGCTTTTCCCCATGCCCAGGACCAGCTGGTGAAGCAGCCCTAAAAGCCCAAGAGCCTCTTGTCTATTTCCACAGTCCCTCCCCTCACAGAGCTGTTCATCACTTCCACTAAATCATTCCCTCTTGGCAGCCTTTGCTCCACACACAAATGTAATTTCTTCATTGCAACCCTAAACTGCAGGGCTTGTTTCCCAGGCTTTTTCAGTTTCCCTGAATGCTGGAGCTGAGCTATACTAAGACGTACTGTACCTCACTTTCTTCAGGCTGGACAAAACATCTATGCCTCATGTTTTCCCTTTTCTCCTTTATTTACCCACAATCTCTCTTTGAGGGCTCCATCATTCTTCTTCTAAATGTCTTCAAAGTCATTCATATTTAAAAATGTCCTAATGATCTTGCAATCCAACACAGTGGAAACCTGTTTTCTCTGTCATTTTCTTCTTAAACAAGTTTAACAAAACATACAGTCACTGTCATTTCTTTACTCATTGTGTTTATTACTGTTTAATGAGAAATAGCTCAATAGCAAGACAAAGTACCAGACAATAGTTCAGCACTAATGAGTGTTCAAATATTGCCATATTTGCTTCCTAGCTTTTAAAGGAAGTTAAAACTATATATAATAACCTACCTCAACAACTCTCTGCAATCCAATTTCCCTCCTTTCTAGTCTAGAGGTAAATACTATGAATATATTAGATAGTTTCATGTTAACGCATATTTAATTCAAGTGCGTATTTATATACTCACAAATTATTTACCATAGTGTTTTGTAGTTTAAAATTGTATAAATAGTATTTGTTTCTTTCCACATCTGGATGTTTTCTCTCAATATGATGTGTTTTTTTGTTTGTTTGTTTGTTTTTTTCTGAGATGGAGTTTCGCTCTTGTTGCCCAGGCTGGAGTGCAATGGCATGATCTTGACTCACTGCAACCTCTGCCTCCTGGATTCAAGCAATTCTCCTGCCTCAGCCTCCTGAGTAGCTAGGATTACAGGCATGCACCACCATGCCAGACTAATTTTGTATTTTTTTTAGTAGAGATGGGGTTTCTCCACGTTGGTCAGGCTGGTCTCAAACTCCCAATCTCAGGTAAGCCTCCCGCCTCAGCCTCCCAAATTGCTGGGACTACAGGCATGAGCCACTGTGCCTGGCCTCAATATGATGTTTTTGAGGTTTATCAACATTGGTACATGTAGCTCAAGTTAATTTATTTTATTGTATACATGTAATATTTTATGGCATAAATATATCACAGTTTACTCATCAATTCTTCACCTGACAAAAAGTGGCTCAGTTGTAATCAAGATTTGGAGGTGGAGGCGGGCGGATCAGAAATCAGAGACCGGACCACGGTGAAATCTCTCTACTATAAAATAAAAAATTACCGGTGTGGTGGCGGGCGTGTTCACTACTTTTGGGAGCTGAGGCAGGAGAAGGTGTGAACCGAAGGCAGAGTTGCAGTGAGCGCGATTGCGCCACGGTACAGACTTGCGACAGGCAGGACCTCTCACAAAAAAAAAACAACTTAAATTGCTCTTTGTGTTTTTGTTGTTATAAACAACAGTTCAGTCTGCATGCTTATTCTGTCTCCTTATGCATGTGTTTGAGAGATTCTCTAGGATATTCCCTAGAACTGGAATTCCCAAGTCATAGTGCATAGTTATTTTATCAAAAATGTATATTGTCAAATAACTTTCTAAATATTTGCTATAATTTGCATTTTGCCAGCATTGAATGCATCTTCAGGATAATGCATATTATTATTAAGACTAAATAACGTTGGGATCTCTAGTATTTGATGATTTAATGAGTGTGAAATGAATTGCTTTCATTTTAGTTTGCATGTTCCAGGTCACTGTGGTAATTGAGCATCCTTTTATGTTTTATAGCCCATAGAGTTGACTTCTACTATTAATTTACAGTTTCAAACACTTTATCATGTTCTTAACCATTCTAACTTTTCTTATTACTGATTTTAGATGACATATAGATACATCTATATCCTGACATTTCTTTCTCCTTCCTGGTTTGTGATTACATTTGTATATAATTTGATTGTTATGCAAATATTTAGATATAAATGTTACTTTTTTAAAAATTTCTTCTTTTCTGCTGGAGTTTCTTTTTTCTCTGAGAATAATTCAGTTACACTTTCTGGAATTCACTGTGGTTGAGAATTATCTCTGCAATCTTGCTCTTTTTTTTTGAGACAGAGTTTTGCTCTTGTCACCCAGGCCTCAGTGCAATGGTGTGATCTTGGCTCACTGCAGCCTCTGCCACCTGGGTTCAAGCAATTCTCCTGCCTCAGCCTCCTGAGTAGCTGGGAATACAGGCATGTGCCACCATGCCTGGCTAATTTTTGTATTTTAATTAGAGACAGGGTTTCACCATATTGGCTAGGCTTGTCTAGATTGCCTGACCTCAAGCAATTCACATGCCTCGGCCTCTCAAAGTGCTGGGATTACAGGCGTGAGCCACCACGCCTAGCCAGGTTTGCTCTGGGGTATGCTCTGGGGTCACATCCAGATGAAGCATCAGGGTGCAATAACATAAGGTATAAGCCATGGGGAGAAAGAATGGAAAGAAATGGGGAAATATGGGTGGAGATTGGGTCAGTGAAAAAGAAGAAAGAAAGTTGGTGATTCTATAGAGTAATTTTGGTCTGTGATCTAGGAAATGACTCCTCAAATACTAAAAGGAGTTGGATGTATATATGGACATCCAGGGTGGAATATACATTGTAGGCCCAATTCTCACCTCTTCCTAATCCCAGGACTATCTGCAAGAGTAGTTAAAAAGATTGTCTCAGCACACAGGTGTGCATGCTATTGGAGAAGCACTGCTCTTCACTGGGTTTTCTGAAGATATTAAACCTCGGTAGAGCCATGTTTGGGAATAACTATAGACCCT
The DNA here is from genome assembly GCF_009828535.3 of Hylobates moloch. Lineage (NCBI taxonomy): Eukaryota > Metazoa > Chordata > Mammalia > Primates > Hylobatidae > Hylobates > Hylobates moloch. The sequence continues at coordinate 91,992,447 of NW_026652284.1, forward strand.
GTCTGTACTTAATAAAGTCTCAATTCCATACTGTGCTTCATATATCAGGGTGTTTGGATTGCATAAGTGAAATCAAAAGATAAGCTTTTATTTTTTCAACAATTTTGATTAGAATTTAAAAACAAAATACTATATATGTTGAAGAATTTTGTCATAATTTTTGACATACGTACTTTAAGAATTCAGATATCTTTGCTTTGCTTCACAGAAAGTATGAAGGATAAAAAACAGAATATCTCCATTCTGGTAATCATAATATTATGAGTAAGAAAATCACTGCTTTAAAATCAATATACAAATTTACCCACAGAAAACAAGCTGGAAGATTATTTTTTAGAAAGTGTAAGGATCATTTGCAAACATTCAAAGGTTAGGAAGGAACACAAGAGAAAAAATGCACACAGACTACAGTAAAGCATTCACAACAGAGAAAGGCTGACCAACAAGGATATAAAGAGAAGTGCAAACTCACTAGTAATCAGATAAAGTCAAACAATGAGATTCGACATGAACACCATCAACTTGGCCAAAATAAGAAAGTCAAGTAATTACCATATCAAGAATATTGGAAATAAGAACCCCAGAGTTCTCATGAACTGCTGAAGGAAGTATCAATTTAAAAAGCTATTCAGGAAGACATCTAAATGTGTTTTGTGAAATTGTGTATATTCTATGACAAACACTTCTCTAAGTATATAAAACCTGAGAAATGGTTTGCATGTTTTCTTTTTATTTTCTTTTATTTTATTTTTGTTGAGACAGAGTCTCACTCTGTCACTCAGGCTGGAGTACAGTGGCACCATCTTGGCTCACTGCAACCTCCGTCTCCCAGTTTCAAGCGATTCTCCTACCTCAGCCTCCCTAGTAGCTGAAATTACAGGCGCACGCCACCATGCACATTTTCATAAGGAATCTTATATAAGATTTTTCCTTGCAGATTCCTTATAAGCCTAAAACTGAAGACAAATTGTCTATTTTCAGGAGGAAAGTAAGTAAAATGTGGCAAATAAACACAGTGAATTACTGTGAACTTGCCAGTTTTTTTTTTTTTTTTTTGAGACAGATCTTGTCTGTCACCACCTGGATCATGGTCCACCTGGGTGACTGCAATCTGCCTCCAGGATCTCCTGACCTCGTGATCTGCCCTCCTCGGCCTCCCAAAGTGATGGGATTACAGGTTGAGCCACCGCACCTGGCCACATGGACCAATTTCTTAAATAAATTCCTTAAAATAAACCTCTGCCTCTCTCTCTGTCTCTGTCTCTCTCTCTCTCATCCAAAATCTGAAGGGTAGCCTAGCAGGTTGTGAAGAATTGATGTTGGAATTCAATATGGAAGACAGTCTGGAAGCAGAATTCCCTCTTCCTCAAGAGACTTCAGACTGTTTACTCGTAAGGCCTTCAACTGATGGAATGAGGCCCAACCATATGATGAAGGGCAATATACTTTACTCAGTCTACTAATTTACATGTTAATCTCATCTGAGAAAATACATCCATAGCAAAATCCAAACTGATGTTTGAAAAAATATCTTGGTACTATGATCTAGCCAAGTTGACATAAAATTAACCATCACAGTAATACCACAGGAAAATAGTTGTGCAGCTAGCCTGAAAACAGACAATCATGAGACTACAAGAAACAACTTTAAAAATCCCTATTTATTAATGCTATGCATACTTGGATGTTGACACACAATGCTGAAATCTCCATCCCTTTAATTAAGAGTTTAAAGAGGAAGAAATAAGCAGGATCCACAATTTGGGTTTCACTGTCAATGTGCCAAAATACATTATTCTGAACTTTGCATACTGATATTTTTTGACAAACTATAAACTCTCTTGTTCCTCATTTTGAATATTTTCTCTCTGCTTGATGACTATACCCCATTTTTTAAAACTTATCCACTGCATTTTTGCATCTGTTACTCTTCATCTCTTTGTCTACTATATACTATACTTCTTAGCTAATAAAAATGATTTCTAAAGTTCCTCACCCAAAATAAGACTTTTCTATTACTGTACATAACCCACTCAATACTACTTTCTTTCTAATTTTCCTCTCAACCACTAGAATAAAATTATCTCCATACTTTGTCTTCATTTCTGACTATTCATCCATCCTCAGCCTACCATAATGTTTGTCTGCTGTCCTTATCCCTCCTTCCGTTGAATTAGCTCCCACAAAGAGCATCAAAATACCTGGATTACCAAGCTTAATGGCTCTGGTGGAACCATTTACATTGTACCTAACTAAAATAAAATCTTCATGTCAGAAATAGAAATGACCTTAGTGGTCTTCACTATGACATTCATAGATGTAAAGTGGAGGCTCAGAGATATTTGAATTCAAACATAATGAATTTCATTTTCATGATTCATTAAATCTTGAAGAGCTAGATGCTGGAGTGAAGGAATATTGCAGATTTAGTTTAAGTCCCCATAGGTACTGATTATGTTTTAGCTAAGGAAGAAAATATCCAGTAACGGATCTGAGTAAATCAGATGCAGCAGCAGAGAGAAAGGTACACTAAATTATTTCTACTTTCTTTGACTTCTCGGATTCAACTCTATTTCACTGATTGATTAGCAACTTTCAAGGGACTTCTAGGTAAGTATACAAAGCAGACAAGAAAGCAGGAAGCTTGAGGTAAGTTGAAACAATTATGCTTCCTAAATTTTATTGTACTTTTATGGAGGATAGATTATTTAGAAATATATTGATCTGTTCATCAGGTTTTCTACTATTTTAATTTTGTATTTGTGTTTTAAACTTTTTATATTTTTATTGACACATTATAATTGTACATATTTATGTTGAACAATTTGATTTATTTTGATATACATATGTTATATATTGATCAAATCAAGGCAGTTAGTGTATTTATCACCCCATCCATTTATCATTTCTTTGTGGTGAGAACATTCAAAAGCCTCTCTTCTAGGTATTTTGTAAATATGCAATACCTTTCTGTTAATAGCCCTCACCCTACTGTGCAAGAGAACACCAGAGCTTCCTTCTAATTGTAACCTTGTACTCACTGACCAATTTCTCATCCTCCCCATTCCGCCCACCCACTCTCTGGAATTTTTTGTATTTTACTTTGCAAGAGAATATTCAGAATAATTTAAGAAAGAATCCTAAAAATATTTTTACATTTTTTTGTTATAATGTATACAATATTTTTTCTTTCCACTTTGTATATTCTAGTTCAGCATTTTTCATTGTGTTTTAAAATCAGGAGCATTCCTCAAGAGGTTGCTTGTTGTTGTTAGATGTTCAAGGAAGTGAACAATTTTATAATATGGAATTCTGATGATTTTAAAACTCAACTTGGAGATTCAAAATACACACCAGCTTAGTAAAACTACTGGAATCCTGAGTTTTTAAAGCTCTATTATTTTAAACAGTATTTTCTCAAAATGTTAATCGTGGAACTATCTTTTGAAAGCACATTAATATTTTAGAGATATCAGTATTATATTTTTAAATGCTCTGCTATTTTTAATTGTGATTAATATTTATGTACTTGATCCTTATATAATATTTCATTAATTTTAACAATTTTTTCTTTTATTCAGTTAAGCTTTTCAAGTATGTTATTGTTTATACTTATGGAGAATTTTATTACAATCTATCTGATAATCACTCTACTAATATGATAGTGTTAGATTGGCCTAAACATTTTTTTATTTTTTTTTAAGATGGAGTCTCACTTTGTCACCCAGGCTGGAGTGCAGTGGTGCCATTTCAGGTCACTGCAACCTCTGCCTCCCAGATTCAAGCAATTCTCCTGCCTCAGACTCTTGAGTAGCTGAAATTACAGGTGTTTGCCACCACACCTGGCTAATTTTTGTATTTTTAGAAGAGATGGGGTTTCACTACATTGGCCAGGCTGGTCTCGAACTCCTGACCTCAAACAATCCACACTCCTCAGCCTCCCAGAGTGCTGGAATTACAGGTGTGAGCAACCACTCCCAGCCTAGCCTAGACTCTAAATACAATAATAATACTATTCAATAGTGATAATAAGCAACTTTATTTTATTGATTTTAATGCAACTTTCTTCAATGCTGTATTGTGAATTCTTAGGTTAAGCGTGAATATTTATAACCTTTGAGCATGTAAATAATCTATTATTTGGGGGGTTGCATAAAGTTGCATCATTATGGAAACTGCCAAAACTTACAGAATAATCCTTTTTCTCAGCCAGAGCACATTATACTTTGATTATTCTACTCACCATGGCATAAACATTTTATGATTGCTAGCAATAGATACTGATCAATCTTTTCTATCTTATTAAACTTTTCCATCTTATTAAAAGTAATGTCCAACACCTATGAAGGGAAGAATACTGGCATCAGCCTACACTCACATTTGGCGTTTTATATTCACTTTGAATGTGTTTTAACAGAATTATCAGATCATTGGCTCCAACAATGAAAGATCATTGGCTCCAACAATTTTTTGTGTGTGTGTATTAAAAAAAAAAATAGAAGTGAAGCTGAGAAGTCAGAGGTTAAATTTCATGAGAAAATTTAATTCTAATCTTCCCAGGGACTCATTAGAACCTTTCCCAGATGTTTTTCTTTAAAAAAAGGGCGAGTTGTTCCCAAATAGATAAAGAAGTGGAGCCAGAAGAAACTATAAAAGGGTAACTTAAATAAATTTATTCTTTTTTAAATTCAAACAACAAATGTTACTTTGAAAAAGAACCTGGAGTTTATCAGCATAAGTTGCTTAGGAACAATGATAATAAAGTTACTAATAATACCTTTTACTACATTAAAAAAAAACATGAAAACTGATCATAAGTTTTAGTTTCCAGATTGCATATTCTGAAAACCTCCTGAATTAATTATATTTCTTTCTTAGCTTATTCACAAACTTGTTCTTCATTAGGATATGTTCCCCTGTTAAAATATACATTTTTTCTATTATTTTACATCTTTCTGTTATGAGACAAAAAGTCCCATAAATTTCAAAGATGAACCTTTAGAAAGGAAGTTATCAAATCTAATTAAAACTTTGTGATCAAACAAACAAACAAAAAAAACCTCTGTGATCAAAGACTACAAGGAAGATACCTGTGGCTACACAAAGTTAGATTTTTTTTTTAACTTGAGGCAGCAAAGGAAGATGCTTCTCAGCAACTCCATGGTACCAAAGAGAAAATTAGAAGGGGTTTATTGTAGTTGCCTTGTATTTAATTATTTGGGGAAGGGTTCAAGAAAGTGAGGGTTTATTTCAGATTGAATGCTATCAAAAGGTAGGAACAATCAGTGACTGGGCATTTTAATAATCATTTTCTAGAAGATAGAGTTAGAGAGACCACTAGTAAAAAAGTAGTAGTCAGCTGGGATGCTGGGAGAGGTTCAGTTATTTTTCGTGGTTGTGTAGTTTCCTTGTTTTGTTCTATATACACACATGATTACATACTGATGGCCTTGTTTTCATTTTGTTCTATCATGATCACAGGGTGACACTGTCTAATTGTTATTAACATTTAGAAGAATGTTTATACTCAGCACGGAATATGGCAGCCTAAAGCATGCATTCTCAGTTGGGGCCCTAGTGTTTTAAAGGGAGCAAAAATTGATTGTTGGATGTGAAACAGTCTTTGATATTACTGTGGTCTGTGGCTCTCTAGTACATTAACACATATATAGTAGTATCTCGGTACTATTACAATTTTAAGGGGGGCAGGGAGGGGCCTTTAGGAGAAAAATAGCTGAAAACGTTTTTCGGGAAGGTGAAAATGAAAAGAAAGCCAAGAAACACTAGATTAGACATTAGTAGCTAGCCTCCAAGTTTGTTTTTATTTTTATTTTTATTTTCCTCACCAGAAATATAATTATCTGGCCAGCATACAGGCTCAAAATGGCTCCCTATTGCTTAGTACAGGTAGGGTTTAGAATTCAAACCTATCTATGTCACAAAAATGCTGCTCGTCCCATTAAAAATTTTACCACACTTTCCCATCCCACAGTCACTTGGGATAAGTATTACAAAATGTCCTGGAGGGAGAATGGATTTGGTACCACTCCTTGTGGCATGAAGCATTCAGATTTGTACCCATGGTCTTCTGTCTCTTCCAGCTTTGATATCAGAGACTTGGTGTTTCTCTTATATTTTCAATTTCTTGAGAAAATAGGACTTCCTAGGAAATGAGTTGCTCTTAGGAACCAAAAGTTGGCATCCTACGGTACCGAGAGCTATAGTCACCAAACTTAAGCACAGTTGTGTGCAAAGAGCTGATATCTTTACTTATTGATAATGACAAGATTGAACAACATTTGTTTATTTGTCAATAGGGTAATCCAACAATTTGGAACTCAACCTTTTCTGTATTCATTTAGAATAACAGTATGCAAACTACTGGTATATTCTAGAGGGCATAATACTCCATCTGGTTAGAACTTCAAACTCAAACCTGGCTCCATATTAGTCTCACCTGGAGCACTTTAATAGAAAACCATGCCTGAATCCCACCCTGAACCAATTACATGATAGTTAAGAGGTCAGTCTGTAGTACTTTTAGAAACTTTAACTTCCTGCTATACTTTAGATATTTGACCCCTCCAAAGTTTATGTTGAAATTTGATCACCAATGCTAGAGGTGGGACCTAATGGGAGGGGGTTGGGTCATGGAGATGGAGCTCTCACAAATAGACCAATGCCCTTTGGGGAGGGATTGAGTGAGTTCTCACTCTAAAAGAACCAGGCACCTCTTCTCTCTCTCTTCTTTTTCCTTTCTCTCTTACTTCCCCACTTTCTTTCTTTCTTCCCCTCTCAGCATGTGATCACAGCACATGCCAGCTCTGCTTCACCTTTTGCCATGAGTAGAAGCAACCTGAAGCCCTCATCAGAGTAGATGCTGGCACCATGCTTCTTGTACAGCCCAAAGAACTGTGAGCCAAATAAAGCTCAATTCTTTATAAGTTACGTAGCCTCGGGTCTTCCTTTATAGCAACATAAACTGGCTAAGACACTCCCCCATTGTAATATATGGCTAGGTCAAGAAATTATTAATTTATCTGCAGTACAGTAAAAGAGATGTCCAGGCTATGCTGATCAAAGTCTACTGGAATGTAAAACTTTCAGCATAAATTCTCCCTTAATGCTTTCTATAAATTCCATTTTAGGACAGTGACATAGAATTTCTAATCCAGTGGCCTTGTCTGGTATTTACCTGACCCCTGGCCAAAGCAAGAGAAAATCTAAGGTTTAGAGTTTACTCAAAACCAGTCCTTTTCTTAGTGCCTCTCTTTCTTTTTCATATTAACTGATCTCTTCCACCTAGAGCACCAACTCAAAGTCTTCTCTTTTCACGTGAATATTATCAGTTACCTCAACGGGACATTTGGATTCTGAGCCCTCAGGAACGCCATACATTATAAGTAGTGTCCACCTCCTTTTAGGGTTGCTAATATCAATGTTATTATTTTTCTATTGACAGAAATTTCAGTGTCATAATGTAACTATTATAGTTCCATTTTTTCTAATCTACCATCTTGAATGAAGTTTGGATGTCAAAGCACTCTGGAAAGTAAATATTTCCCTGAGTTTAAAACTGCAGCCAGAGAATATAGCCTAAGGAAAGAAGATCTGGACACTAGATAGGGAGAACACAGTTGCCAGGAGAAAACTGGTGCCAAAGAATCTTCTCCACTACACGTGTATAGTAGTCTACCAGGAGGCCGATGTTTAATATAAAGAGCTGGGTTTCTGAACTCCGTGGGCCTGGATTGGAATTTGGTACACTGTTTTTACCTTTGTGACCTAGAACACAATATTAAATCTTGTGTCAAAAACGGGTTAATATTACTCACTTGAAAAGATAATCGGGAAGATTAGGCAAAATATATGTCATTTGTCTCCCCTTCCCCAGAGCTTACCCCAGTTTACATCACCTGGAAGGTGTTTATCAGTGAAATAATAGCAACTTTCTTTCTTCCCTATAATACATACTCCTACTCTCCTTGCCATTTTTATTAAGAAATCAATTTATGTTTATATATATATAACTTCTGATGTTTCTCCTTCATAACACTGATTACAATTGTGTTTAAATAACCAAATTGTTGAATGTCTCCCCTTCCTTCTAAAGTATAAGTTCTGTTATAACAGAATCGATATCTGACCCCTGTATACTTTCATTTCGATACCTAGCATAGTGTCCTGTGTACACATACACACACACACACATACATACCTGTGTGTGATAAGTGATTAAATATAGATTACAGAGCTTGCTGTGCGAAGCTTACTATTTTTATGCAGCAAGATAAAAGCAAGAAAATGTAACATAGACTATGACAGAAACGAGTACAGTTGAGCTCTGAACTTCAGAAAAGGCGTTCTGAGGAATTTAAGCCACAGATAAGGTCTTCAGTAACGAGGCAGATTTAGCCAGGAAATAAAAGTTTTAAACAGTGTTAGAAGCCTGAAGCTTGGACATAGGGATTCGATCTATATAAAGGCCAGGCTTAGGAATTTGGATTTTGTCTTTTAGACTCTGGAAATCCATCGAAAAATTTAAGCAGTTGAGACACACACCTGTCTATTTAACAAGTTAATAGATCACCCAGATTTATGTAAGGATAAATATTCACAGTGTTTAAAGATAAACAGGAATTTGCTAGTTGAATTGTTTAATGAACCAGTGTGATCAGAAGGAACTTCATACAGTGAATGAGGTAAAATGGATGTAAATTAGCAAATATCACTATGTCTAGAATGTATTACAAATGAAATATTAATAAATACAATTTAAGCCTTTTGAAAAATAAGATATTTTAAAAAGTGATAGTGGTCTATCTGGAGTATATGAGAAAGGCAAAACTATTCAACACACATTATTTATACGTAATAATAAATATTATTTATACATAATAATCTATTTTTCAATGAGACAAGAATCTCTGGGAATATATACTCTGTTTATAAGCAAGGATAGTTTATCAGGTTTGTCCACTAATAACTTGAACATCCTTAATGACCTTAGGATTCACCTTATCCTATTTCACCACCGTCAAGCAATCAGGAGCTCTCTCCACCAGGATAGGGAGCAACGTACAGCTAACTCCTTGACATTGTCTGGCCACTAGGATGCATTATCCCTTACTGTCTTTGGTTTTCAACAGTATGCAGAGCTTCCTGGGAAGTGGGGAGGGAGAGCTTCTCTTCCATATACTATTTGGCTTGCAAAGATTTTTTATGGGTCCTTCTAGTGAACGTACTTTTCCTGCTTATTACATCACCAATATTGTTAATGTAATTATAAATATGGGGTCATGGAGAGTCAGAGAGGGAGAAAGATCTCTTAAAGACACGGGGTGACAGTGCTGATTTGTATACACAATATTTTAATTCAAAGTCCTGTGATTTGAAATCTATAGCTCTGCTCTACAATATCCTATCCTAAGCCATTGCCTATGCAGCCAACAAGACCTTCATGGATTCATTAATGATGTGTATATCCATATCTATATATAAATTTAACATGTATATTTTGTACTCATCCATATACACATACTATGTTCATACATTATACATTCATTCATTCATTCACACATTAGGGAAGTAAGTGCCCATTTTAAAACGTACACATGCAACCTATTTACACACATTTCCGGATAGTAAAACAATTTTACTTTTTACTTTAAAAATATTTGTATTATCTGTACATAGAAAAACTTACTACTTTGTGATTAGACTCATTTTTAAATACTTTTTGAAACTTGCTTTTTAATCCATGACATATTGTAGACACTGATTTATAGCATCAGATTGAGATTTAATTTATTAATTTTAAATATCTGGATATTATATTCTGTTCTATAGATGACCATAATTTATCTAATAAGTCCCTTGAATGAATAGTTGATTTTTTAAACTAATACAAATAACTTTTATATAAATACATTGTTTGTGATATATATATATATAATATATATACTTATATATATACATATATATTTGCACAGTTGAATTTCTTTATAGGATACTTTTCTATTAATAGAATTGCTGGGCTAAAAATATGTTCAAATTTTGATAGATGTATTCAAGTATATGAAGAAATATCTTTTAGCAACTTACAAAGCTTTATTATATGGAAGCATGTTTTCAAACATCCCTACTAACACTCAGTATATCAGTTAACATTTGCTGTTTAACACATTACCAAAATGGCTTAAAACAACCATTCATTTACTTAATAGTTTTGTACATTGGCATGTTGAGCCAGGCTCAACTGGGCGTTTTTTCTGGGAAGTCCCAAAGCATACAACATTTTACAAGTCTCTGCTTACATTGTTTATGTTTGCTAACAACTCATCCACCAAACAAGTCACACAGTTAAGTCCAAATTCAACAAGAAGATAAATATATGTCATCTGTCAATGGGAGAATCTATCTATCTATCTATCTATCTATCTATCTATCTATCTATCTATCTATAAACTTGACCTTTTGATAGGAGAAGCTGCAAGTTAACATTGTAAAATGGATATACAGACAAGGATAAGAAGAATCTGTGGCCATTTTTGCAATACAACATAGTAATTACATATTAATAAATAACACTAAGTTAAGGTCATTGCCTAAGGACTTTGCATTTAATTGTCACAATAACCTATGAGAAAGGGATACAGCACTATTATCCACTTTACAGAAGGATAACTGAGGCAAATAGAAAATAGGTAACTTGCCCAGGCTTACTTAATCCCTTGCAAGGCGATTCTCATCTATATGCAGCTTCAGTATTCTATGGCATCTTAGTTTTAGTATTTTTGTTTTGTATGGTATTTAAGCCACAAAAATATTTAACAGTATTTTCCTCTCAAATATTTATGTATTTATTTATATTTTATTTATTTAAATATTTCTATCTCTAACAACATCCTCAAAAATTTATACAATCTATTAAATTCCATCTCTACTTCATAAAACGTATCAATTTTCAAATTTTCTGAAAAGTCTTTCCTTATTTTCAACATTATATTCTCACCATTCTTATCATTTTATTTCTATATTTTAAACATATATATATATATATTTGTGTATATATACACACACATCTGTGTGTGGCCATTTCATGGTGCAGATTATATTTTTCTTTTTTTTCTGTATTATACTGTGACTTCCTTGAAGGCATTCTCATGTTTAGAAACCCAATAAACACTAAATGCTTTTTTTGTTGTTGTTTTTAAATAAAAGAAAATACTTGTCCTTGAGCAACTCATTGACTTTTTGTGATAACACCTATGCAAACATTTGTCCATGTGTACTTGTTGAAATTCTACCTATTTTCTCAGGCCTTAACATTTCCCTTACTAATATTTCTAGAACTTCTCTTAATCTCTTTTTCCCAGATATTCTCAGAGGACATTATTTAAAGCATTGTCATAATACTTATTACTATTGAACATCTCCCTAGAACCCAAATTTTCTAGTACATAGCAGATTAGGAAATTGAAGAAATAAAGCAGGCTATTTTCCTTTACCAAAATTATTTTTAGCACTTCTTTAAGTCATGATTTTTTATTACTATAAAAATCTTGTGTGTGTTTAATATTATGCTAAATTTTAAAATAAATGCAATAGCACAACTGGCCTTGTTTCTCTCTACCAAACGCTTCCATACATTGTCACCAGATTAATCACTCACTCACAAAATCTATTTCTCTTTTCTCACCTCATAATATCAGCTTACAGAATTCCTAACTTCTCTTCAGTCATATTCCCAGTCATAAGTATACCTAATTATAGGGACTCCAACGTCTACGGATTTTTAATAGGTGTTGCTTTCTACTTGGTAGTTTGTTAAGGACATAGTTCTTCCCTGAAAACTTTGAGATGATTGCCTTATATCCCTGGGGATATTTTAGGGCTTGGCCCAATGGGAAAGGCAAGGATTCCAGAATACAAATATTCTGCTAGCTGCTCACTGTGGCAGGGCTGTTTCATGAACTTTCCGTCAGGATGTCCTCCACTTCCTACTGGGTAAGCTAAGGTCTAGGGTAGATTTAAAAAAAAAACAAAACAGCCACATCATCTCACAGGAACCCAGGCTTTTAGGTTTTCTTACCAAACATCCCAGGGAGACAAAATAAGGCACAGCTGGACTAGGAGGCCTGGGGGTTAGATGGTAGCAATGGGTCTATCAGGGCTTTCCTGTAGCAGGTCCAGTAGGAGATGGATACTCTAGCCTCTGTGTCCCATCTACATCTGTGACTATGGAGCTTTCTGTTTTGTTTTGTTTTGTTTCCCAGTACTTGATTTCTTTCTGCTCTGCTGAAAGTACTTGGTAACTGTCATTGGCTTCAAGGCAAAATAAAGCTTCTGAGAACTGATCTTTGGGGAGAGGCTCTGGGGCTTTGGGCCTGAGTACCACCATCACAATGCTAGTGGGAATGCCTTACCTGATACTTGTAAAACAAAAATTAGAACGGTGTGAAACAAATTTCTATTATTTAAACAAACAAAAAAACAAAACTTGAAAAACAGAAACCAAAGCCGAGCATGATCAGTTGCAAAGCAGTCTCAATTTAAAGACAGGTGGTTTTAACAATTGATAAAGACAATTGGCTTTAACCATTGCTAAACCATGGACAAGCTATTATGTCCACGTTTGTAAAAAACAGCAACTATGTTTCAAGGAGTATAGTTATATTAGGGCAAGTATTTAATGGATCAATATGAGTTCATTATTTCCAGAAACTTCACACTTCTGAAAGTTTTAAGGTAGAATGCATGAGATATTGAGAAATAGAGAAGAAAGTCTACAAAGTTGATTAAAAATGACATATTAACTGAGATTTCTACACCAGTGAGGTAACTGGCCTTATTAGAGAAAAAAGTAAATGTCACAGTATTCAAGATGGAGACTACTGTGTAGAGTTGGGGTAATTCCTGGGATCCCCTAAAGGTCATTTATGTTTATGAAGATTCTTAAAAGTCTGAGGGAATGTTTGTACATGAAAAAGAACACCCACAGCTATTTTTTATTTCGTAATGCTCAATTTATTAGATTCACATCTTATGGAACAGCACGTGGAAGCCAATTTTTCTTTAGCATTTAAACACTGAGCACCTATTTAATTAATTGAATCTCTTCAAACATTTAAAACAAAGTTATAAATAACGAATAGGATAGTGAATAGTAGTTTTCATGCTGTCTCAAAATTGTAGTGAAAACTTCATGCTGAAAATAGTGGAGATTCAGCATCGCTTTATACTAAAGATAACTACTAAGAAAAGGAACCCAGCAGACATATCACATTAGTGATGAGATGTTGACCAGGCACTGTTACCATTACTCTTCTAGGTTTTCACAAAGAAAAGTGGAAGTTTAAGAAGTCTTAGAAACAGTGAGTCATCTTTCTAGTGTGAGACTATTTGCATTTTCCCTTCTCTTTCCTGAGAGGGGGGTGCAGGGATACTATCTTTCCCCAGTTCCCCAGAGGTTAAATGTAGCTTTGACATAATCGCCCCTGGTGAGATGGGATGCCTGGAAGATGGGGGATGTGTTAGCCTATTTGTGCTATTAAAAAATACCTTCTACTAGGTAATTTATAAACAATATAAATGTATCTCTTACTGTTCTGGACTCTGGGAAATCTAAGATTAAAGTGTCAGCAGGATTGATATCTAGTGAGGATTGATTTCTGCTTCCAAAATGGTGCCTTGTTGCTGCATCCTCTGGAGGGGAGAAATTCTATGTCCTTACATGCCAGAAGAAATGGAAGGACAGACAGTTCTCTCATCAGGTGCAAGCCCTTTTATTCATTCCAATACGTGTAGCCTATCAACACCATCATTACTGGAAGTTCCTTTTCATCAACTCGTTTATAGCCAATTTATATATAGTAATCACAGTTCATAATTTTCTTTAAAATATTGGCTATATTCAAGTCTGCCTGAAACTCCTATCTTCTCTCTTAAGTATCTTTGAATAATACTATAATATCGAATGGCTTTTTTATTGATACAAAATATTTTACATTTTTATGGGGGTATATATGAGTATTTGCTGCATGCATAGACTGTGTAATGATCAAGTCAGGGTATTTGAAGTATTCATCACCTTGAGTATTTATCATTTCTATATGTTGGTAACATTTCAAGTCCTTTCTTCTAGCTACTTTGAAATATACAATACACAGTTGTTAACTATAGTCACCCTACTCTGCTATAAAATGTTAGGGCTTATAATTATTATTTATATGCGATAGAAATGGATATAACAGTGATTTTCACTGGATCATTGGACCTAAATACTCTTATTCCTTTGAATAATTCATCTTGAAATTTTTCAAAGGGTTTTAAGTGGGTATTCAGCAAGCAATTTGGCTTATAATCTGTGCATAGTAAAATAACTTCCCCTTTAAAATATGGAATGTGTTTCATATTTTGGCCTATTCTAAACTAATTATATATGTAAGTTGGATTTAGATAATTGTTTGGTAAAGACTAATGCCAACTATTCAAAACAATTAGACTATTAAGGATAATTATAAAGCAAGAGCTCTTTCCTGGGGCCTTTTACTGTTGTGATCAGATATTCTAAAGTAAATAGAGTTATTTAATTCCAAGTGAGAAGATTCTTGAAATATGCAAATGGAAAGATACCATCATAGGAATAGATGAGAGTAGCAATGGCAATGCTATTTATGTCTTTAAAACATAATAGTTTAGAAATTGTCACATATATTCTTGCATTTGATTATCCTATGCTTATAATTGTTGTAAAATAGTATCTTCATTTTACAAATTAGCAGATTAAAGTTTTAAGATATGATTTTTCCAAGTTTCATTATTAAAAAGTTTCTGAGATAGGTCCAAAGCCAAAGTTCTTCAGGTCTTATTTTAAAGCTCTTCTTGAAATAAATGTTACAATGAAAAAATAAACAGAATAAATTGGATAAAATAGATCTGATCATAGATTGGATTGTATAGAATACCTCTCAGAAGAGTTGAAATTTGAGCAAAAAATCTTGTTAAAGTGATGGTGTGATCCATACATAATCCAGACCTAGAGTGTTCCAGGAAGAGGAAACATTAAAGGCAAGTTTTTTAAAGAGGTGCTCTATGTGGAACATTGTATGAATAACAATGAGACCAATGCTACAAGAGTGCAAGGAGAGTAGAAAGGAAGGATGTCATGCTAAGCAGTTTGAACCCATTTTACATGTTAAGAGAAGTCAATGAGGAACTTTGAGAAGAAAAGTGACATCAGATTTATGTTTTATATAAATCTCTACCTAAACATGAATTTGGAATATATTGGAAAGGCAGAGCCATTGTGATTTACTGATAAATTGTAAATGAATCATAAGGGCAAAAGAGAAGTCAAAGATGAATGCAGGATTTTAGCATGAGGAACTGCAAGAATGGAGTGTCGTTTACTGAAATTCGTAGAAGAGAGTTGATGGAAGGATATTATTTGTGTTTGATTTTTTTATGCTACTTTTAAAATGGCTATTACACATCCAAGTCAAAAGCTTATTCTATAGGCATTTGGCTATATAATATCTAAAAATGAGTCTCGAGCTATTAATTTAAAAGTTATTAGGAAATATGTTTTCAAACTGTAGACTATATGATATCATCTAGAAAGTGGCTGTAATAATGTTGACAAGAGGTCCAAATACTAATCCTTTAAAAACAAAATGTACAGGTTGTAGAGCTGAAAAAGGCTCACCAAGGAATTTGAGAGAGTACAGTGAAATAGAAAAGAAAGTAGAAGAGAATGGTGTTCAAAAAGCTAATAGAAGTATTTCAAGAAGGAAGGAGTAATCAACTATGTCACATAATGTAGATAAAAATAAGAACTGAAAGTTTGTCATAGGATTTGACAATTAGGAATTATTGATCACCTTGGAAAGAATGGTTTTGGTGGCATAGAAGAAATAAAGCCTGAGCCACAGGATTCCAGGCACGATAGAAAACGGAGAAGCAGAGACTCTGGATGTAGGCATTTCTTTCTAGGAACATTAGTCTATAATGGAACATAAGAATGAAGTAGACATTGAATTGGAGCCAAAGGAGGATTTTGTTTGGTTTTTGTTTTTATGAAGTAAGATATATTTCAGCATGTTTGTTTGCTGATGGGAATGATTCAGTTAAGAGAGAGAAAAAGTTATGAAATAGAAGAGAGATGCAATAAATGTAGAAATTACTTAAATCTATTGGAGTTGAAGAGAATAATAATATAATTTATTATAGGCCCCAATTTTTCACCTCTCTCCTTCATTACACCATTTTGTGCTTTAGTTCATTACACTAGAGGGGAAGAGAATAGTTCTCTATGTCTTGAATTTGTGCTTGGCTATGTGACTTGCTTTGATCGGTAAAATGAGACAGAAGTGACAGATTGAAATTGCCTACCTCTGGAGGCCTTCTGTGTTTCTATTTTTTTTTTTTTTTTGCTTTTGTTTTTTTGAGGCTCTGCCATCAAAAAAAAGAAATGCCTGATGTGTATCTCTTGCATTCTTAGTCCTTGCCTCAGAATTAACCCAAATGGAGCTGATCTGGTACCAAACCTCAGCAAAGAATTGAGTCCAGATAGACTAGTTTGAAGCAAAGTCTCCATCAGCCAAGCCACAGTATATGTGTAGATTCATGAGTGATAATAATAAAACTGTTGTCTTTAGCTATATATTTTGGAGTGATTTATTACATGGGAAAAGCTAACTGATACAAGATCTATTTTAAAAAACATGTTGGCTTTAGGAAAAAGTATGAATAGTTTACCTATTGTAACAGAAGGCCACACAGATTGCATGGGTTTAGATTTTCAAGATGGTCTGGTAAGTTAGCTGTAAAAATCATCTTCTGAAAAACCTCTGTTTTCTTGGTGATATAAAAAGCAAGAGTGAGGGAGTAAACTGCCATTTAAAGAAATAAGAGAAAGCATGAAATATTACCCTTGAATAGAAGGGTGAATTGATTGGAGAAATGTACTTATGTTTTCAAGAAATGCTGAGAGTGCAATTAAATTTTCTGGCCACGAATTTAAAGTAAGCGTGGTTGTGTGTTTTTCTTCATTTACCTTCAGCTGCTTTGATGCAGATCAGGGAGTTACCAGGTTTTCCAGTTCAGTACTTCAGACAGAAAAAAAAATGAGGGCTGGTGCAAGGAAAAGATTATTATAGACCATGGAATTGAAGTCAAGTAATCAGAGAATTGAAGACAAGAAAGTGATGATGCAGAGTAGCAAAGAATATATTTAGTATACTGAAGTTACCATTGAGGTCAATAAATAATTGTCCTCCAAATACTAAAGTAAATAAATTTCAAATATAGTAAGTGGTTATCAGAGAGTAGAAGCTTAAAAATAAAATTTTGGAGATGTTGCAGTTATTACAAGTGAAAAGGTATAGGACATGATCAAGAAGATTGATACGAGAGAAGCGTAGCAAACAAGATAATTAGATGTAGAAGAAAAGCAAGAATTAATTATTGAGAGAGGAAAAAGAAGAAAAAAAACAGCAGTGAATCAAATGCTAAAATTCTAACGAATGGAGAAAAGTGACCAGGTTTATAAATGACTAAAATAAGGAAATGGCCATATAAACCAAGAGCTGTGTTTCAAAACAGTTGGCGTTTAAAGGAAGAGGAAATAATGATAGTTCTGTATTGGTCCTGAGGACCAAGAAACACATTTAACCCTCTCTAAACTTTTAGTAGCACATGGGGTATAGGAAAATAACAGCCATACCTTTAGATACTACAGTGAAAACACTGTCATTATCAGATATTCAGATTTCACATAGCAAAATAAACCAAGGAAAAAATCACAGCTATAAACTATTGCAATTTTGCTGATGATAAAAACAAAATTCCAAAGGATAGTAAAAGTTCAGGGGGAGTAGGAGTGGGATTAAGAATGAAAAGGAGATTCGATCTGATAAGGACATATTCAGAGCTGAATGGAGGTAAGATTACAGATGAAGGATATTCGAATTACCTCTGAAGACTAAAGAAAACGGGAATATAGGCATGACAGGATTAGTCCTGAGTAATAGCAAACACTTGCCTTTAATATTGTGCCAGCTCACAAATGGAAGAACACTCAATGCTCATGGGTTGGAAGAATCAATATCATGAAAATGGCCATACTGCCCAAGGTAATTTATAGATTCAATGCCATCCCCATCAAGCTACCAATGACTTTCTTCACAGAATTGGAAAAAACTACTTTAAAGTTCACATGGAACCAAAAAAGAGCCTGCATCGCCAAGTCAATCCTAGGACAAAAGAACAAAGCTGGAGGCATCATGCTACCTGACTTCAAACTATACCATAAGGCTACAGTAACCAAAACAGCATGGTACTGGTACCACAACAGAGACATAGATCAATGGAACAGAACAGAGCCCTCAGAAATAATGCCGCATATCTACAACTATCTGATCTTTGACAAACCTGACAAAAACAAGCAATGGGAAAAGGATTCCCTATTTAATAAATGGTGCTGGGAAAACTGGCTAGCCATATGTAGAAAGCTGAAACTGGATCCCTTCCTTACACCTTATACAAAAATTAATTCAAGATGGATTAAAGACTTACATGTTAGACCTAAAACCATTAAAATCCTACAAGAAAACCTAGGCAATACCATTCAGGACATAGGCGTGGGCAAGGACTTCATGTCTAAAACACCAAAAGCAATGGCAACAAAAGCCAAAATTGACAAATGGGATCTAATTAAACTAAAGAGCTTCTGCACAGCAAAAGAAACTACCATCAGAGTGAACAGGCAACCTACAAAATGGGAGAAAATTTTCGCAACCTACTCATCTGACAAAGGGCTAATATCCAGAATCTACAATGAACTCAAACAAATTTACAAGAAAAAAACAAACAACCCCATCAAAAAGTGGGCAAAGGACATGAACAGACACTTCTCAAAAGAAGACATTTATGCAGCCAAAAAACACATGAAAAAATGCTCATCATCACTGGCCATCAGAGAAATGCAAATCAAAACCACAATGAGATACCATCTCACACCAGTTAGAAAGGTGATCATTAAAAAGTCAGGAAACAACAGGTGCTGGAGAGGATGTGGAGAAATAGGAACACTTTGACACTGTTGGTGGGACTGTAAACTAGTTCAACCATTGTGGAAGTCAGTGTGGCGATTCCTCAGGGATCTAGAACTAGAAATACCATTTGACCCAGCCATCCCATTACTGGGTATATACCCAAAGGACTATAAATCATGCTGCTATAAAGACACATGCACACGTATGTTTATTGCGGCACTATTCACAATAGCAAAGACTTGGAACCAACCCAAATGTCCAACAACAATAGACTGGATTAAGAAAATGTGGCACATATACACCATGGAATACTATGCAGCCATAAAAAATGATGTGTTCGTGTCCTTTGTAGGGACGTGGATGAAACTGGAAACCATCATTCTCAGTAAACTATCGCAAGGACAAAAAACCAAACACCGCATGTTCTCACTCATAGGTGGGAATTGAACAATGAGAACACATGGACACAGGAAGAGGAACATCACACTCCGGGGACTGTTGTGGAGTAGGGGGAGTGGGGAGGGACAGCATTAGGAGATATATCTAATGCTAAAAGACGAGTTAATGGGTGCAGCACACCAACATGGCACATGGATACATATGTAACAAACCTGCACATTGTGCACATGTACCCTAAAACTTAAAGTATAATAATAATTTAAAAAAAATATTGTGCCAGCTCAGGTAGGCATTTCTCAATAGACTTCCAGCTCTCACCAATATGATGAAAATCTCTGGACTCAGAAAAGAAGTAAAAAACGACAGAATCAAAATAATCATTCCAACATATCATCTTCTTTTTGGAAAGTAGCACGAAAGTCCACCTATTAATATATCTTGATAATGAAACAATAGGTAAGATTTCTATCCCAGTAATAAATAAGTGAAATTTTTTGCCATTCACAAAAATTAAAGCAGTATTCAAATGTGACTCAAAATAGCAGATTTTAGAAGAAAGAATCAGTAAGCATTTTTGCAATGGTAACTTATATTCAATAATGACAAACCTGAGTCTCTTAAATAATTTTTAATCAATTTGTACTTGATAACCCATTTTTCCTATAAAAACCTAATATTAACCTAAATATTTAAATTAATCAGGTTAATGTATAGTTTATACCTTTAAATGTTGTATTTTATTTTCATTTGTAATGTACCCATCATGCTATTTAATATATAAACAACAATAATAAAGGGTCACAATGAAGTAATTGAGGAGAAAATAATTTCCTTTTGAAAGCAATTTTCTTATAAATATCAGCCATAAGACATTTAATTACTATTTATAATTCTTTGAAAATAATGTAGAATAACATGTTTCCTCAGAATGCCAATAAATCGGCTTTCAAAACTGGGAAAATCAGTTGTGAAAAACAAATACTTTTAATCTTTTGATATACTCTGGGTAGTGCTCTGAGAATAATTTTACTATTGAGACTGTCTAAGCAAATAGTGTTTTTCAACAAAATAAATGACTAATAAACAATCTGGGCATTTTTAGTGACAATTACAAAGCTTAAAATGAGATATGCAAATAAGCAATGATCCTATACATTGATTGTTTTATTTCCTCTCTTCTGAATCAATAAATTCAGATAAATAATGAACTGCAAAAAATAAGAAATAAAATAATCCTATTTTAGTAGGGTCCAGTTTTAGAAGTTACACTTTAAATACCACCTTTTTATTAAAAGCAGAATCTCTGAGCCAACTGTGCCACATCTAAATTTGTTTTCATCTAACATACTAGAAAGTCAATAAGTCAACCATATTGATAGTGTTCCAACATCATACAGACAAGTATCTCCCAAATTAAAAAAGTATACAGAAAGGCAAAATTTTGAATAATTATATAGTCTTTCTTAGGTAGTCAATAACGATTTGAAAATTAATTTGATAAATGGTGAAATTAAAATCATGTTTAAAATTATACAAAGTATAACAGTTGGTCTTTTAGAAAACATTAGACTGATTGGAGGTTGAATGGTGTAAAAAAAAAAATCAAATTAGTGGCCAGACAAGTCTTGGCTAAAATCCTGGTTATTTTACTTACCAACATTTTATTTTTAGGCAATTTATTATACATATTCTCTTCATTATAAAGGAGCAGGAGCTGTCTTGTAGTATTGCAGTGAACATAGTGGATTATGTTTTGGACACAGGTACTTCAGATAGTGGCATCCAGAGGTCACTCAATAAACAATAACAATAAAATACAGCTTGGTTTGTTTTGTCAGGGAAATGTTTTGTCAGGAAAATGAAGAACAACAGAAATACAATGAAAATGAAATACAACAGAAGGGATGTTGTATTAGAGTTCTCCAGAAAAACAGAACCAGCAAGATATGACATATATATGTTATATATAAACATTTGCTAAGAAATTGGTTCATGTGATTATGAAGACTAGAAGGATGTCCAAATTTGTAATATGGGCCAGTAGGCTCAAGGACCAGGAGAGCTGTTTGTGAAGTTCCAGTCCAAAGGCTGGCAGCCTGAAGGCCTAAGATAGCTGATATGGCCGATAAAGTTATATTTTCAAAGGCAGTCTACTGAAAAACATGTTCTCCTACTCAGGTGAAGGATGATCTTTTTGCTTTATTCAGACCTCCAACTGACTGGACGAGGACCATCCACATAATGAAAAGCAATCTGTTTTAATCTGCCAATTAAAATATTAACCTCCTCCAAAAACACCCTCACAGAAACACCCAGAATAGTGTTTGACCAAATATCTGGGCACCCTGTTGCTCAGTCAAGAGGACACATAAAATTAACCATCACAGATGTCATGGACCACATTAAAAAACTGATAAGCCACATTTGCTTTCTGTAAATAGCCAGAAGGCCAAATAGGGAGAACTAAATAAAGCTTGGGACATCAAACAAACAAACAAATAAGCAAAAACTGCTACATGTCATAGTTTGGTCTTTGATAATTGTTTCATTCTTCAGCATATAATACAAAACATTACTCTTGAGTTCTTGGGGATAATACATTGGAAATTCATTATTACAACAAATATTTAATTAGTATCAACTATATACAAAATACAGTTTTAAGCATTTGCCATAGAGTACTGAGTAATCTGGAAAATACTCCTCCTGTCTTTCATATCATACTTGGGAAAAGACAATAAAGAAATAAGTATATGTATGTATGCTATGGAAAGGCCATTTAGACCAGTTACAGTAAACTGAATACAAATTCTAGCAGAGCAACATACAAAGTACAATAAAAGTTACGTTACAGAGGAGCAGAATGGCAGTCCTGACAACATTTTTCATACGTGGGGCCAAAGGAGAAAGAAGTCAAAGAAGGCCCGAGGTGATTAGCCCAGCAATTGCAAGCATAAAGTTGAAATTGATGGCGACAACTACTTTTGATGCTATGAAGATAAAGGGTATTGTTGTTCATTCTTACAGGATAAAATATTATAACTTTAAAGGGCAAAAAACACCCTGCTCATATTTCACATAATAAAATCAATGCAATGCCATTTAGCTCTTGTACTTTAAACTAAGTAATAATTATTATTTAGTTTTATGAATAATTTTTAAAGGCTAGAATTAAAATAATTTAATTATTTGGTATGAAATTCACCAACACAAGATTAAAAGTTCATGCATTTTAAATCCTAAGTCTTAAAACAATACAATTTTTGTAAAAATGCTATGAAGAAATATCTTTAAATTATTATTCCTAAATATTTGAAATGTAAAAATATTCTTTTATTGCAGAATTCTCTTATCTAATGTTGATTTTCTATTTATTACAACTGAACCTTTATATAAATGTATATAAATATATTAATTCATCAGTAGAAACTTAAATTACTTAAATGACAGTAATTGAAGTGTTCTTTCACCTTGGAGTGTGTTGTTTCTTATTTTCTTTACCTATTATACACCTGTGAATCAATAACTGTCTAATCACAGGGGGAAAGTAGTTCATTTTATTCTCTAGCTTTATTTATGACAGTTTACTTGGCCAGAGACATTTTAGCCATCTGGGCATCTGGGCATCAGCTGCCAAGAATTCTTGCCTCCAGGTTATTCTCTTTCTCCCTAAATCATAAGAATATAAGAAAATAAATGTTAAAAATGGAAATAAAATGATAAAGCAAATCATATTTTTCCTTTGATATCAGGGTTGTTTGTTTTTACTTTCGTGCTAGTGAAGAAAGCAGTGGGATAGCAGAGACAGTCTCATTTTCAGCTTCAGTTTAGTGTTAATTCCTAATTGTCCTGCCACATTGTTTAAGTGCATCTCTGTTGAATTAAGTTATAAAAATTTCCAGACATGTCGGTTGTATTTACAGTATTAATAATAGTATTGATATAGGAGTTAAGAAGAAATCACTTAGGCAGATAGTAAGGGTATGGGAGTCTTCAGTATGGCTTTTCTTTCTAATGAAAAGCAGCCCCAAATCATTTTCTAACAGAAAGCAGCCTGTAAAATCAAGCTGCAGACATGAAAAGCAAGCTAGGAGTTTGCACGAGTGAATGCCGGCAGGAACTATGGACTAGACATACTCAAAATGGTGGTTCCTTCTTCCCTTCTCTTTGTCAGCCAGGTATGTAGTAGGGAGTAGACAAGATAGCATGGATCAACTGGAAAGCTCATTTGCATAATAACAATAAGGTGGGGCGCTCAGCCTTCCCCACGCACTATGTAAAAGTCATACCTGATCGAACCAACCTGTGAGCCCCATGTAAATCAGACACCGCCTCCTCAAATCTGACTATAAAACTGGACGCATTCAGCACTCCAGTCCCTTCCCCTTCAAGACCCCTTTCTCTGTGAAGAGAGCTGTTTCTCTTTTCTTCTGCCTGTTAAACCACCCCTCTTAAACTCCTGTGCGTCCCTGTCCTAAATTTTCCTGGCACATGATGACGAACCCTAGGGTATATACCCCAGACAAGGTAGATGCTTCAGTATCACTGTTTTTCTGAATTTTTTGAAACATGAAAAACATGCATAAACGTTTATTTTATTTTATTTTTAAAAAATTATATCAAACACTGGATTCTACAAACTGAGTAAAAATAGGCTTCTTTTAGATGTTTTTGTTCTAACATTTAAAAAGGAGTATATGTCATATAAATAACAGTATATGTTAAATAAACAATTAGTTTAATTAAAACGGAGGCCTATATGCTATACAAACATTTGATTGGATTAAAGAAAATGGGTTACAACTAATTAACATATTATCTCTAAATGTTTAACATTTTTGATACACCACATGAACTAAGAACAAAAAACATGTGACAATGGTAGATAAGTATATTTATAATTCAAAGGCAGCTCATGATTATACATGAAGGGTCTAATCTGAATGTATAATCAAACATATAAATTTACCACTACTTAACTGTATTTTTATTTTTAAAAAGATATAAACACAAATGAGAGGGAGACGTTTCGCTGATCAGAAGAAAAATAAGACCTCTGAGTTTTAACACATATGTAATAAAACCAAATGTAAAATTCAGCTTAGGTCGATTTGCATTATGTCTGTAATATTTCTGCTCTCTGTGCTCCCTTCTCACATTGACTCTGAGCTTGGTGATTGTTTTGCCAATGGAACATCAGCAAAGTGGTGCAAGCGGAGACTTGGTAAGTCCTTTTGCACTGGGGCTTGCCCTGTTGGAACTCTGCTGCCACCATGTGACAAAATCTGGTCTAACGTCTTTCAGAATGAAAGATTATATACACTGAGAGATTTATGGGAAGCTGCTGCTTCTGTGCTACTGTTGCCTCTGTGGAAACACAGCCAAGCCTCTGGTAGTTGGTCTGAGGTCATTCTATGTCAAGAGGGCCAGCAGTAAGGACAAAGTCGGTGCAGAAAGTAGGGGAGTGATGCAATCTACCAGGCATCTCTGATTCTATCCATTGCCACTTCATCTGAGTATGAAAAGACCCCAGAGAGTAATAACCCAGCTTCACTTCCACATTCCAGCTCTTGTGCACATTTCCTCTCTACTGCAGAAGCATTACAAGTGATGCTGAGAAATATGTTTCCCAGTTTAACCAACTTATCCATCAAGTTGTATACCAGAGTCCATCTTAACATGGCATCCATAAATACTTCTTTTAATCATATTTAACTCCCCCCCAAAATAATAGTAAAATTATGTTTTATCTATCATGATACTACTTGTATTATTGCAAACACATTAATATTCTCTCCAAAGCTACATACACAAGTCCCACGAGGTCCTTAATTCATCTTGTCATGATGAGTTCACATTTCACTTTTGATATCTGTATGTTAGATACAGATATGTAAGATGAACAACAATTAGAACATCTACATAAGAAAATAAATGAATGTTAAATCATAGTAATAATTGGTATACATTTTTATGAATATATAAAATATTCAATGAATATTTTCAGTTTAGTTTTCCATGGAACTGAAAATTTGCTCATAACGACTACAATCTCCAGTTAGGTTCAGTCAGGGGAATATGGGCTAGCCATATGCCATATGGATTATATACCTTCCATGATTGTTTGTGTAGCTGGTAAGGGTCTAGAAATGGGAAATGGAGGATCAAAAAGGCATCTCCAACCATCATCCTGAGAAACAAAGTTTTCCAATTACCAAGAGAGAATAAGGAATGGTGCTATGTAGTATAGTCTGTGGGAAATTGTTGCCTCTCCGTAGGTATGGAGAAGGCATCTGGCAATGTACCTGAGGTTGCTACAATCCCAACAGATGCAAGAACTGGGAATGAAATCAATGAAGATTGAGGACAAGCTGGAATTCACAGATTGTATATGTCTGACACTACATCTTTAGTGGAAGACATCATGCACAACCAACATGCCCCTTCTGGACACATCCCTCTGGTTGTAAAGAGTAGTGTTGATAGACAGCCCTTAGCTGTCAGCCTTCTCTAGGAATTCCCCTAAGCTGAAAAAAGCCATCTTGCAAAAAGTCGTACTCTGACCAGGGACAATATTATTTAGCAACCTGTCTGTATAAAGATATAAGCCTATGTTCCTTTCACTCTAACTAAAACAACTCTAAAAAGCCTAGCTTCAAACATCCCCAAGAAATTGGCTGAAAATTTTGAGAGTGGATCACAGCCTACCTTCTCTCTTTATATAATCTTGCTTCCTTCTCTTCATGCTAACCTCCATCCTAGAGTCTGTTTTCTGGAGTCTTGATTGGTACCAGAAGAAGGGTCAGAATAATAAGCAGTAAAATTGGATGTTGGAGCTGGATCACCTCCCAATCTGCTGATAATCAGGAATCCATTACTGTAAGGGGTGGAGGGCAGAGAGCCCCAGCATGCTGTGGCAGGGAATCTATTAAAACTTCTACACATCATGAACTGTTATGCTACATTAAAAAAGCACATGCACTAGTGCAGGAGTTAGCAAACTCTAGCCCACTATCTGTTGTACAAAAAAAGTTTTATTGAAACACAGCCACGTATTGTCTACAACTGCTGTCAGGCTGCAACCGCAGATTGGACTGATTGCTACAGACACTGTATTGCCCGTAGAATCTAAACTGGATCAACATTTGTCTCTGAAATAGCGTCTCAGTTTAGACAGTATATTATATTGTAACCTTATCTAAGATCAGAAAGCATCTCACAGAAGATTTTTAGACATAATTTATGCACTGGGTTAAGAATTTTTAGCCTTGTAATTTTGAGTTTCAATTGAAACACATGAACTTTGGCCTCTGGCTCTGCAGAAATTGCTTTGGCAAAAAAAATGAATATTGTATTATATAAACATATTTATAGCAGTCATAGCATTATGAAAATATAAGATGCTATATGAAAATTATGTGAAGCCAGTAGCCTAGAACTTTAAATATTGAAACTTCTGTAAGTTATTATCAGTCACTTTAGCATTCCCTACTAATGGATAATGAAATCAAGTTATAAATTTAGGGCTTAAATTCACACAATCTAAGAAGTCATAGCCAAGAAAATATTGCTCTGAAGGCACTTGAAGAATGCACCAATGGCTTCCTAGAGAACATGATTTAAAAATTTCTCACATAAAATAAATACTTTTTTTTTTTTGTCTAGAAGCTTCCAGTACTTACTAAAATGAGGACTTTAACCTCTTATCTAGTGTGAAAGATAGCTAAGTTTCAAACTGTATGGGAACGACATTAGTAAAAGTCCCCTCAAAGCTTTTCACATATACACCTTTCAATCTTCTTCCTTGATGACTGCACAAAACATCTCCCAATTACTTCCTAGTTAGTTCCCAATCTTATGTACCCATCAGCCATGGTTAATTTTATGTGTATTTGTCAGAGATCTCCAGATAACCAATAGGAAATGTATATATGTATATATACACAGAGAGAGAGAGAGAGATTGATTATATGAATTGTATCACACATTTATAAAGGCTGAGAAGTCTCATGATCTGCTGCCTGCAAGTTTTTGAATGTATCAATAGTTCATTCAAATTATTATTTTTATTGTTAAGTAATATCCCAAGATAAGAACATACCACAGTTTGTGTAATCACTCAACCACTGAAGAAATGTGGATGATTTCTGGTGTTGTGGCATTATGAATAAAACTATGAATTTATGTATACAGATTTTTGTATGAGCATAAATTATCATTTTTCTTCAGAATAATATCGAACAGTACAATTGGTAGATAATATGGTAGTTACCCATTTAATTTTATAGGAAACCCTCAATATGTTTTCAAGAATGGCTGTACCACTTTCCAATTCCACCAGCAATGTATGAGTGATCCAGTTTCTTCACATCCTTGCCAGCATTTTGTGTTGTCACTGTTACTAATTTTAGCCATTCGAATGGATGTATAATGATTTCTTTTGCAGTTTTAACATGCATTTCCCTCATGGTCAATGAAGATACACTTCATGTGCATATTTACCACGTTTATGTTTTTTTTTTTCAGTGAAATGTCTGTTCATACCATATGCTCATTTTCTAATAGAATTCTTTGTGTTTTTACTGTTGATTTTTGAAAGTACTTTATATGATCAAGCTACTTCTCTTTTGTATACAATATATGTTTTGTAAATATGATCTCCTTGTCTCTAGCTCCTCTTTTCATCCTTTTCACAGGGTTCTTGTCTCTAGCTTATCTTTTAAATCTTTTAACAGGATCTTTTGTAGAGCAAAAATTGTTAATTTTCATGAGGTCTAATTTTATCATTTCTTTATTTTATGAGTCTTGCTTTTCATGTCACGTAAGAATATTTTGCTAATCATCAGTCCCAAAGATTCCCTCTTATTTTTCCTAGGTATAGTTTTACTTTTTATTTTTAAATATTGACTCATTTTGGCCAGGTGCAGTGGCTCACGCCTATAATCCCAGCACTTTGGGAGGCTGAGGCGGGTGGATCACAAGGTCAGGAGATCGAGACCATCCTAGCTAACACAGGTGAAACCCCATCTCTACTAAAAATACAAAAAATTAGCCGGGCATGGTGGCGGGCGCCTGTAGTCCCAGCTACCAGGGAGGCTGAGGCAGGAGAATGGTGCGAACCTGGGAGGCGGAGCTTGCAGTGAGCCAAGATTGCACCATTGCACTCCAGCCTGGGTGACACAGTGAGACTCTGTCTCAAAAAAAAATACTGACACATTTTGAGTTAATTTTTTCATAAGTTATGAGCTTCAGTTTAAGATTATTTTGTCTACCAATGTCTAGTTAGTCCATCTGCATATTTTGAAAAGGCCATAATTCCTTCATTGAATTACTTTTGCAGCTTTGTTCAAAATAAGCTGGCCATATTGTGTG
Source organism: Hylobates moloch (assembly GCF_009828535.3). Lineage (NCBI taxonomy): Eukaryota > Metazoa > Chordata > Mammalia > Primates > Hylobatidae > Hylobates > Hylobates moloch. The sequence goes on from NW_026652284.1 coordinate 92,021,276, forward strand.
GGTTTATATCTGGGTTCTCTACCCATATTGATTTATTTGACTATCTCTCTACCAACACATCACTGCCCTGACTACTGTAGCTATGGTAATATAATATCAGATATAGTAATTTCTTCTACTTTTTTCTTTTTCAAGAAGGTTTTAACTATTTTAGGTTTTGTTTCCTTCCATATAAATTACAGGATAAGCCTATCTGCAGCTACAAAATCTTTCTGAGATTTTGAAAGGAATTGCACAAAGCCTGTAGATCAATTTGAGGAAAATTAACATTTTTACTATATTGAATTTTCAGCTTCACAGAATATATACCTTTCCATTCATTTAGGTCTTCCTTGATTTCTTTCATCAGTATTTTATAATATTCAGTATATAGACCCTGCATTTTCTTTGTTAGCTTTATGGTTTAGTATTTCATTGGAAGTCATTCTAAATGGTATTGCATTTTTAAATTTCAGTTTCCACATTTCCATTGTTAGTATGAAGTTTATTTTAAGTACAATTTTGGTTAAAGAAAACAGAAGTGCAGACAAAATCTCTCCTAAAGTCTACAAGTGTGCAAAACTTTCATCTAGGCAATAGAATTGACACAAAGTCAATGGTGAAAATATTACCCTATTTAGTAAAGACAAACAGCCACTAAGGGTAGTAAGTAAATGCATCTGGCTAGTTTCACAGTATCAGAATCAAAGGGTAGGGATTATGATAAAACTCTTATTCCAGCAAAGCTATGTGCACCTACGGCAGAAACAATATGGAATACAGATACTCAGAGCAATAACAAAGGATAAGACACTGGACATATGCAGAAACAACATTCAGAAATCTCATACGCAGTTAAGTTTGAGAATATTAACACTCTTCTTAATTTGTTTAGAATTGGCTCAAAAATGTGTAGGGAGAAAGATTTCATATGTTGAAGAAACCTTAATACTTACAATGAGATGAGGGTAGGAAAACGGCTGGTTAACTGTCTTTCTACAAAAGGGATAAAGTTTTCCTGTTTTCCCAAAGTTCCCCTGCCTTACGAATGACAAATTTTAAATGACTGGAATTTGCTCACAAGAAACATTGCTCTCTCAATGTAGAGAAGATATGTGTGTTGTGGCAGATTGAAAACATAGCCACAGTATTTCACAGCTTCCATCAAGAAGTGGAGTCTATTTCACCATACTTGAATCTATGTTGACTTTGTGGACTGTGTTGACCAATGGAATGTGAAAAAAAGAAATTTTTAAACCTTCGGGACATGGGTTCTGAGGGCTTGCAACTACTGCTACTGTGCTTCCTTGCTATCCTGACACGAAAAAGAAGAAGCTCAGTCTAATCTGTTGGAGTACGGGAAGCCACATGGTACAGAACCAAGAAGCACCACCTCAGCCATGTGAACTGCTGGACATATGAGTAAGGACACCTGGACCTTCCTGAATGTAGCATTATGAATGAATCCAGGAAAAATCATTAGAAGTATCACCCACTGAACCCAGTAAGTTGTGAGAAATAATAAATCATTTTTTTTGAAGTAATGAATTTTGGGGGGCTTTGATATGCAGCAATTAATATCCAATACACCGTGTTTCTTATTAGTTGAGAAATTCAGAGACAAGATTCAAATATGTTTAAAATTTTTGAATAATCAGATAGGGTGGGAGCTAGTAATAATAATGTTTAAACTCTTCAGCTTTATGGTTTCCGAGATTGTAACACTTCTTTTGCAACCCTAAGGTCTTAAAAGGCGAGCAGTTATATGACGTCAAAAAGTAGGGCAGTAGCCTTTTTTCCTTTTTATTGTTTGCTAATAAATACCATACTAGTCCTATTCAACAAAGTAACTATTAGAAATATTGCAATGCTATAACCAACAAAATTAAAGGCAATAAAATATTTGTGTTTTAATAAAACATAATGTCATAGTCATACTAGCAACTGGAATAAAATTACTTAACTTACTGCATTAATATTTATTTGCAGTATAAAAAGTTTAGCACTTAAATCATGTGAGTTTCAATGTATTTTAACACAGAAATCTCTAATATTGATATCACATGGCCATTCTACACTTAATAGTTTTGTGTACTATCATTATTTTTACAAATTATGTGGCCCGTAAAATTAAATTAATTAAGATAAAACCAATAAAAGGCACCACTCTTTTTTTTTCTATGAAAATGGATATAAACACATGTGGAAGTCAGATTTCACATATTCATGAAACTAACTGAGGTGATTTTTAAAATCAAGGGTAATGTCGGCTTATTTTAAACTTCACCAGCATGTTAGCTTTATAAAGAAAAAATATTGTGATAATCTTAGAAAAATAATCATGGGTTTATGCAAAAAATAATGTAGCACACTTAAATATTCCTTTTTCTCTACTCTTCCTCAGTCCAGTAGATACAAAAATTACTCTTCTGTATTTATTCAAATTCTAAAAGAAGTTCAAGTTCCTTTCAGACTCCTCAAACCTATTACATTATCATGCCTGTACCTTGAGTTTTGAACCACAAAAAGAAAGACTCTGACTGCAGAATTTGGAAAACAAATTTTTTATTTTTACTTTCATTTCAAGACTCTCACTTATAACAGGTTCTGAGAGGAACTGAGATTGTACAGCAAAAAAAAAGATGGAACCCTAAAAATTACTGCCATAGAAATAAATACAGAGCATTGGTGTAGCTTTTGAATGTGCTTAAGCATTATGTGTATCCTGTTGTATTAGCTTATTCTCAGGCTGCTGTGAAGAAATACCCAAGACTGGGTAACTTATAAAGAAAAGAGGTTTAATTGACTCATAGTTCTTTATGGCTGGGAAAGCCTCAGGAAACTTATAATCATGGCAGAAAATGAAAGGGAAGAAAGGCACCTTCTTCACAGGGCAGCAGGAAGGACAAGTGCAAAGCAAAGGGGGAAAAAAAACTCCTTACAAAACCAGTAGATTTTGTGAGAACTCACTCACTTTCAAGAGAATAGCATGGGGGTAACCACTTCTAAGATTCAATTACCTCCCTCAGTGTCCCTCACACAACACGTGGGGATTATGGGAACTACAACTCAAGATGAGATTTTGGTGGGAACACAGCCAAACCATATCATTCCACTCCTGGCCCCTCCCAAATCTCATGTCCTCATATTTCAAAACATAACCATGCTTTTGCAATACTCCCCAACGTCTTAACTCATTCCACTATTAATCCAAAAGTCTTAGTCCAAAGTCTCATCTGAGACAAGTCTCTTCCACCTATGAGCTTATAAAATCAAAAGCAAGTTGGTCACTTTCTAGATACAATGGGGTTACAGGAATTGGGTAAATACACCAGTTCCAAATGGGAGAAATGAAGGGCTACAGGCCCTGAGCAAATCTGAAATCCAATAGGGCAGTCATTAAACCTTAAAGTTCAAAAATGATCTCCTTTGATTCCATGTCTCACATCTAGGTCATGCTGATGCAAGAGGTGGGCTCCCACAGCTCAGCCCTTGTGGCTTTGCATGGTACAGTCCCCTCCTGGCTGTTTTCATGGGCTGGCATTGAGTGCTTTTCCAAGCGCATAGTGAAAGCTGTTGGTAGATCTACCATTCTTGGGTCTAGAGGACAGTGGCCCTATTCTCACAGCTCCACCAGGCAGTGCCACAATGGGGACTCTCTGCGGGCACCCCAACCCCACATTTTCCTTCAGTACTGCCCTAGCAGAGGTTCTCTACGAGAGCTCCACTCTTGCAGCAAAGTTTTGCTTGGACATTCAGGCTTTTCCATACATCTTCTGAATCTAGGTAGAGGTTCCCAAACCTCACTGCTTGATCTCTGTTCACCCATAGGTTCAACAACACATGGAAGCTGCCAAGGCTTGGCCCTCTGAAGCAATGGCCTGAGCTGTAATTTAGCCCCTTTTAGCCATGGCTGGAGCTGAAGCAGCTGGAATGCAGGGCACCATGTCCTGAGGCTGCATAGAGCAGGGGCACCATGTCCCAAGGCTGCATAGAGCAGGGGCACCTGGGATCTGCTGTGAAACCATTTTTCCTTCCTAGGCCTCCAGGTCTATGATGGGAGGGGATGCCTTGAAGGTCTCTAACATGCTTTGGAGATATTTTCCCCCATTGTCTTGGTGATCAACATTTAGTTCCTCTGTTACTTATGCAAATTTCTGCAGTGGGCTTGAATTTCCCCTGAGAAAAATAGTTTTTCTTTTTTATTACATCATCAGGCTGCAAATTTTCCAAACTCTTATGCTCGTCTTCCTCTTGAATGCTTTGCTGCTTATATATTTCTTCCGCCAGATATGCTAAATCATCTCTCTCAAGCTCAAAGTTCCACAGCTCTCTAGGGCAAGGGCAAAATGCTGTCAGTGTCTTTGCATAGCAAAAGTGACCTTTACTCCAGTTTCCAGCAAGCTCCTAATCTTCATCTGAGACCACCTTAGCCTGGACTTCATTGTCCATATCACTATTAGCATTTTGCTGAAAGCCATTCAACAAGTCCCTAGGAAGTTCCAAACTTTCCCACATTTTGTTATCTTCTTCTGAGCCCTCGAAACTGTTCCAATCTCTGCTTTTCCAAAGTAGCTTCAACATTTCTGAGTATCTTTATAGCAGTGCCCCACTACCTTGGTATCAATTTACTATATTAGTCCATACTTGCTCTGCTATGAAGAAATACCTGAGCCTGGGTAGTTTATAAATGAAAGAGGTTTAATTGACCCACAGCTCTGTATGGCTGGGAAGGCCTCAGGAAACTTACAGTCATATCAGTAGGTAGAGGGGAAGAAAGGCACCTTTTGCACAGGGCAGCAGGAAGGAAAACTGCCGAGCAAAGGAAGAAGCCCCTTGTGAAACCATCAGATATTCTGAGAACTCACTCACTATCATGAGAAAGGCATGGGGGTAACTGCCCCTGTGATTCAATTACCTCCCACCAGGTGCCTCCCAGGATATGAGGGAATTAGGGAAACTATAACTCAAGATGAGATTTGGGTGGGGACACCACCAAACCATATCACCTGGCATGTCTTTACAGTTTGTTACTTCCATTGTAGCCATAAAGTGAAACCCCAAGCTCAACTTGCACTCACACATTTGCTCAAAGGCAGCCAAGGAAAAAAGTAAAAGTTAAGCCATCTCAAAGCAGAGTTTTCTATTATTTTAAGATGCTAAAAGCAACATAAACCATTTCAAAGCTCTGTTACAGAAAGTTTCACCTGCAGGTGACCAAAATAATCAGGCTGACTAAATGTACTGAACAAACCATTGCAGCTTATGTTTCCAACACTCTTTAGACAAGAAGAAATGTCAAATTCAGATTTATTCTCATTTCTGGGTTTGGTGATAATAATACTTTGAATCCACTTAAGAAAATCTATCAAAATAGTCTATTGTATTTCAAAATTCAGCCACTATAATAAAAATACTTCGAGTTATAAAGGGCAAGTATGCACAAATAGATCCTGAAGACATTTTAAAACAATTTTCTATCTATTACAAAACACGTTACCCCCCAAAATGCTGCCCGTATATTATAGTCTGAAATGGATAAAATGGGATTCTATTTAGACATCACTTCAATAGCCAAAGGCCACAACAAGATACTGTTAACTCCAACTGATTTTCACTTATTCAGGAGATGGCCAGTGCCAATAACATTCAGAACTTGTAACAATGTATTTAGATTTTCCGTATCTGATCACACCTAAAATACGGATTGAAAATCAGAGTCTTTTTCAACCTGGAATGAGAGTAAATGATAAAATGTAAAACAGACACACATGTAGAGTCATATTTGAAGAAATATGTCTTTGGTAATAATATCATTTTTAAAGACCTCATGTTTTTTATAGGCGCAGATGGCTTGTGTATGTTTGAGTGAGAGTGGGAGCATCCTAGAGTCAGTTGCCTTCCTTCTGTCATTGGCACAGGTCAATATATGCCTTACGGTAAAGATGAGTTAATGAAAGAGGAGCTTGCAAGTTATCTAGAGTATTACACAGTAGCTTATATGACATGGAGCCACCTAAATATTTGTTGTATCATATTTTAGACATGAAATCATTCCTAGTGAACTGTGAAAGCCCATACAAGGGTTTCAGAGCTGTCAGATTTAACGGATTCAGACTAGATGTGGCAAAATAGTCTAAGAATAAAGCAAAAGCAAAAAGAGTTTTTACTTATTTTCAGAAGGCAGCTATGATAGGAACAAGTTGAATGTTTTCCTCTTTCTGAAGATATTAATTACTTAATAATTTATAGAAAATAACGCATGAACTAACAATATGAACAGAAAGAATACAATATGTCTTTGATGTCTTTGATTATTATGCTGGGGCCCTCAACTACAGAACTGCTGATACCTTGTGTAGTATGCTAAATAATGACCCCCAGAGATATCAGTCTCTACAAGTCCTTTAAATGTTACCACATATCAAAAAAATGCAAATGTAATTAGGCAAAAACACGTGAGATGGAGAGATCATCCTGAATTATCTGGGTGGGCTCTAAGTGCAATCATAAGTGTTCTTATAAGAGATGCAGAGGTAGAAGAGAAACAGGCACAAGCTAAGTAAAAGATATAATCATGGAGTCAGTGACTGGAGTGATGCAACTATAAACCAAGGAATGCTGGTAGCCACCAGTAGCAGGAGGAAAGAAAAGCAAATTCTCCCCTAGAACCTCCAGAGGGAGCATGGCCCTGATGACACCTTGATTTTAGCCCAGTGATACTGATTTTGGACTTCTGGCCTTCAGGAGTGTGAGAGAATATTTTTCTGTTGTTTAGGCTACAAAGTTTGTGGTAGCTTTTTACAGCAACCACAGAAAATGAATACACCACATGTGTTAAGTTCAAGCTGCTATAACAGAACACCATAATCTGGGTGGCTTATAAACAACAGCAATTTCTTCCTCATATTTCTGGAGGCTTGGAAGTCTAAGATCAAAGCATTGAGAGGCTCCATTTCTGGTGTGGGCCTGCTTTCTGGTTCATAAACAGCCATTTGCTAGTTGCACCCTCACACAGCAAAAGAGGTAAGGAAGCTTTCCAGCCCCCAGCATCTCTTTTATAAGGGCATGAATCTCATTTATGAGGTTCCCATCCTTATAACCTAATCACATTCTGAAGGCCTTACCTCAAAATACCAGCATATTGGGAATTAGATTTTAACATATAAATTTCACGGGGACACAAACATTCAGTGTATAGCAGTATGTTTAGCATTGATGCAGACATCTTAGGTGAATAAGACATACCTAGCAACTGAAAATTCTGGCTTTTGAATATACATATTTAAGGATTTTCCCAGATAATGTGTTGCTGAAGTTTATCTGAGAATGCTTAGATAAGGGATGTGTGGTCCAAAATGTCATCCAATATAGGGATCCAGACATATATAATCCCAGGCACTAACTGCTCAAATGTGCTGAGTGGATTGCACAGGACAGGAGGGATATTAAAGTAAAACTTAAATTTCTTAGGGACACCAGACTTGTATTTGGTACTTTCCTGATCTAAACAAGATCCATTTGCTTATCTCCCTGACTCTGAAGACTTGGCCTGTATCGTGAAAATGATAATGATAATATGGATAATTATGTTGAAACTTCAGTAATCATTAAAGTGATGACACTCATATTTTCTCCAAATATTAATAAAAGAAACAGGAATGTTAGATACATTTAGAACTTTTAACTTTGGCAAGCAATCATATCCATCTGTAAGAAACCAAGCCAAATACACTAGGTTTATCAGGCTGTGATTCTCATAACCCAAAAGGAGCTACCACGTACTGTACTGGAAGTACAGTAGCTATAGCCTGGTAATTTTTTTTACTAGAGAGTGCTTATCATCTGTTTCCTTCCAGTGAAGGACATGTAAATGTAATTCCAGTAGGTATACATAGGTTTCTTTCTGAGCTGAGAAAGTGGAATGATTTCCTTAATTGATACGTTTGTAAAGCATATTTGGACAGAGACAATTGCCTCAGCTCTTTCCTATTTAGTTTTTTCTCAAGAGCAAACTGCTTCAAAGAGCAAACGTTCTCTTTTATTTAGTGAGAGTCTTGGTGACTGTTGAGTTATTTTGACTCATTGTGGACATCCAATACATGGCCCATTTGACCTTTATACTAAGCTTCACCTGGCAGATTTTCTTCATGAATACTACAGGTGATATTTTGTTCTCTATGCTTCCTTTTTGGTTTTATTTTACAAACATTTTATGATTCAGTTGGCAAATTGGTAGGGATGATATTATTTGAAGGCTCTCAGGGCCCCAAATGTTACAGTATTTATTTCAAGCACAAAAACCCAGAGTCACAGAGAGTCTGTTGGAATACAAACATCCAGGCTCTGCTGATGGGCCTACAGTCCATTGCTTAAATTTTAGCAAGACTGTATGACTTCTTTGTGTTTGCTCTAAAAAATCAGGCATAATTCTGATCTTGGAGTCTTCAAAGTCAGAATCAGAAAACCACTTATTGTAATATCACCACAAATTGCATAAGTGTAGTGTCACTCTTCAAGTAATTTTTAGAACTAGAACCACTGGCTCTGATTTTAAATGTACTTCCAATTTGAATCTGGCAGTTTGGCTAAAATATGTCTCTCAAGAGGAAAAATGTTTGAGTTGAGCGTACATTCAGTAGCTCTCCTGTTGCCTCTGGGAGTATGGTATTAGCTGTCACAAACTGGAATTGGAAATCCAAATTTTGTACCCATAATTTTACTGCCATTGTAAAAGTCATAGAGTGATTCCACTACAATATCGAGGATACGTTTAGAATGCTGTGGGAGACAGGCAGCTGCTCCCATACTGATGGAGGAATTGGAAGGAAGGTGAATTCCAGGAAGTACAGAATTTGTGCAACTGGGGCTGGCTGAGAAAGTGTCTCTTCTAAATCATCAAAATCCAGGGATCATATGAACATGTGGGAGGAAAAGATGATTAAACAGAGGCATCAAAGGGGCTTCTGAGGAATTAGCAATGTTCTATTCATAAAGCTTGGTGATAGACCAAACAAGGTTAAATTTATTATTTTTTCTTCTTTACATTATTTTTTAAAGTTAAGATAAAATGCACAGATATGAAGAATACAGTTCATTGAGTTTTGACAAATATATGTACTAATTAATTAGCATAAAAATGAGGACATATTTCCTCCACTGTTTACTTGTGTCCCATTGTAGTCAATCCCTACCCCTCTTCAGCAACCACTCTTCTGATTGCTATCATTCTAAATTATTTTTGCCTGTTCTTCAATTTCATTTGACATTTGCTTTTGTGTCTTTTTTTTTTTGCTCAATATACACATTTTTGAGATTCATATCTATTGTTGCATGTATGGACAGTTTATTCTTTCCCTATTTGAAATAAGCCCTATTTGGCTAAATTTATGTACAATAAAATTTATCAATTTTTAGTGTACTAGTCGATGAATTTGGGGAAATATGTATAGTTGTATAACCACCACATATTAAACATAACTACTTTTTGTCACTCAGTGACACAGAGCTAGGTTCAAGATGATACCAAAATGCTGCATAAGAACTGAAAAAAATGCCAATATGGTGATTTTATAAACTCTGAATAAAGAATGAGTACTTTTTCAATCACTGATGGGTCTTAACTAGTAATTTGACTAAATTCAAATTTTATAATAAAAATTTGTTCAATCAAAAAAGAAATACTTTATGCAAATTGCTCTAATTTTTATTATTTTTAAATTTAAATTTATTATTAAATCAAAAACAATATACACAGTAAAGAAATAAAGAACAAATTAACTACATTCAGTTAAATTATAATGTTTGAGACCAAGAAGTATTCACAATTATTTGGAAAAAAAATTATTTGAAGAGGCACAGGAATAAATAATTTGAAAACAAAAATAGCAACAAATAATAGGTCAGACTCCATATTGTAAGTTTTTAGGATCAACACAGAAAGCCCAATTGAGGAATAATTGTGTTTGCTTGTCTGTTTTGTGGTGTCTATGCATAGAACATTTAGACTGTGTTTAAAAAATCAATACGAACACTTACTATAGAATGAGGAGTGCATTATCATAAAATATACTTTTTAATTACTTTAAATTGCTATATTGGAATTTGCCTTTTTTCCTTCTGCTTTTATTTCAGAAGGAAATTAGCAAACTTATTGAAAAACAATCTAACTTTAAATCCAGAAAACTAACATGCTTCTGCTGCTGACTGCATAAATTCCTCCTTGCAGGGCATATTAGTGTAGTGTCTGGAATACAGCACACATGCCAACAGTGGCAAGTCAGAACAAGAGAGACACTATTTCTGCTTATTTAACAGCCACCAAAATGTATAGTGACTGCTTTTATCATAATGGAAGGAAGGAAGGCCTGGAGGCTACCATAGATAAACAGAAACATAGGTACAGTATTATGGGTTTTAAAAATCTACTGTATAACATTTTCATTAAAGTTTGAAGAGTTTAAAAATATTTTGAAAAATGGCTGAAAATCTTTAGTTAAACCAGTTTATCAGCAGATAATGAAAACAGGGAGAAATAGTAAAGGAAAAAGGAGTATGATTCCAGCAGGCTGAGCTTCCTAATATTGGGTAGGCTTTTTATTAGAATTGCATTAGTCAGGGTTTTCTACTTTGAGTGAAATAAATTTAGTAATTCTTTGTTACCTATCCATGGAAAATAACCTCAAGGAAACTGCCTAGTTGTTAAATTGCCACATGCTTCAATGAAGTTAATACATCTTTAACTTATCCTTGGCTTTTTAATAACCACAAAGACAAGACACAGGAAAGAAAGGATGAGATGGAAGAGGGACGAAGGGAGGGAGAGTAAACTTCTTAAGGTGTTTTGCCTAAAGGCCTTTGACATCTACAAAGCTCCACTTTTTAACTTACTGTTTCTGGATGCAATTGCACTATTTTTATAGCCTTATTTCTGGACTTATTTAGCAGAACAGCAGAGGTGGCAGAGGATTCAGTAGGAGAGTTATTCTCTAGGGTGTATCTGTCAGTATTTTCTTTCCCAATACATCTTATTTTAACCCATAGCAGCAGTAAAAATCAGAGCCCTACCCAGCAAAGTGAATATTCTTTCAGCAATGCTTCTCTGACACAGTGTTCACCTCCACAGCAGAGTATCATCACTTGGGCCTAGGTATAACAAACCTAACTTCTTTCTTCCTCGTTTTCAGGCAAAAGGAATTAAAGCACAGTGAAACTAAAACTAAAATGCATGTAGCATAACATCAATTCAACCCATCTTTATTAATCCCTTTTGTTTTGGAAATTTAATTAAAAAATATTCTCCCAAACTAGAAATTCTCTCCATAATGGAATCATGAAAAAAAAACTTTCATTATTGAATAAGCATTAACCCAGAATGTGACGTGCTAAACGGGAAACCCTGCTAAGAGATTGTAAAGACAAAAAAAATCTCACTTTGTTATATAGCCAACCAGATACAACTCACTGCATACATTTTCTCAAGATGAACAATAAAAAGTCATCCTCAAGTAAGAGGACTTGACAGAACCATTCATCATGCAGTCTGTTCCAGACTCACCTGGTAATTGTGATTACCATCCATGTCACCATAATTGACTAATTGGCTTATCCACGGTGGAAAAAAAAAAAAAAAAAACTTCTTATATCTTTTATGACAAGAGGTAGTTTTGCAATTTGGAGCAAGTTAGGCTCTTACTCTGCTACAGAAGGGGGAAGATACATTTTGTTACCTCCTTTGTTGTTTATATTTCAGAGATGGCTCCTAAGTTCTTGAGAAAAGACAATGCTGGGTCTTAAGGTTGGCAAAGACCTATCTAGTTTTAAAAAGTCTTTATATACAGTTCAAAGAAAGGAGAAAGTTCTTACAGTGATACATTTTCTAAAGTAAATATTCTAGAGGGGAAGTCTTTTCCTTTACATTCAACAAGGAGAATTAGTTCTGTTATTTTTAGTTGTTATTTGTTTTTACATCTTTCATTTATTAATTCATACATATTCAGCAAATGTGTACTAATATCTTATCATCTAAAACTATCAACTCTCATCAGTTTTACTATTTCACTTATTTTAACTATTACAACTTACTTTTAAAAAATTAGAAATATATATATTTGCAATATAAATATGTATATATTTAAATATAAACAAAACACTGAAGCAAAGTAGAGAATATGTAACTCAGGCCAATGTGTTATAAAACAATTAAGCTTAAAGTTACTTTCCCTTTTTTTCTTTTGAGACGGAGTCTCACTCTGTCACCAGGCTGGAGTGCAATGGCACAATCTCAGCTTACTGCAACCTTCGCCTCCTGGGTTCAAGAAATTCTCCTGCCTCAGCCTCCTGAGTGCTGGAACTACAGGCGTGTGCCACTATGCCCAGGTAATTTTTGTATTTTAGTAGAGATGGGGTTTCACCACGTTAGTCAGGACGGTCTCGATCTCTTGACTTTGTGATCCGCCCACCTCAGCCTCCCAAAGTGCTGGAATTACAGGCATCAGCCACCATGCAGAGCTGCTTAAAGTTATTTTTTCACAGCTGTATTCCATAAATAGTAATAAATGTTTCAGGGTTTCATGTGAAACAAAGTTTTAGTCTCACATATAGTCAAGTGTTTACTAAAGACAAAAGAAAACCCCAGAGACAAATATATTTATAACTTCTTATAGATATTTGACTACTTACATATTACTATGGCTAATCAAGTATCAATATAAACCACTTTCATTGTGTCTAGCCAACCCAACTTATCGTCAACCCAATCAGAACAGAAACAAATGCTATGTTGAAAGATATTCTATTTTTATTTATTTATTTACTTGAGATGGAGTTTTGCTCTGTCACCAGGCTGGAGTGCAGTGGCGCAAATTTCAGCTCACGCAAGCTCGGGCTCACTGGTTCACACCACTCTCCTGCCTCAGCCTCCCAAGTAGCTGGGACTATAGGAGTCCGCCACCACGCCTGGCTGAGTTTTTGTATTTTTAGTAGGGACAGGGTTTCACCGTGTTAGCCAGGATGGTCTCTATCTCCTGACCTTGTGATCTGCCAGCCTTGGCCTCCCAAAGTGCTGGGATTACAGGCGTGAGCCACCTCGCCCAGCCGAAAGATTTTCTAAAACATAGTATAAAAATAAGTAGCATTATAACTCCAAACTTATTAAATGTTTATTCAATCTTAAGTATAAAATCCTACATAAATTCCTAAATCATCACACAACCATCCCCACAGGGTTGATAAGAATTGCACACTGGGTTCTGGAAAGAAATGTAATTATAATTAAGCATTAATCCGGCTGCACTTTGGCCCATTTTTCTGTTGCTAAAAGTAATACAGCACCAGATGCTGAGAATTTGCATCCCCATTGTTCCTATAGAGAGGATTTTGGGCATTAGGATCAAAAGACTGTTTAAGAATTGATATGTGGCTGGTGGAGCCAAGATGGCCGAATAGGAACAGCTCTGGTCTACAGCTCCCAGCGTGAGCGACACATGACGGGTGATTTCTGCATTTCCATCTGAGGTACTGGGTTCATCTCACTAGGGAGTGCCAAACAGTGGGTGCAGGACAGTTGGTGCAGCACACCCTGTGCGAGCCAAAGCAGGGCGAGGCATTGCCTCACTTGGGAAGTGCAAGGGGTCAGGGAGTTCCCTTTTATGGTCAAAGAAAGGGGTAATAAACGGAACCTGGAAAATCGGGTCAGTCCCACCCTAATACTGCGCTTTTCCAATGGGCTTGGAAAACGGCACACCAGGAGATTGTGTCCCACACCTGGCTTGGAGGGTCCTACGCCCATGGAGTCTGGCTGATTGCTAGCACAGCAGTCTGAGATCAAACTGCAAGGCGGCAGAGAGGCTGGGGGAGGGGGCCCGCCATTGCCCAGGCTGGCTTAGGTAAACAAAGCAACCAGGAAGCTTGAACTGGGTGGAGCCCACCACAGCTCAAGGAGGCCTGCCTGCCTCTGTAGGCTCCACCTCTGGGGGCAGGGCACAGACAAACAAAAAGACAACAGGAACCTCTGCAGACTTAAATGTCCCTGTCTGACAGCTTTGAAGAGAGTAGTGGTTCTCCCAGCACGCAGCTGGAGATCTGAGAATGGACAGACTGCTTCCTAAAGTGGGTCCCTGAGCCCCAAGCAGCCTAGCTGGGAGGCATCCCCCAGTAGGGACAGACTGACACCTCACTCGGCCAGGTACTCCTTTGAGACAAAACTTCCAGAGGAACGATCAGACAGCTGAATTTGTGGTCTCACGAAAATCCACTGTTCTGCAGCCACCGCTGCTGACACCCAGCAAAACAGGGTCTGGAGTGGACCTTTAGCAAACTCCAACAGACCTGCAGGTGAGGGTCCTGTCTGTTAGAAGGAAAACTAACAAACAGAAAGAACACCCACACCAAAAACCCATCTGTACATCACCATCATCAAAGACCAAAAGTAGAAAAACCTACAAAGATGGGGAGAAAACAGAGCAGAAAAACTGGAAACTCTAAAAAGCAGAGCGCCTCTCCTCCTCCAAAGGAATGCAGTTCCTCACCAGCAATGGAACAAAGCTGGATGGAGAATGACTTTGACGAGTTGAGAGAAGAAGGCTTCAGACGATCAAACTACTCTGAGCTATGGGAGGAAATTCAAACCAATGGCAAAGAAGCTAAAAACTTTGAAAAAAAAAATAGATGAACGTATAACTAAGATAACCAATGCAGAGAAGGGCTAAAGGAGCTGATGGAGCTGAAAGCCAAGTTTCGAGAACTACGTGAAGATTGCAGAAGCCTCGGTAGCTGATGCGATCAACTGGAAGAAAGGGTATCGCTGATGGAAGATGAAATGAAGAGAGAAGGGAAGTTTAGAGAAAAAAGAATAAACAGAAATGAACAAAGCCTCCAAGAAATATGGGACTATGTGAAAAGACCAAACCTACATCTGATTGGTGTACCTGAAAGTGACGGGGAGAATGGAACCAAGTTGGAAAACACTCCGCAAGAAATTATCCAGGAGAACTTCCCCAATCTAGCAAGGCAGGCCAACATTCAGATTCAGGAAATACAGAGAATGCCACAAAGATACTCCTCGAGAAGAGCAACTCCAAGACACATAATTTTCAGATTCACCAAAGTTGAAATGAAGGAAAAAATGTTAAGGGCAGCCAGAGAGAAAGGTCGGATTACTCACAAAGGGAAGCCCATCAGACTAACATCTGATCTCTTGGCAGAAACTCTACAAGCCAGAAGAGAGTGGGGGCCCATATTCAACATTCTTAAAGAAAAGAATTTTCAATCCAGAATTTCATATCCAGCCAAACTACGCTTCATAAGTGAAGGAGAAATAAAATACTTTACAGACAAGCAAATGCTGAGTGATTTTGTCACCACCAGGCCTGCCCTAAAAGAGCTCCTGAAGGAAGCACTAAACATGGAAAGTAACAACTGGTACCAGCCACTGCAAAAACATGCCAAATTGTAAAGACCATCAAGGCTAGGAAGAAACTGCATCAACTAACGAGCAAAATAACCAACTAACATCATAATGACAGGATCAAATTCAAACATAACAATATTAACTTTAAATGTAAATGGGCTAAATACTCCAATTAAAAGACACAGACTGGCAAATTGGATAAGGAGTCAAGACCCATCAGTGTGCTGTATTCAGGAAACCCATCTCACGTGCAGAGACACACATAGACTCAAAATAAAGGGATGGAGGAAGATCTACCAAGCAAATGGAAAACAAAAAAAAGGGCAGGGGTTGCAATCCTAGTCTCTGATAAAATAGACTTTAAACCAACAAAGATCAAAAGAGACAAAGAAGACCATTACATAATGGTAAAGGGATTAGTTCAACAAGAAGAGCTAACTATCCTAAATATATATGCACCCAACACAGGAGCACCCAGATTCATAAAGCAACTCCTGAGTGACCTACAAAGAGACTTAAACTCCCACACAATAATAATGGGAGATTTTAATACCCCACTGTCAACATTAGACAGAACAATGAGACAGAAAGTTAACAAGCATATCCAGGAATTGAACTCAGCTCTGCAACAAGTGGACCTAATAGACATCTACAGAACTCTCCACCCCAAATCAACAGAGTATACATTTTTTTTCAGCACCACACCACACCTATTCCAAAATTGACCACATAGTTGGAAGTAAAGCTCTCCTCAGCAAATGTAAAAGAACAGAAATTATAACAAACTGTCTCTCAGACCACAGTGCAATCAAACTAGAATTCAGGATTCAGAAACGCACTCAAAACCACTCAACTACATGGAAACTGAACAACCTGCTCCTGAATGACTACTGGGTACATAACGAAATGAAAGCAGAAATAAAGATGTTCTTTGAAACCAACGAGAACAAAGACACAACATACCAGAATCTCTGGGACACATTCAAAGCAGTGTGTAGAGGGAAATTTATAGCACTAAATGCCCACAGGAGAAAGCAGGAAAGATCCAAAACTGACACCCTAACATCACAATTAAAAGAACTAGAAAAGCAAGAGCAAACACATTCAAAAGCTAGCAGAAGGCAAGAAATAACTAAAATCAGAGCAGAACTGAAGGAAATAGAGACACAAAAAACCCTTCAAAAAATTAATGAATCCAGGAGCTGGTTTTTTGAAAAGATCAACAAAATTGATAGACTGCTAGCAAGACTAATAAAGAAGAAAAGAGAGAAGAATCAAATAGATGCCAAATAAAAAATGATAAAGGGGATATCACCACTGATCCCACAGAAATACAATCTACCATCAGAGAATACTACAAACACCACTATGCAAAAAAACTAGAAAATCTAGAAGAAATGGATAAATTCCTCGACAAATACACCCTCCCAAGACTAAACCAGGAAGAAGTTGAATCTCTGAATAGACCAATAACAGGCTCTGAAATTGTGGCAATAATCAATAGCTTACCAACCAAAAAGAGTCCAGGACCAGATGGATTCACAGCTGAATTCTACCAGAGGTACAAGGAGGAACTGGTACTATTTCTTCTGAAACTATTCCAATCAATAGAAAAAGAGGGAATCCTCCCTAACACATTTTATGAGGTTAGCATCATCCTGATACCAAAGCCTGGCAGAGACATAACCAAAAAAGAGAATTTCAGACCAATATCCTTGATGAACATTAATGCAAAAATCCTCAATAAAATACTGGCAAACCGAATCCAGCAGCACATCAAAAAACTTATCCACCATGATCAAGTGGGCTTCATCCCTGGGATGCAAGGTGGGTTCAACATACAAAAATCAATAAATGTAATCCAGCATATAAACAGAACCAAAGACAAAAACCACATGATTATCTCAATAGATGCAGAAAAGGCCTTTGACAAAATTCAACAACCCTTAATGCTAAAAACGCTCAATAAATTAGGTATTGATGGGACGTATCTCAAAATAATAAGAGCTATCTATGACAAACCCACAGCCAATATCATACCGAATGGGCAAAAACTGGAAGCATTCCCTTTGAAAACTGGCACAAGACAGGGATGCCCTCTCTCACCACTCCTATTCAACATAGTGCTGGAATTTCTGGCCAGGGCAATCAGGCAGGAGAAGGAAATAATGGGTATTCAATTAGGAAAAGAGGAAGTCAAATTGTCCCTGTTTGCAGATGACATGATTCTATATCTAGAAAACCCCATTGTCTCAGCCCAAAATCTCCTTAAGCTGATAAGCAACTGCAGCAAAGTCTCAGGATACAAAATCAATGTATAAAAATCACAAGCATTCTTGTACACCAATCACAGACAGAGAGCCAAATCATGAGTGAACTCCCATTCACAATTGCTTCAAAGAGAATAAAATACCTAGGAATCCAACTTACAAGGGATGTGAAGGACCTCTTCAAGGAGAACTACAAACCACTGCTCAGTGAAATAAAAGAGGATACAAACAAATGGAAGAACATTCCATGCTCATGGGTTGGAAGAATCAATATCGTGAAAATGGCCATACTGCCCAAGGTAATTTATAGATTCAATGCCATCCCCATCAAGCTACCAATGACTGTCTTCACAGAATTGGAAAAAACTACTTTAAAGTTCATATGGAACCAAAAAAGAGCCCGCATTGCCAAGTCAATCCTAAGCCACAAGAAGAAAGCTGGAGGCATCACGTTACCTGACTTCAAACTATACTACAAGGCTACAGTAACCAAAACAGCATGGTACTGGTACCACAACAGAGACATAGATCAATAGAACAGAACAGAGCCCTCAGAAATAATGCCGCATATCTACAACTATCTGATCTTTGACAAACCTGACAAAAACAAGAAATGGGAAAAGGATTCCCTATTTAATAAATGGTGCTGGGAAAACTGGCTAGCCATATGTAGAAAGCTGCAACTGGATCCCTTCCTTACACCTTATACAAAAATTAATTCAAGATGGATTAAAGACTTACATGTTAGACCTAAAACCATAAAAACCCTAGAAGAAAACCTAGGCAATAGTATTCAGGAAATAGGTGTGGGCAGGGACTTCATGTCTAAAACAACAAAAGCAATGGCAACAAAAGCCAAAATTGACAAAAGGGATCTAATTAAACTAAAGAGCTTCTGCACAGCAAAAGAAACTACCATCGAGTGAACAGGCAACCTACAAAATGGGAGAAAATTTTCACAACCTACTCATCTGACAAAGGGCTAATATCCAGAATCTACAATGAACTCAAACAAATTTACAAGAAAAAACAAACAACCCCATCAAAAAGTGGATGAAGGACATGAACAGACACTTCTCAAAGAAGATATTTATGCAGCCAAAAAACTCATGAAAAAATGCTCATCATCACTGGCCATCAGAGAAATGCAAATCAAAACCACAATGAGATACCATCTCACACCAGTTAGAGTGGCCATCATTAAAAAGTCAGGAAACAACAGGTGCTGGAGAGGATGTGGAGAAATAGGAACACTTTTACACTGTTGGTGGGACTGTAAACTAGTTCAACCATTGTGGAAGTCAGTGTGGTGATTCCTCAGGGATCTAGAACTAGAAATATCATTTGTCCCAGCCATCCCATTACTGGGTATATACCCAAAGGACTATAAATCATGCTGCTATAAAGACATATGCGCACGTATGTTTATTGTGGCACTATTCACAATAGCAAAGACTTGGAACCAACCCAAATGTCCAACAATGATAGACTGGATTAAGAAAATGTGGCACCTATACACCATGGAATACTATGCAGCCATAAAAAAATGATGAGTTCATGTCCTTTGTAGGGACATGGATGAAATTGGAAACTATCATTCTCAGTAAACTATCGCAAGGACAAAAAACCAAACACCGCATGTTCTCACTCATAGGTGGGAATTGAACAATGAGAACTCATGGACACAGGAAGGGGAACATCACACTCTGGGGACTGTTGTGGGGTGGGGGGACGGGGGAGGGACAGCATTAGGAGATATACCTAATGCTAAATGACGAGTTAATGGGTGCAGGAAATCAACATGGCACATGGATACATATGTAACAAACCTGCACATTGTGCACATGTACCCTAAAACTTAAAGTATAATAATAATTTTAAAAAAAAGAATTGTATATATCTTCATTGTTCCTATAAACAAGATCTCTGACTACAGAATCATAAGGCTTTTGTTTAAGGATAGCTTAAGATGTTTTTCAGGCTCCTAATTCCAGCAACCAGTTTGGAGACCTCCACAGAGAAGAGGGATCAATACAATAACATAGCTTCTTCATATCCCATCCAAGACTTCGCTCCACACTCTCCATCCAATCAACGATCTCTACACTTTGGCTTACTCCCAAATCCCTAAAAACACTAGCCCCAAATTCTTCAGCAAGGTGGATTGGCAGTATCTTCCCATCTCATCCATCAGTAACCCTGTGATTAAAACTCCCTGCTGCAACCTGGTGACATGCTGGGTGCATCGGGCAATAAATCTATTATGGTTACAGCGTGAGAATTATTTCTGTATAGCAGTGGTTCTCATCTAGGGCTCCCCACACCACTGTCCTTCAGGAGACATTTAGCAATGCCTTTTCTGGTTGTCTCAGCTAGAGAGGGGTAGTGCTCCTGGCATATAGTGGTTAGAGGCCAGGGAGGCTGCTAAACTTCCTACGATGTATAGGACAGCTCCCCACAGCAAAGAATTGCTGAGTCCAAAATGTTTATAGGGCTGAAGTTAAAAAAACCTAATATATTACAGTAAATTTTGTGACAGTTGCTAATTAGTACTATTCAACTTTTCCTCCACGCTGAGATGTCTAATATGGTACTGATCCTAAATTGAATGAAAATTGGTACTGATTTGCACTAAAACACAGGATTATAAAGTATTAGTAGAACATTACTTTAACCCAATAGAAGCTTAACAATTTTATTTCATTATTGAATAAGCTGACACAAAATGCTTGAAGTTGACAAGATGGTAGTGCAACAATTGTAGTACAGGGATAGAAGTTAGCCCTAAGTATTCTATTTTAACAGTTAATAAATAGTGAAATAATTTAGCATTACATAAGAAAACTATATCAACAAAGTGTATGGGCTACCCCCAGTTTGGCAGACTAAACCTGATGTGGACAGTGTTTCTAGTTTCTAGCCAAACAATATACACAAATTAAATCACAGTAATATCTCCACTAACAGCTAGAAACAATGAAAAATGGCAAAAGTTTAGCTACAGAAAATCAGATGCCTTCAAGATACAAAATTTAAAAGTTAAATAATGTTTTAAAGCATTGAATGTGATCCTTTCCTTAAAGCACTATCTGGAAAAAAAAACTGAGGGTAAAGTTATGTTTGTCCAATTAAGATTTATATTATATGAAAACAGGCATTTCTTATCAATACTTATCCTTATTAAAATCTGTTTCTTAAAATAGAAGTGACAACTCTCTTCAAAAGCCAAGTAGGTATTAGTTTTATTTCCCCAAACTTATGTCCAATGTATAAAATTCATTACAAATACCGGAATGGAATTTACATGCTCTGTTTTCATATAATTAAAAGTAAAAGGCATATGTCCATGGTTTGAATAGTAAAGGTATGAAATTCAATTCTGATCATGATAATTAGTTTATAGTAATTTGTGAAGGGTATCTTAAATCAGGCTTTCTACTTATATAACATTCTTTTTGCTTAAAGCTTATAATTTTATCAAAGTAGCTAAGGCTATTTATACAATTACTTTATGTCCAGGGACCTGAAATTCCCTTTGCTGTGATCACATTGTTTCAAAATCTATTACTTCTCCAACACCATCTCTGAAACAATTTTACTATGATTATATTGTATCAAAAGTTATATCCTTTATTCACCAAATAATAGAATTTTTTAAAACTTTTCTGGCACCAGACAGGAGAAACATCTTCACTTTGATTATACTTGAACAAGTCTAAGTAGTCTGCTTTCCTTTTAGAAAGGTTTTCATTTGCATTTGCCATATTCAGGATTCAGTGCTATTTGCAAACCACTTAAAGTTCTATTCCGAAAAAATAAACAAAAATTTTCATTATCAGAGAGATTTCCAATTCATAACAAATGAAACAAAAAAGAGAAACCCTTTGAGCTATAGTTCAACTTTTTGTGCTTACTGTATTCAGAATTTTTAAAAATCTAAAACCATGTTTTAGGAAAAAAACAGAAAAATGGGAAATTAATTTATAGTAGAAGAAGAAAAATTATATAAGGGCATCCTTGTCAATAGGTTAAGAAAAAATATGTTTCTAGTATCTCACAGCTGAAAGACCCTTTAAAGGAAATTCACGCTAACGTCCTCATGCCTTTCTATAAAACACAAGTCCCAAGCCAAAAATCAAATTTGAAATTTTGTCAAAATAAGAGTAAGCTTTAAAATACATTAAGGCACTTTGGAAAGAGTTTTAAATATCATTACAATTAGCTTAATACATATGAAAGCTTTATTTCCCTTTCTCTCTCCTTTCCTCCCTTTATTTTCTTCCTTATTTCCTTCACTAAATGAGAAGACTTAGATATAATGATTTTCTTAATGATATTGATAAGGTGTATCTCAGTTAGTTTTCTACTAATCCATAACATATTACCCCAACTTTAGTTGCTAAAAATAATATATGTTTATCACTTCATTATTTCTATCTATGGGTCAGTAGCTTTAGCATGACCTAAATAGGTTCTCTGCTCAGGGTGTCGCCTAAAGCTGTAATCAAGTTGTTGGCTACAGCTGCTGTATCATCTGAAGATTTGACTGGGGAAGGATCTGATTTTAAGCATATTCATGTGGTTTCGGAAGGATAAGTTTTCTTTCAGACTTCTGGACCAAAAGCCTCAAATTATTCCTGGCCTTTGGCCAGGAAGGCTCAGTTTCTGGCCTCTCCATAGGCCAGTTGACAACATGGCTACTTGCTTCCACAAAAGCACAAAGTGAGAAAGTTTGCTAGAAGACAAAAGTTGCTATATTGTATAATATAATTATGGAGGTGACATTCTATCTCCACTGTATCTTATTGGTTAGAAACAAGTCTTAAATTTTGTGTACATTTAAGAAGAGAGGATTACAGATGGACATGAAAACCAGGAGAAGGGAAGCTTAGGTTACCACTTAGAGTCTGTTCCTTACACTAGCTAAAATATACTGAACACTTAAGGTTCCAGAAACTTCTGCTTGTTCCAAAATCTTCTCTCTGTAGAGCTAACACTAGTATGTCCTGGCTAGGCATATAATGAACAGGGATAAATGCTACAAATTTTTTCCTCCCTTATAGCTTATATAGTTAGGTGACCAATTGGATGAGAGGAAATTATACGTTCAACTTGTTTCTTCCCACTTTCTAGAACTTGGATGCATTAGTAAATTATCTTTGACTACATGGTAGTACTATATAAGCATTTTACATGATTAAACACATTTAACTATCACATACTTTTATCAGGTAGGGAATCAAATTACTCCAATATTATATATAAGAAAAGTGAGGCAAAAAAGTAAAATATTTTGCCCAGAGACACAAAATAAGTGCTGGTGCCATAATATAAACACAAAGTGTATAAACACAAACTTTAGTTTTTATTTTATCTTTATTAGTCTTCTGCTTTACAACTTCATAATTTGTGTAAGTCATCTAGTTAAACAAAAGCATTTGAAATTCAGACCGAATTATTATGACAGCAAAGAAAAACACACATCTGCATATCATGGGAAGGTTTTCCAAATACCCATCTGATTTCCTCAGAGGTGATCTCCAATTTTGGCATCACTGAAAAACATGAGCTCAGGTGGCCAAGCTGAGAATAATTTATACTTTTATAAACATACTTTAGGTACATCCTTTAAGTATGATGCAGAGTTTTCTGAACAGTTCTCTATAAGAAGAACAATTTCCACACAATAAAAAAGACTTGACTTATAATTAAAATAAGACCTATATACAACAGAAGAAAGATCTAGAGGCTTATATTGACTGTCTTAGCATTTGACATTATTAAACAAAATAAATTAGGTTGATTTAAATTAAATAAATTAAATAAAATAATGAATTAATTGATTACATGGCTTAATATTTAAACACCTAAACTTAAATATATATTTATTTTTTCTTAGTTTCTCCATTAAATTTAAGTATTATTTTACCATTTGGTACCAACATAAGCATTTTTGCTCTCGGAATTAATCTCTATTATTTAAAAATTTTTTTTTTAACCAGGACTATAAACATACGTGTTCATACATACACACATGCATGCACACGTGTATACACCAAGAGCAAGTTAAGTAGTGAGAAAACATCAAAACTTACTTACTAAAGTGTTATGATAAACTTGAATATCCTAGAGTTGTGATTCAAATCTGATCCAGCTGACCCAGACTTTTCGTATTACTTGGTATAGCCTCTACAATCTCCATCCTCTGGTCATCTTTTATGAGAGTTGAAACAAGAAAGCGGAGCTTTCTCTTATCAGACTTGAGATGGGAAAATACGTGTATGGGGAATCAAACCCTTTGTCATTCTAGCATGTCCTCCAAGGAACAGGGAAACGTTGCGATTTGGGGGTTAAAAATATGTCGTAGTGAGTAGGCAAATTAGCAAAACATAATATATGAATGATGAGACTAGACTATCAGTTTGGAGAAATACTTATAAAACTCTCCCACTCCCACTCCAATACTTGCAAAAGTCACAATATTCTTTCATCTGTACTAGTGATTCCCCATGGTAGTGACTCAAAGGAAGGACTATATGACTTCACAGAAATTTTTATTTCTTTGGATGATGACAAAAAAAAATGGCAGCCAGGCACGGTGGCTCACGCCTGTAATCCCAGCACTTTGGGGGGCTGAGGCGGGCAGATCACGAGGTCAGAAGATCGAGACCACCCTGACTAGCACAGTGAAACCCCGTCTATATTAAAAATACAAAAAAAAGAAAAATTAGCCGGACGTGATGGCAGGCGCCTGTGGTCCCAGCTACTCGGGAGGCTGAGGCAGGAGAATGGCGTGAACCTGGGAGGCGGAGCTTGCAGTGAGCCGAGATCACGACACTGCACTCCAGCCTGGGCGGCAGAGCGAGACTCCATCTCAGAAAACAAACAAACAAAAATGGCAAGACCTTTACTTCAAAGTAAAAAAGAAAAAACAAACAAAAAAAAACACATTTAAGTAGTCCATAAAATCAGTCTGTGAAAAAGGATAATTTGCGTGTGTTCACAACAACAACAATGCAACAAACAACAACAAAATCACATACACATGTACACTTTTCTAGTTAGCAGAGGGGATGAGAGACAAAATCAAGTTCTGTTTGTTAAGACATGGGATTTTTGATATATTTTAACATTAATCAAGTTGCCAGCGTTACTTAA
The DNA here is from genome assembly GCF_009828535.3 of Hylobates moloch. NCBI lineage: Eukaryota > Metazoa > Chordata > Mammalia > Primates > Hylobatidae > Hylobates > Hylobates moloch. Next base: position 92,046,092 of record NW_026652284.1, read on the forward strand.
AATGACCTCTATTTTCAGTCTAATTACAATTTTTAATCTATATTTTTCGCCATTATCATGCTGAGTGCTTTTTTAATTAAATTGTTTGTGTATTCATCTAAATGAAGTTCTCTGCTTCACTACTTCATACACTTGTCCAATTTTATAATAATGTAAAGCAATTCAAGACTTTATTTGATATTTTTTCATTTCATTCACTAGCTCTAAACTTAAATTTTTATGTATCATAATGATTTCATTTTTATCATGGACATTTCCCTCAAAATCAAGAGTAATGTACTTTGCCCTTCATTATAATATTTGGATATTAGCTTCTCATTACAATATTATTCATTATTAAACAAATGTTCCCCATGTAATATATAAAAGGAATTCCACCCTAACCAATTGTTACCTCCCCTCCACAGCACCCACTAAAAAAAAAAAAAAAAAACTTCTAGAGTTTATCCAGAAGCTATAGAAATCTAAAATTGTGTTTGTTTTCACCCATTTGTATGGCAAGAGTGCTGAGCTAATAGATTTTTATTTTGTATTAGGTTGGCACAAATGTAATTGTGGTTCTTGCCATTACTTTTTTTTTTTTGAGACGGAGTCTTGCTTTGTCACCCAGGCTCACTGCAACCTCTGCCTCCTGGGTTCACGCCATTCTCCTGCCTCAGCCTCCTGAGTAGCTGGGACTATAGGCGCCTGCCACCGCACCTGGCTAATTTTTTTTTTTTTTTGTATTTTTAGTAGAGACAGGGTTTCACTGTGTTAGCCAGGATGGTCACTATCTCCTGACCTCATTATCCGCCTGCCTCAGCCTCTGAAAGTGCTGGGATTACAAGCGTGAGCCACCGCGCCCAGCCGCCATTATTTTTAAAGGTAAAAACAGCAATTACTTTTGCACCAACATAATACTTCTGCCAACTTTGAGAAAACACCACTTTCTTCAAATCTGATTTATTTAATCTATACAAGTGAAAGAATAATATCTATGGTAGATGACACAGTTGTGATGAGATCAGATGAGATAAAATAGTATGTTATTTTAAACTGTAAGTCAAATATTTAAAAAATGTCTATTTCATTTGATATTTTCATGAAGATTTTAAGTAAAAATGCAATATGTAGTCATGAGCTCTGTTTATGTAACAGTAGACATGTCTAGGGACACTTGATTATTCTTTATATTCTGTGTCAATACTCTCATTCTCAAAGAGGATGCCTTATATTTTCATCCATCAAAACTCATAAAGTATAACAAGAATTACAGGCTATATAAAAATGATTATGTTCCCTGTGGAGATTACATGTCAAAGGCTAGAAGTCAAAGGTAACTGTGGTAGGCAGAATAATGTCTCCTCCCACCCCCTAATGATGCCCTAAGCCCAGTAGCCTCTGAATATGTTATGTTATATGACAAAGTAACTTTGCAGTTTTGATAAAGAGTAAAGATGCTGAGATGGGAAGATTATTCCAGATTATCTTAATGGACCCAATCTAATCACATGAGTCCTAAAAGTGAAAGAGAAAACTAGAACTGCAAATCTGAAAGATAAGATAGGAGAAGAAGGAGAAAGAGGAGGAGGAGAGATATTAAGCAAGAGTGGGCTTGACCCATGCACCATTGCTCAGCCTTTGTGGTTGGAAGAAGGAAGTCAAAGAATGAAGGTTGCCTCTAAAAGTTGGGAAAGGCCTTCAGTTAACAGCCAGCAAGAAAATAGAGATTTTGTTCCTATGGCAGTAAATCACTGGATCCTACCAACATATTGAATGAGCAAGAAAACTATTCCTCCCTTAAAGCTTCTAGAAAGCAGTGCTGCATTGCCGACACCTTAATTTTAGCCTGGTGAGAGTTCATGTTGTATTTCTGACCTGTTAAATTATAAGATTACACATTTGTGTTGTTTATATAACATGAAGGAGGGTTTGTTAAAAGTTAACAGAACTTTGGTTTTGTTGAAGAAGTTCAGCTTTACAAAGATATTTTCACACTGATCTCCTCTCCTTCTCAAATTAGATGGTACTGTTGACAGACTACCACATATTGCAAAAATTCACTTCAAGCATATCCTCTGCCAAGAAATCCCCAAACAAAAAATTCACTCAATTTTCTGTGCTTCTAGAGTATGCTACACATAGAAGTCTTAGACCACTTGTGATATTGCATTTTTAACTAGTGTTTACATGTTTGCTTTGCTATTAAAATTAATTTTGCTAGGGTCATGTTATTGTTGTTCTTGTTGATGTTTCCTTCCTCTATATGGTCTTGACTGAAGCAATTTCTAAAAATATGCATGTTCAGTAAAGACATCTGGATAAACTTTGTCTTCCAAACCAAATTGTTAGATAGAAGCAAAAAATAAAATATGTTTATGTAGCCATTTTATAGTTTATAAAGCTACCCTTGCTCAATGGAATCCCTATCAAAATACCAATAACATTCTTCACAGAAATTGAAAAAATGCTAAAATTTGTATGAAATAACAAAAGACTCTGAATAGCCAAAGCAATCTCAAGTATAAAAAACAAAGCCAGAGGAATAACACTACCTGACTACAAAATATACTAAAAAGCCATCTAAAGAGTATGGTACTGTCATAAATGCAGAGATATATACCAATAGAACAGAATAGAGATTCCAGAAAAAACATGCATTTACAACCAATTGATTTTCAACAAAGGTGCCTAGAACACATATTAAGGAAAGGATGGTCTCTTCACTAAATGCTGTTTGGAAAACCAGATATACACAGAAGGAAGAATAAAATTGGATCTTTACCTCATATCATAAACTAAAGTCCATTCAAAATGGATTAAAAACTTAAATTTAAGTCATGAATCTCCAAAATTACTTGAAGAAAATGTGGAAAATCTTTAGGACATTTGTCTGTACAATAATTTTTGGATATGAGCATAAAAGCACAAAAATGATCTAAAGCAGAAAAATGAAAAATATTTTTCAAGCAGTCATGTCCTGAGGAGTTAATTTTCAAAACACATGAAAAAACCCAAGCAACTCAATACAAAAAAACAAATAACCCAATTGAAAAATGTGCAAAGGACCTCAATAAACATTTTTTAAAGAAAACATACAAATGGCCAATAGATATATGAAAAAAAATGATTAACATCACTAAACATCAGGAAATTGCAAATTAAATACCACAATTAGATATTACTTCACATCTTTTAGAATGGCTGTTATCTAATAGATGATGATAAGTATGAGTAACAATGCAGAGAAAAGAGAATACTGGCACATTGTTGGGGGGAATGTAAATTAGTACAGTAATTATTGAAATCAATATGAAGGTTCCTCAAAAAATTAAAAATAAAACTACCTTATGATCTAGAAATCCCACTACTGGGTATATATTCAAATGAAATTAAATCAGTGTGCAGAAGAGCTATCTGCACTCCCATGTTTATTGTAGCATCATTTACAATAGCCAAGATATGAAATCAGCTTATGTGTCCTTCAATGGATGAATGGTTAAGGAAAACGTAGTATATATACACAATGGAATACTATTCAACAATAAAAAGAAGAAACCCTGTCACGTGCAAAAACATGGATGAACCCGAAAAACATTGTGTTAAGTGAAATAAGCCAGTCACAGAAAAACTAATATAGCATGATCTCACTTAGACATGGAATTTAAAAATTTGAATTCATAGAAGTACAGAATGAATGGTGGTTACCAGGGCCTGGAATGGCTTATTAAATGTGAGAGAGATGTTGATCAAAGGATATGCAAATTTAGTTAGGAGGTATAAGTTTGGGATAACCATTTCACAAAATGTTGACTATAGTTAATGACAATATATTATACTTTAAAAAATGCCAACAGAGTAAATTTTAAGTGTTCTTACCATATAATGATAACCATGTAATGTAATGCATATGTTAATTAGCTTGATTTAGCCATTTCACAATGTATGTATATTTCAAAATATCATATTGTACACAGTGCATATATGCAATTATATTAGCAATTAGAAAATTAAAAGGAGGATAAATAATTTTGTTGGAATACAGAGGTGTACACAAATTACTTTGAAAACATGAAGAATGAGGGCCTAATTCATTCTGAGATAACTTGTAATTGTAGAAAAGGTATAAACATTCAGTAGGATTTCAGAACGTAATTAAGAAATTGTTAATTATTTAAAACAAAAGAAAGCATTGCAGACAATGAGCAAATTATATTAAAAATCAGACTTGAAAGCCCATGGTATTTTCTGTATTAGTGTTAATGTGGTTAGTGCTAAATCTAGTCGGAAGTGATTTGAGAAAGCCTATGACTGTGCATTGAGACCAGCCTCTAAATGCACTTATGTGGCATTACAATGAAGTTGGATCTAATAACGTAGGCAATGGTAATGTGTTCAAGATTTTTAGTAGGTAGTTGATACCAAATCCAAATATAGGTTAAGAAAAATAATAAATCTATGGATGCTGGAAAACATACATTTATTGATTTGCTTGTTTATACATTCATTTCAAGAACACCTATAGACATATCTTCTCTGCCAGGAACTGTTCTAGGTTCCTCGGGATATAGAAAAAATACAACTCACAAACTTTCTGTTCTCAGGGATCTTTCATTCTAGTGAGAGGATAGCTGTGGTTTTCAAAAGTATAGAAGAACAAAAAATACATATGTTAACCTAAAAAAACACAGAAAAATTCTAGTCATAAATAAGAAAAAGAATATAATTAAGATAGTTTTAAGATAAAGAATAGCTAGATATTCCTGTAGCAAGGGAGGCTGGATATTCATGTTCTGAAAGAGAAACATTTATTGAAGACCATAATACGGAGGAGCCAACCAAGCAAAGATCTTGCTAGGAAAAGGTAACAACAGGTTCAAAAAAACCCAAGACTGGAACATTTTGACAGTCCTGAAAATCAGCGATATGGTGTGTACGTTTGTCCCCTCCAAATCTCATGTTGAAATATGATTCCCAATGTTAGATATGGGGTGTGATGGGAGGTGATGGATCACTGGGGTGAATCCCTTCTGAATGGCTTAGCACTATCCCCTTGGTCTGAGTGAGTTCTTGCTCAGTTAGTTCACACAAGATCTAGTTGTTTAAAAGAGTCTGGGACACCCCCCAACCCTTCTCTTTCTTGCTCCCACTCTCACTGTATAATGCACCTGCTCCCCATTCACCTTCTGCCTTCCTGAGGCCCTCACCAGAAGCAGATACTGGCCCTATGCTTCCCATACACCCTACAGAACCACGAGACAATTAAACCTCTTTTCTTTATAACTTACCTAGTTTCAGGTATTCCTTTATAGTAATGCAAACTGAATAACACAATCAGATAGAGCTATTTTTTCAAATGTAGCTACAAGGTAGCAATTGAGGTTGAGAATGGAAAAAAGGTCTGAGTGGTAGGTAGGTGACGGATTATTAAATCACCATGAGTTAAAATACATGGAAAGTCATTAAATTATTTAAGTAGAAATGTCATGTAATTGAATTTATCTATATAGAAAGGAAATTCTACTCACTATGTGATTGTGTGTGCAGAGACAGGGTAGAGAATGAAAAGAGAAATCTAGGAAGGCTTGAAAGATTCCATAGATGCACATGGAGGTGGCCTTGGAAAGGCAGAGAATGGATGCCCAGAGCCAATATTGACACTTTGAAAGAAGTCCTAAGAAATGATAGAGAAGGCCTGGACTAAGGGTATAATACATAATAATGAAATGAGCAGAGTTGATCATTATGAAAAATATATATGTGTTAGAAAGTAAAGGATGTAATATTTATAAATATGTATGTATATGGTGTATGTGTATATATAAACACACACATACACATACACACACACACAGTCACACAAACGTGTCTATTTGTATCTCTACCTTGTTTCAAAAGTAACAATACAGTAAATGACATAAACTGGCACTTCTAGTTAATTCTGTCTTTGTAACTTTAAGTCAAATTTAGATATCTTCTACTGTGCTTTAAATACATCCAAACACGATGTTATTGTGACATTCAACCTTTTTAAAATTCCACTAATTATCATTCCTCCTCTCAAATTGTAATATTTATACAATGCTTCATAAATATATGTACATTAACATAGAGAGCTGGAGGAAACTAAGTTAAAAGGATTATACATTGTTGGATATTATGAAAAGATTAAAGAGGAAAAAGAAAAGAGTTTTAAAAAATAGAGTCTATGTTCTTTAGGTAGAGAAGAGAGAGGAGATGGTATACGTTTATGCAGGCAATACATATTGCTGTCATTTAAGCCAGTATTATCTCTCTATAATATTATATCCCCCAATAATAAATTATTTATTTAGGGAAATAATTAAAATAGGAAAAATAAAAATCACTAAGAAGATGATGACATTTCTGACACTATTTATAAAGCCAAGACACAGTGGCATGACTAAAATATTTTAAGATCAAATTAGTATTTCTGTTTATTTTCTGTATGTGTATGTATTTGTCTACTCATATTTTTGTGTCTCTAAACTAGCTTGGCAGCATTTTCTTTTTCTAACTATCACCTTTGTGAAGTAGGGCAACCTGATTTTACTTCCTTAATTATATAATTGATGTTTAAACATTACATTGAAGTAGACAATCTATTCCATCTCAAATACAACCATTGTTTATCATTGCATTTTATAAAATGATTACTTTGCCCTAGTTCTGGTTAGAATTTCATAATCTTTATAACTTGAAGAAAAAAGTTGGCTTAGATCTTCTTCCTTGTGTCTTTGAAGAGTTGTAATTACCCTAATTATCTGCTCCAGTGCAATGTTAAAATGTTTTAACACTCCACTTTATCTCCTGAGGAATGCACTTAGTTTCTAAGAAGTTGCCATCTGTTTTTTATTTGAACACTCACCGTAGGTTAAAAAGCCACTTGTGTGTTCAGAGCTATCAACTTCATCCATTAAGAACTTCCTATTTCAAGGCAGACACTCGGCAAGTGACAGTAGGCGCTACAAAAGCAGGAGCCACAGTGCAGAGAAGTATCCAAATTTATACCATCTCCTCTCTCTTCTCTACCTAAAGAACATAGACTCTATTTTTTAAAACTCTTTTCTTTTTCCTCTTTAATCTTTTCATAATATCCAACAATGTATAATCATCTTTTAACTTAGTTTCCTCCAGCTCCCTATGTTAATGTACATATATTTATGAAGCATTGTATAAATATTACAATTTGAGAGGAAGAATGATAATTAGTGGAATTTTAAAAAGGTTGAATGTCACAATAACATCGTGTTTGGATGTATTTAAAGCAATGTAGAAGACATCTAAATCTGACTTAAAGTTACAAAGACAGAATTAACTAGAAGTGCCAGTTTATGTCATTTACTGTAGTGTAAACTTCCAATTCTCTTTAAAAGTTATTTTTAGCTTTAATTGACACATAATAATTATACATAATTGTTGAGTATACTGTGATGTTTCAATACGTGTATACACTGTGTAATGATGAAGTAAAGGTAATTAGCACATATATCAGCTCAAACATTTGCCCTTCTTTGTGATGAGAACATTCAAAATCCTCTCTTTCAACTATTTTGAGACATACAAATGGCTCTGGTCATTCTACTGTGCAATAGGATGCCAGAATTTACTCTTTACTTTCTACTTGTAACTTTGTACTCATTGATCAACCAATCCCTATCCTCATCTCTCTTACCTTCCCCAGTCACCTGTAACCACTGTTCTATTCACTACTTCTATGTGATCAACTTTTTAAGATTCTACATATAACTGAGAATGTGACTCATTTGTGTTTATGTACCTGGCTTATTTCACATAACCTAATGTCCTTCAGGCTCATTTATGTTGTCACACATGACAGGATTTCCTTTCCATGGCTGAATAGTATTCCATTGTGCATATGTGCCACATTTTCTTAACTATACATCCGTGGTTTGACATTGAAGTTGGTTTCATATCTTGGCTATTGTGAATAGTACAGCAATAAGCATGAGTGCAGGTATCTCTTCTACATATTGATTTAATTTTCTTTGAATATATACCCAGTAGTAGGATTGCTGAATTGCATCATAGTAATATTTTTATTTTATTTACTTTTTGAGGAACCTCTTATTATATTAGGCCATTCTTGCACTGCTATAAAGAAATATCTGAGATTGGGAATTTTATAAAGACAAGAGGTTGAATTGGCTCACAGTTCTGCAAGCCTTACAGGAAGCATGACAGCATCTATTGGAAGCTTCTAATGATGGTGGAATGCACAGGGGGAGAAGGCATCTCATATGTCAGGAGCATGATCATGGGTGGGGAGGTGCTACATACTTTTAAATAACCAGATCTCACAAGAACTCCCTATCATGAAGACAGCACCAAGCCACAAGGAATCCTCCCCCATGAGCCAAACACCAGGCCCCACTTCCAGCATTGGGGATTACAACTCAACATGAGATTGGGCAGGGACAAATATCTGAATTATATCATTTCATCCTTGGCCTCTCCCAAATCTCATGTCCATCTCACATTGCAAAATACAATCATGACTTCCTAACAGTCTCCCAATGTCTTAACTCATTCTAGCATTATCTCGAAAGTCCAAAGTCTCATCTGAGACGAGGCAAATCTCTTCCACCTATAAGCCTGTAAAATCAAAAATAAGTTAGTTACTTCCAAGACACAATGGGCTATAGGCATTAGGGAAACATTTCCCTTCCAAAATGAAGAAATCAGCCAAAAGAAAGGGGCCATAGGTCCCATGTAAGTTCAAAACCCAGAAGGGCAGTTATTAAATCTTAAAGCTCCAAAATAATTTTCTTTGATTCCATGTCCCACATCTAGGGCTCACTGGTGTGATGGGTAGTATCCCAAAGTCTTGGGCAGCTCTACCTCTATGGCTTTTCAGGGTTCAGTTTCTGAGACTTCTGTCACAGATTGTTGAGTACCTGTGGCTTTTCCAGGTGAAGGGTACGAGCTATGACTAGATCTACAATTCTCAAGTCTGAAGGGCAGTAGCTCCTTTCTCACAGCTCCACTAGGCAGTGCTTCTGCCTAGTCCACTAGGGGACTCTATATAGGGGCTCCAACTCTACATATTTCCTTGGCACTGTTCTAGTAGGGGTTCTCTGTGAGGGCTTCACCTCTTAAGCAGGCTTCTGCTTGGGCACCCAGGCTTTCTCATACATCCTCTGGAATCTTGGAAAAGGCTGCCAAGTACTCTTCAGTCTTGCATTCTGTGCACCTAGAGGCTTAACACCACTTGGAAGTTGCCAAGGCTTATGGCTTGCATTCTCCAAAATGGCAGCCTGAGCTGCACTTGGCCCCTTTGAGCCACAGCTAAAGATGGAGTGGCTGGGATGTCGGAAGCAGTGTCCCAAGGCTGCCCAGGGCAGTGGGGCTCTGGGCCTGGCCACAAAAGCATTCAGTCTTCCAGGGCCTCAGGGTCTGTGATAGGAGAGGCTGCCATCAAGGTCTCTGAAATGTCTTCAAGGTCTTTTTTCTCATTGCCTTGGCTAGTAGCTGTAGGCTCTTTCTTAATAATACAAATCTCCCTAGCAAGTGGTTGCTCCACAGCTTGCTTGAATTCCTCTCCTGAAAAAAGCTTTTTCTTCCACTGCCATATGGTCAGGCCACAAATTTTATGAACTTTTATGCTCTGCTTCCCTTTTAAGTATATATTCCAACTTTAAGTCATTTTCTTTTTGCTTCTGCATCTTAATTAGGCTGTTAAAAGGAGCCAGGTTACTTCTTGAACACTTTGCTGATTAGAAATGTCTTCCACCGGATACCCTAATTCATCACTCTGCAGCTCAAACTTCCACAAATCCCCAGGGAAGGGACATAATCCAGCCAAATTCTTTGCTAAAGCATAACACATGTGATCTTTGCTCTAGTTCTCAATAAGTTCCTCATTTCCATCTAAGACTTCACTGTCCGTATCACTACCAGCATTTTGCTCACAACCATTTAACCAGTTTCTAAGAGATTCCAAACTTTCTCTCATCTTCCTGTTGTCTACTGAGCCCTCCAAACTCTTCCAGTTCCAAAGTTACCAAGTTCCAAAGTTGATTCCACATATTTTGGTATCTATATAATAATGCCCCATTCCCAGTACCAATTTTCTGGATTAGACCATTTTTGCACAGCTATAAAGAAATACCTGAGACTGGGTAACTTATAAAGAAAAGAGGTTTAGTTGGCTCACAGTTCTGCAGACTTTACAGGAAGCATGGCAGCATCTGCTCCAGGGGAAGCCTCAGAAAACTTATAATCATGGTGGAAAGAAAATGGGGAGCAGGCATCCCACATGGCAGGAGCAGGAGCAATGGAGGGAGGCACCACATGCTTTTAAATGACCAGATCACACAAGAACTCACTATCATAAAGACAACACCAAGCCATGAGGAATCTGCCCCCATGATTCAAACACCCCATCAGGCCCCATCACCAGCAGTGGGGATTACAATTCCATATGAGATTTGGGAAGGGACAAGTATCCAAACTCCATCACCTCCATATTTTTATCCATAATCACTGTACTAATTTACATTCCCACCAACAGTGTGTAAGTTTTCCCCATTCTCCACATCCTCCCCAACACTTATTATCTAGCATTTTTATAATAGCCATTCTAACAATAGTAAGGTCATATCTCATTGGAGTTTTAATTTATATTTCCCTGATGATTAGTGGTATTGAGCATTTTTAACATACCTGTTTGCCATTTGCATGCCTTCTTTTGAGAAATGTCTATTCAGGCTCTTTGCTCATTTTCTAATGAGGGTTTTTTTTAATCTGTTGAGTTGTTTAAGTTTCTTATCTATTGTAGATATATACACATAAACACACATATAGTTTGCAAACATTTGCTCCCATTCTGTAGGTTGTCTCTTCACTCTCTTGATTGTTGCCTTTGCTATGCAGAAGGTTTTTAGTTTGGTGTAACATAATTTCCTAATTTTTGCTCGTGTTGTTTGTGCTTTGAGGGCTTAGCCAAAAATTCCTTGCCCAGTCCAATGTTGTGAAACATTTTCCTTGTGTTCTCTTCCAGTAGTTTCAGGGTTTGGGGTCTTACATTTATGTCTTTAATCTACTTTGATTTGATTTTTGAATGTGGTAAAAATACGGGCTCAGTTTCATTCTTCTGCATGTGGAAATCCAAATTCCTCAGCACTATTTTATTAAAGAAACTGTCTTTTTTTTTTTCAATTTATATCCTTGGAACGTCTGTCAAAAATCAATTGGCTGTAAATGTGTGGATTTATTTCTTTGCTCTCTATTCGGTTCTATTAGTTTCTGTTTCTGTTTTTATGTTAATATCATGCTGCTTTGGTTACCTTAGTGTATTAGTCAGGGTTCCCTAGAGAGACAGAACTATAGGATACATATGGGAGTTTATTAAGTATTAACTTACACGATCAGCAGGTCCCATAATAGGCTGCCTGTAAGCTTGAGGAACAAGGAGGGCCAGTCTGAGCCTCAAAACTGAAGAACTTAAAGTCCGATGTTCAAGGGCAGGAAGCATCCAGTACAGGAGAAGGATGTAGGCTGGGAGACATAGTTTTGTAGTATGTTTTGAAGTCAGATAGTCTGGGACTTCTAGCTTTTTTTTCTTTCAAGATTGCTGTGGCTATTCAGGTTCTTTTATTCTGTCATACAAATTTGAGGATTTTCTTTTATTCCTGTGAAGATTGTCATTTATATTTAAATAGAAATTACATTGAGTATGTATCATTACTTTGGATAATATGGACATTGTAAGAATATTAAACGCTCCAATCCAAGAACATGGAATATCTTTCCATTAATCTGTGTCTTCTTTAACTTCTTTGTTTTTTTCTCTCTTTTTTTTTTTTTTTTGAGATGGAGTCTTGCTCTGTTGCCCAGGCTGAGTGCAGTGGCATGATCTTGGCTCACTGCAAGCTCCACCTCCTAGATTCACCCCATTCTCCTGCCTCAGCCTCCCCAGTAGCTGGGACTACAGGCGCCCACCACCATGCCTGGCGAATTTTTTGTATTTTTTAGTAGAGACAGGGTTTCACCACGTTAGCCAGGATGGTCTCGATCTCCTGACCTCGTGATCCGCCCACCTCGGCCTCCCAAAGTGCCAGGATTACAGGCGTGAGCTACCGTGCCCGCCTTTCTTTAACTTCTTTCATTGGTGTTTTATAGTTTTCCCCATAGATCTTTTGCTACCTTGGTTAGTTTAGTATTAGTCACCTTAATTTTTGTAGACAAAGTAAAGGCATAGTTTTTTTTATTCTTTTATTAGATAGTTCACTATCAGCATATAGAAACACTACTGATTTTTGTATACTGATTTTGTATCTTGCAAGTTTACTGTATTTGTTTATGAGTGCTACCTTTTTTTGGTGGAGTCTTTAGTGTTTTCTATATATAAGATTATGTTGGTTTGCAAACAGAAATAACGTGACTTCCTTCTTTCCATTTTGGATGGTTTTATTTTTTTTCTTGCCTAATTGCTCTGATTAGAGCTTTTAGTACTATGTTAAATAGAAGCAGTGAACGTGGGCATCCTTGTCTTCTTCCAGATCTCAGAGTAAAATCTTTCATTTATTCTGTGCTCAGTTTGATGTTAGCTGATGATTTGTCACATATGGCCTTTATTGTGTTCAGTATCATACCTTCTATATTTAATTTTTTGAGGGATGTTACATTTTGTCAAATGCTTTTTTTGCATCTATTTAAATGATTTTAAAGTTTTTTGTTCATGTTTCTGCTATTATAATGTATCACATTTATGGATTTGCACATGGTAAGCCATTCTTGCAGCACAGAGATGAATCCCACTTGATCACAGTGAATGATGTTTTTAAAGTGCTTGAATTCAGAGTGCTGATATTTGTTGAGGATTTTTATATCTCTGTTCATCAAGGCATATTGGTCTGTAGTTTTCTTTTTTAGGTTTTGCTTTCTTCTGGTTTTTGTATCAGGGTGATGCTGGCCTCATAGAATGAGTTTGAGAGTATAAATGTTTGATAGATTTCAGCAGAGAGCCATCAAGTCCTGGGCTTTTTTTTTTTTAATGGGAGATTTTCCATTTCCTCATAAGTAAATCTTAGTAGATGGTATGCATCCATACATTTATATGGTTTTTTTTCAGGATTATCAAATTTGTTTATGTATAAATGTACATAATGGCCTCTTATAATTCTTGTATTTCTGTGGTATAAGTTGTTATGCTTCCTTTTTTACTTCTGATTTTACTTATTTGAGTTGTCTTTTTTTCCTTAGTAGTCCAACTATCAGTTTTTAAATTCTATTTTGCTAAAAAACAACTCTTTACTTTGTTGATCTTTTGTATTGTTTTTCTAGTTTTTATTTCATTTATTTTTTTATCTGTTCTTTATTATTTTCTTCTTTATGCTAATTTTGGGTGTAGTTTGCTCTAGTTTATTGAAGTGCATCATTGTGTTGTTTATTAGAAATCTTACTTTTTTGATGTAGGTGTACATTGCTATTAACTTTCCTCTTGAACTATTTTTCCTTTATCCCATAAAAGATTTTGTATGTTGTGTTTTAATTTTCATTTTTCTAAAGTAATTTTTACATTTTCTTTGTAATTTATTCGTTGACCCACTGGTTGTTCAGGAACATGTTGTTTATTTCCATGTATTTTTAAATTTATGAAGATTCTCTTGTTATTGACTTCTAGCTTTATACCGTTGTGGTCAGAAAATATACTTGATATAATTTCAATCTTCTTGAATTAATGAAGACTTTTTTTCTAGCTTAACATATAATCTATCTGGTAGAATGTCCTATATGCAGTTGAAAAAAATTTGTATGTTTCAGCTGTTGAATGCAATGTTATATAAATAACTGTTATGTTTATTTGACCTAAGGTGAAGTTTAAGTCTAATATTTTTGTTGTTGACATTTCTGTCTCGATAATTGGTCTACTGTTACAAGTGGGATATTGAAATCTGGTATTATGGTATTGCAGAGTATCCCTTCTTTAAATTTAATATTTGCTTTATATATTGGCGTTCTCTCATGTTGGGTGCATATATGTTTAAGATTATTATATGTTCTTGCTGAATTCATGCTTTTATCATTATACAATGTTCTTCTTTGTCTCTTTTTACAGTTTTTGATACAAAGTCTGTTTTATCTTGCATAACTATAGCTACTTCTGCTTGCTTTTCATTTTCACTTGCACAGAATATTTTTCCTTCCCTTCACTGTCAGTCTGTATGCATCCTTTGGTTACATAAAAATACTCTAGGCTTTTTCCATTCTGCAACATTTTATATTTTTGTTGCCTTAATTCACATCTTTATATATTGTGTGTTCCCTTACCAGTAATTTTAGCTGTTTTTTTTTTTATCATTTTGACTTTTAACCTTCATTCTAGAGGTTTGAAAAATTTTTATTGCATCATGACATTACTGGAATATTTTGAGTTTGATTGTAAATTTACCTCTATGAATGTTTTCTACTTGGACATATTTTCATGATAGTAACTATTGTCTTTTTATTTCCAATTATAGGACTCTTTAAGCATTGCTTGAATTTCTAGCAGTAATACATTTCCTCAGCTTCTACACATCTGGAAATAAATGTATTTCTCCTTCATTTCTGAAGTACAGATTTGCTAGACATTCTTGCTTTTCTTGGCTGGTTGTTTGTTTGTTTGTTCGTTTGCTTTTAGTACTTTGAATATATCATTTTATTCTCTCCTGGCCTGCAAGGTTTCAGCTGATAAATCTACTGATAGCCTAATGGGGGTTTCCTTATATGTGACTTGATGCACATATGACAGAATTCTAAAATTCTGATTTTAGAATTGTTTGTCTTTGACTTTTGACAGTTTGATTATATTGTGTGTTGGAGGATACCTTTTGGGGTTGAATGTATTGGGACTTTTAAGCTTCCTGAGTTTGAATGTTCATATATCTATAAAGACTTAAGAAGTTTCCAACACTATTTTTTGTGTTCTTTCTGTTATTTTTTTGTTTTTGTTTTTTGAAGAAAGAGTCTTTCTTTTTCATCCAGGCTGGAGTGGAGCAGTGCAATCATAATTCACTGCTGCATCAAACTCCTGGGTCCAAGGGATCCTCCCACCTCATCCTCCCAAGTAGCTGGGACTAAAAATATACACCATTATAACCATGTAATTAAAAAAAAAATTATAGAGGCTAGGTCTCAACATCTTGCCCAGGCTAGTCTCAAACACCTGGGGTCAAGTGATCCTCATGCCTCAGCCTCATAAAGTTCTGGGATTAGAGGCAAGAGCCACTGCACCCGGTCTAATTTGTTAAATGGGTGTTTTTGTTTGTTTGTTGCTGTAGTTAATTTTTTCTTTCTTTTTTTTTTGCCTTTCTTCATTTATTCTCCCTCTGGCACCCTAAAATGTGAATATTTGTTCACTTAATGGTGTCTCATAGGTCTTGTAGGCTTACTTTATATTTTTTTTCATTCTTCTTTTTTTTCTGACTGGGTTATTTCAAAATGTCTGTATTCAAGATCAGAAGTTATTTCTTCTGCCTATTTTGTCGTTTAAGCTCTCAATTGTATTTTATATTTCATTCATTGAATTCTTCAGACTAAGATTTGTTTGTTGTTTTTAAAATAATATCTATTTTTTTAATAGCTCACCCAGATTATAAATTGTTTTCCTAATTTTATTGAATTGCTGGCTTTCTGTATTATTTTGTATCTCACAGAGTTTTCTTTAGATCATTATTTTGAATTTCTTTTCAGGTATTTTAAAAAATTTCCTTTCTTTAAGGTCAGTTACTACAGAAATTACTGTGTTTCTTTAGAGGTGTTATGTTTTCTCACCTTCTCATGTTTCTTGTCTCTATGTTGATATCTATGCATCTGGTGAAACAGTAGCCTTTTCTAATTTTATGTAGTAGCTTTCATATGAATATTTTTCTGTACTTAGGGTATCAGTTGGGTGTGGTGCACTGACTTTGATTCTGGGTAAATGCAGTAGTGTACACTTTGTGCAGTCTCTTCAGCTATAATTCATGTCAGCAATGCCTGTTAGTGTGTCAGTAATCTAAGCTGTAGGAGTTTGTGGTAGTGCTATTGTGATTTTGCTGGAGGCAGACCAGCTGGGCTGGTTATTAACCTGGGTGCCCTCAGAAGAAGTGTTTCCACTAACTCTAGGGCAGATACATTGTATACCCTATAGCAATTCTGGTACACCTTTGTTGTACTCCAGCTACTTTCTTATTTTTAATTTTTGTGGATACATAGTAGGTGTAATTATTTATGCAGTATATGAGATATTTTGATACAGGCATGCCATGTGAAATAAACACATCATGAAGAATGAGTTATCCATCCCCTCAAGCATTTATACTATGAGTTGCAAACAATTCAATTACACTCTGTAAGTTATTTTGAAATATACAATTAAGCTTTTATTGACTATAGTCACCCTGTTGTGCTATCAAAAGTAGTTCTTATTCTTTCTTTCTATTTTTTGTACACGTTAACCATCCCAACCTCCTCTCAATCCTCCCACTACCCTTCCTATCCCCTGATAACAATCCGTCTACTCTCTGTGTCCATTAGTTCAATTGCTTTGGTTTTTAGATTCCACAAATAAGTGAGAACATGTGATATTTGTCTTTCTATTCATGGCTTATTTCACTTAACATAATGACACCCAGTTCCATCCACGTTGTTGCAAATGACTGGGTCTCATTCTTCTTTAAGGCTGAATAGTACTCAATTGTGTATATGTACCACATATTCTTTATTCATTCATCTGTTGATGGATGCTTAGGTAGCTTCCAAATCTTAGCTAGTATAAACAGTGCTGCAACAAACATAGGAGTTCAGATATCTCTTTGATATACTAATTTACTTTCTTATGGGTCCCTCCTCCAACATTGGGGATTACAATTCAACATGACATTCATATGGGGACCCAGAATTAAACCATATCAGTGGCCTTTCAGACAAAGAATTCAAATTAACTATATTGAGGAAACTCAAAGAAATTCAAGATAACACAGATAAGAAATTGAGAATTGTATCTGATAAATTTAGTGAAGAGATTAAAATAATTTAAAAAATCAAGTAGTAAGTATGGTTCTGAAAAATTCAGTTGGCATACTGAAGAATACTTCAGAGTTGATCAAGCAGAATTGACCAAGCAGAAAAAAGAATTAGTGAGCTTGAAGACTGGCTATTTGAAAATACACAGTAAGAGGAGACAACAGAGAAAAGAATAAAAAACAATAAAACTCACCTACAGAATCTAGGAAATAGCCTACAAAGGGCAAATCTAGAGTTATTGGCCTTAAAGAGGAGGTAGACAAAGAGATAGGTTAGAAAGTTTATTAAAAAGGATAATAACAGAGAGTTTCCCAAACCTAGAGAAAGAAATCAATATCTAAGTACAAGAAGCTTATAGAACACCAAGCAGATTTAACCCAAAGAAGACTACCTTAAGGCATTAATAATAAAACTTCCAAAGGTCAAAGATAAATAAAGAATCCTAAAAGCAGCAAGAGAAAAGAAACAAATGACATACAATGCAGGTCCAATGTGTTTGGCAGCAGACTTCTCAGTGGAAGCTTTACAGGACAGGAGACAGTGGTACGATATATTAAAGTGCTGAAGAAACAACAACAACAACAAAAAAACTTTTATTCTAGAATAGTATATCTGGCAAAAATATCCTTGAAACATGAAGGAGAAATAAATACTTTCCCAGACAAACAAAAACTGAGGGATTTTATTAATACCAATTAACACCAGACCTGTCCTACATGAAATGCTAAAGGGAGTACTTCAGACAGAAAGAAAAGGACTTTAATGACCAATAAAATAATCAACTGAAAGTACAGAACTTACTACTAAGTTCACAGAAAATCACAGAATATTATAATACTATAACTGTGATGTGTAAATTACTTTATCCTAAGTAGATAGAATGATAAACCAGTCAAAAATAATAACTACAACTTTTCAAGACAGTATGTACAATAAGATATACATGGAAACAACAAAAAGTTTAAAAGTGGAGGGGAAAAGTTAAGGCATATAGTTTTTATTATTTTTCTTTGTTTATGCAAATATTTTCAAGCCTATGATAACCTCAAACCAAAAAATATATAATGGACACGCACACAAAAAATCAAGAAACTAAACCATATCACGAGAGAAAATTATCTTCATTATAGGAAGGCAGGAAGAAAAGAAAAAAGAAAGAAGGCCACAAAACAAACAGAAAACAAACAAAATGGCAGGAGTAAGTCCCTACTTACCAATAATGACATTTAATGTAAATCCACTACACTCTCCAATTAAAAGATATAGACTGGCTGAATGAATGAAAAAACAACATCCACTGATCTGTTGCTTACAAGAAACACACTTACCCTATAAAGACACACATAGAGTGAAAATAAAGGAATGGAAAAAGATATTTTATGCCAATGGAAACCAAAAAGGAGCAACACTTGCTATATTTATATTAGACAAAGTAGATTTTAAGACTAAAACTATAAAAAGAGACAAGGAAGGTCATTATATAACGATAAAGTGGTAAATTAAGCAAGAGGATATAACAATTTTAAATATATATGCACCCAGCAGCACAGAACCCAGATATATATAAAGGAAATATTATTAGAGCTAAAGAGAGAGATCAGCTCCAATTCAATAATAGCTGGAGGCATCAACCCCTTAATTACAACATTGGACAGATCTTCCAGGCAGAAAACCAACAAAGAAATATCAGATTTAATCTGCACTATAGCCCAAATGGATCTAGCAGATATTTATAAAACATTTCATCTAAAAGCTGCAGAATATATATTCTTTTCTTCAGCACATGGATCATTCTCAAAAATAGGCCATACTTTAGGTCACAAAACAAGATTGCAAACATTTGAAAAAAACTGAAATAATATCAAGCATTTTCTCTGACCAAAATGAAATAAAACTGAAAATCAATAACAAGAGGAATTTTGGAGACTACACAAGTAAATGGAAATTAAACATGCTTCTGAATGTCCAGTGTATCAAAAGAAATTGATAAGGACATTGAAAAATTTCTTGAAATAACTGATAATGGAAACACAACATATGAAAACCTATGGGATAAAGCAAAAGCAGTATTCAGAAGGAAGTTTACAGCTATAAGTGCTCATACCAAAAAAAGATAAACAACTTCAAATGAACAATCTAGTGATGCATCTTAAAGTACTACAAAGGCAAGAGTAAACCAAACCAACAATTAGTAGACAAAAAGAAATAATAAATATCCGAGTACTAATAAATAAAATGAAAATGAAAAAAAGGTACAAAAGATCAATAAAACAAAAAGGTTTTTTTGAAAAGTTAAACAAAACTGGCAAAACTTTAGGCAGATAACTAAGAAAAAAAAGGAGAAGATAAATAAATAAAATTAGAAATAAAAAAGAAGACATTACAAAAATTCAAAAGGAACATACTAGGCTATTATGAGCAACAATAAGCCAGTATATTGAAAACTCTAGAATAAATGGACACATTCCTAGATACATACAACCTGCCAAGATTGAATAAGAAAGAAATCCAAAACCTGAACAGACCCATAACAGTAATGAGATTGAAACAGTAATAAAGTCTCTCCCAATAAAGAAAAGCCTGTGACTTGATGTCTTCATTGATGAATTTTATCAAACATTTAAAGTAGAGCTAGTACAAATCTGACTCAAACTATTCTGAAAAATAGAAGAGGAGAGAATACTTCCAAACTCATTGTACTAGGCCAGTATTACCATGATACCAAAACCAACAATACATCAGAAACCCAAACAAAATCAAACTACAGGCCAATGTCTCTGATAAATATTGATACAAAAATCTTCAACAAAATACTAGCAAACTGAATTCAACAACACAATAGAAAGATCTTTCATCATGACCAAGTGAGATTTAACCCTGGGATGCAAGAATATCTTAACGTATGCGAATCAATCAACGTGATGCATCATATCAACAGAATGAAGGATAAAATCATATGATCATTTCAGTTGATGCTGAAAAAGCATTTGATAACGTTAAACATTCTTTCATGATGATAACCATCAAAAGACTGGGGATAGAAGGAACAAACCTCAGTATAATAAATGCCATATATGACAGACCCACAGCTAGTATCATACTGCCGATCTAAGCAGTGAAGAAGGGGAATCTGTTGAACGGTTAGAGTGGGAAGTAATTGGATCATGGGAGCAAACTTCATTCTTTCTGTTCTCATCATAGTGAGTTCTCATGAGATCTGGTTGTTTAAAAGTGTGTAACACCTCCCACTTCACTCTCTCTCTCCTGCCACCATGTGAAGACATGCTGGCTTCCCCTTTGCCTTCTTGCCATGACTGTCATGAGCCTCCCCAGCCATGCCCCCTGTATAGCCTGTGGATATGTGAGTCAAGCCTCTTTTCTTCATAAATTACCCAGTCTCAGGTAGTTCTTTATAGCAGTGTGAGAATGAATTAATACAGTCACATATCTCTATTTCTCTAGGATTAGTCATTCATGCCTTATTTAATGTTTTCCTGGATGGTGTTGATGCTAGTAGATGTTCTTTGGTGTCTGGACATTGAAAAGTTAGGTATTTATTGTAGTCTTCACTGTCTGGGTTTATTTGTAGCCATCCTTCTCGGGAAGGCTTTCTAGGTATTTGAAAGAACTTGGGTGTTGTGATCTAATTTGTATCTATTTTAGGGGACACCCCAAGCCTAGTAATGCTGTGCTTCTTGCAGACTTATAGAGGTACTACTTTGATGACCTTTGACAAGATCTGGAAGAATTATCTTGATTACCAGGCAGAGACTCTTGTTCTCTTCCCTTCCTTTCTCCTAAACAAACAGATTCTCTCTCTGTCTGTTCTGAGCTAACTAAAGCTGGGGGTGAAGTGACACAAGCATCCCTGTGGCCACCACCACTGTGACTGCACTGGGTCAGACCTGAAGCCAGCACAGTGCTGGGTTTTGCCGAAGACCTGCTGTAAGCACTCCCTGCCTACTGCCTATGTTTGCTGAAGGCCCTGTAATGCCACAATCAGCAGGTGGCATAACCTTCTAGGCCTGTGTCCTTCCCATTAGGATTGCAAGGTCCTCCAGGCTCCAGGTGGGTCCAGAGATGCTGTCTAGGGATCAGAGACTAGAGTCAAAAACCTTAGAAGTCTGCCTGGTGCTTATTATATTGTAGCCGAGCTGGCACTGAAATCACAAGATGCAGTCCTTCCCACTCTTCCCTCACCTTTTCAAAGGCAGAGGAGCCTCACTTCATAGCCAGTGCCACCTCAGACCATGAGGAGTACGGCCAGACTACCAGCCAATGTTCCTTTATGGTCCAATGCCTCTTAAGTCAACCTGTGGAGTATGCTGCCTGTTCTGGGGCTCAACTTTCAGGGCAGTGGGGTTCCCTCTGGCCCAGGACATGTCCAGAAATGCCACCCAAGAGTCAAATCTTGGAAATAGGGCCCCAAGAGCCCACTTGGTACTCTGTGGCCATCCTGATAACTAAAGTGCAAAACAAAGTCTCCATTATTTTTCCCTCTGCTTTTCTAAAGCAGAAGGACTTTACCCCATAGCCATCACAACTGGTAATGTGCTGAGTGTCACCTGAAGCCAGCAAGTCTCAGAGGCTCAACCAAGGCCCTTGATTTAGTACCTCAGTATCACTGCTGGTTATTCAGTGCCCAAGGGCTCTTCAGCTCTTCAAGTAGCAGGTGATGAATGCTGCCAGGACTGGGTCCTTTTCTTCAAGGCAGTGGGTTCCCTTCTGACCCAGGGTGTGTCTAGAAATGTCATCTGGGAGCCAGGCAAGATGACAGCCTCATGAGTGTCCAGTGTTGTATCCTGCTGTGGCTGAGTTGGTATCCAAGATGCAAGACAAAGTCTTCCCCATTCTTCTCTCTCATCTCCTCAAGTTGAAGGAAGGGGTATCTTTTGGACCCATGAGCTATGCAGCCTGTGGTTAGGAGAGGGGTGATGCCAGCACATCCTAGGCTTGTCACAGTATGTTGTGTGTCCCCCAGTCCACTGTCTCTGGGCCTAGTTCAGTACTAGGACTTTCCTAAGAGTTGCAGTCCTTATGGCCTAGACTACCTTTCACATTTACTTTAAGACACAGAGTGCTGTACCCTTCTGTGGCAAGGTTTGTAGGCACTCAAGATCCTACCACTGGGATCTGTGACTTCCCTCTGCCTATGGCTGGTTTAAATGCTTCCTCTGAGCGTGAATGTCAGTTGAATTTGGTCCAGTTTTTCTTTCTCCTCTTAGAGGACAGCACTGAGTTCAATACCTCACAATTGCTGTTTTCTCCTTCCTGCAGGTCCCAGAGAAGCTTTCTGCAGCAAGCTAGTGCTGCTGCCCGGAGGGGGTGGGAGTGGGTCCACATCAGTAATTTCTGATTGTTTTTTTCTATCTCTTTCTATCTCTTCAGTGCCTCTTTCAGTGATAAGAAGTTCAAACCAGGTACTATGAGTGCTCACCTGATTTTTGGTTATGAAGGTGTTTTGTCTGTGTATATAGTTGTTAACTTGGTCTCCTTGCAGGGGAGGAGGATCGGTGGAGCCTTGCATTCTGTGACTTTGCTTCACCGGTCTCCTATATCCCAGCCTCTTTCTTCCTTTCTCTCTCTCTCTCTCTCTTTGTTTCTTACAGAGCCTTGCTCTGTCACCCAGCCTGGAATGCAGTGGCACAATCTTGGCTCACTGCAGCCTCTGCCCCCTGGGTTTCAGCAATTAGCTTGCCTCAGCCTCCTGGGTAGCTGGGATGACAGGCACATGCCAGCACACCTGGCTAATATTTGTATTTTTAGTAGAGACGGGGTTTCGCCATGTTGGCCAGGCTGGTCTCAAACTTCTGACCTCAGGTGATCTGCCCCCCCTTGTCCTCCCAAAGTGCTGGGATTACAGGCGTGAGCCACCACACCTGGCTCAGCTTATTTCTTTAGTCACTCTAGTCAAAATGTGTTTGTTTATTTGTTGTTTTAGTATTTTTTTGTAGGGAAAAGGCAAAAACTCAGTCACTCATCATGTTCATAAACTTCCAATCTTGATTGGATAGTGTAAATAAAAAATAATTATTGGTTAAAAAATACAAATTAATGGTTTGTATGCATTTTTCTGACATAGTCATGGGGCCAGCTGTCTGTGCAGGCATACACTGGTGCAGCAGGTTGCTTGTTTCTGGGGCAGACTTGCCAGAAGCCAATCTAGGGTCAGTTACACCACTGTGCAGGACGGCATTTTCCTTGAGAGTTAAAGTGTCATGTAGGCTTAGACAGTGGGATCACAGCCATTCTGCTGGGTCTAGGTTTTGAGCAGCCAGGTTTGTTGTGCTTAAACCACCAATGTGAGTATGGTGGAATGACTGGAGTCTCAGGGATGGAGAGATATGACGGCTACTGGCGGCAGATCAGGACACACTGTGATTTGGTCCAGTTTCAAGATAGCACTGTGCCATGAGAGTTTGGGCCAAGAGGGTTGGGGGTATAGAACATGAGCAAAGTAGTGGCATGAATTCCAGGAAGCTCTCCAAAGTGGATCCAGGGCTCATGAGGACTGTGGGTTTGTCTTGTAATAAGAACTGCAAGTGTATGCATCAATAATGAGGATGCTGGGGGCCTCCAGCTTATCTTTTCTCCACAATGAGAATCCGTCCTGGCTACAAGCTGATCCCAGCAGGGAAGATTAGATGCTGGAGACAGGAAGTTTCACTTCCCCTGTATGCCTGCTTTCATCCTGGGTTTCTGTGTCCCAGAAGAATTTTGCCACTCCTTTGTTGTACTTGGTTGTATTCCAGCTTATTTCTCCAGTCACTCTAGTCAAAAAATAATTGTTTATTTATTGTTTTGGTCTTTTTGGAAGGAAAGGGCAAGAGTCAGTCACTTCTAGTCAGTCACCCTTTTCATAAACTTCCAATCCTGATTGGTTAATTTAAATAAAAGGAAATTACTGGTTAAAAAATAGCATTGTAGATTAGTGGTTTATAAGCATTTTTCTCACTGCATCACAAATTTATTTGAGAATTTAATGATGGCCATATGTTCTCTCCTCAGACAGAACAATTAACATTCACCCAATATTTTATATTTAGGTTTATAAAATTAATGGGCTGCCTGAAATACAGTGCCATCTTGGCCTGCCATCCAAAACTGCATTTTAATAGAAATAAAACATTTCAAATAGGCACATAAAGTTTTTGAACATCAGATAAAGCTTTCAAGTTAAAGTAAAAAAGAAGACCGTGTCTGTAAGTGGTAATTTTCGATAAAATAAACGTATCCTTCCTGCCAAAACACAAAGAAAAGCAAGTGTTATCCTCTGTGTAAGTAATCAAAGGTAGTGTCTATTCAAAATGAATTTTCCTGGCATAGACTCCTGGATTATGTCACAGAGTTTCCTCTGATTTGGGTCCCAGGGATCTCAATTTACTACAGTGAATAGAGACTGAAAATAGGCAAATCTTCTAAAATGAATACTAAAAATTTTAGAATGGTAATAATATTCTAGTCCCTTTATGTTTCATCTCTCACATAAAAAGTAGATGACAAAATATAGAATTTGAAAAACAAGATTAGGAAAACAACAACGCTAGGAAAATACCATAGCATTTTTATAAAATATGTTACGTTTGTTTTCACAGTCTTAGTTTACAGACAACTCTAAATATTTTTTCTACCATATCTTAGAATTGAAAATAAAAATTTACTCCACATGTATCATTTACTAGGTGCCAGACACAATTCTAAATGTTGGGAATTCACCAAACAGTAAAAAAAAAATCCTTGTCCTGATAAAACTCATAATATAGCAGTGATACATGTAACAGATGGCATTAATAGTTCTCTTAAAAACAACTGAATGGAAATGTTATGCAGTTGAAACTTGGATCTCTTAATGATCCCACCTCAGATATATAATTCTATTACTTACAAAATATTAAACCTACTTTTGTGGACTTACACTTTTAATCACTTTATTTTTAAATTTTCTTTTTTTTGTCATTTAATCAATTTGGTAATTTTTGTAAGTGCTCTTTTTCTTAGTCTGTTAGTACTGCTATCACAAAATACCACAGACTGGATAATTTATAAGCAACAAAAATTTCTCACAGTTCTTAATTCTACAAAGTGCAACACCAAGGCATCAGTAGTGAGAGGCGACAGCGTGCTGGCAGCCCTCGCAGCCCTCACTTGCTCTCGGTGCCTCCTCGGCCTTGGCGCCCATTCTGGCCATGCTTGAGGAGCCCTTCAGCCCGCCGATGCACCATGGGAGCCCTTCTCTGGGCTGGCCAAGGCCGGAGCTGGCTCCCTCGGCTTGCAGGGAGGTGTGGAGGGAGAGGCACGGGCAGGAACCGGGGCTGTGCGTGGTGCTTGCAGGCCAGCTAGAGTTCCGAGTGGGGGTGGGCTTGGCAGGCCCTGCACTCGGAGCCACCGGCCGGCCCTGACAGCCCCAGGCAATAAGGGGCTTAGCACCCAGGCCAGCAGCTGTGGAGGGTGCGCCGGGTCCCCCAGCAGTGCTGGCCTACCGGCGCTGCGCTCAATTTCTCACCAGGCCTTAGCTGCCTCCCATGGAGCAGGGCTCGGGAACTGCAGTCCGCCATGCCGGAGTCTCTCCCCACCTCCCGCCCGACCCCACTGTGGGCTCCTGCGCAGCCTGAGCCTCCCCGACGAGCACTGCCCCCTGCTCCATGGCACCTGGTCCCATCAACTGCCCAAGGGCTGAGGAGTGCGGGTGCATGAT
This sequence comes from Hylobates moloch, assembly GCF_009828535.3. NCBI lineage: Eukaryota > Metazoa > Chordata > Mammalia > Primates > Hylobatidae > Hylobates > Hylobates moloch. Next base: position 92,071,800 of record NW_026652284.1, read on the forward strand.
GCCTGACTGGTGGGCAGCTCCACCTGTGGACCCGGTGCGAGATCCACTGGGTGAGGCCAGCTGGGCTCCTGAGTCTAGTGGGGACTTGGAGAACCTTTGTGTCTAGCTAAGGGATTGTGAGTGCACCAATCAGCACTTTGTGTCTAGCTCAAGGTTTGTGAACACACCAATCAGCACCCTGTGTCTAGCTCAGGGTTTGTGGATGCACCAATCAGCACTCTATCTAGCTGATCTGGTGGGGACTTGGAGAATCTTTATGTCTAGCTGAGGGATTGTGAATACACCAATCAGCACTCTGTATCTAGCTCAAGGTTTGTAAACACACCAATCAGCACCCTGTGTCTAGCTCGGGGTTTGTGGATGCACCAATTGGCATTCTGTATCTAGCTAATCTGGTGGGGACTTGGAGAATCTTTATGTCTAGCTAAGGGATTGTGAATGCACCAATCGGCACTCTGTGTCTAGCTCAAGGTTTGTAAATGCACCAATCAGCGCTCTGTGTCTAGCTAATCTGGTGGGGACTTGGAGAGTCTTTATGTCTAGGTAAGGGATTGTGAATGCACCAATCGGCACTCTGTATCTAGCTCAAGGTTTGTAAATGCACCAATCAGCACTCTGTGTCTAGCTCAGGGTTTGTAAATACACCAGTCGACACTCTGTATCTAGCTAATCTAGTGGGGACGTCGAGAACTTTTGTATCTAGCTCAGGGATTGTAAATACACCAATCAGCACCCTGTCAAAACGGACCAATCAGCTCTCTGTGAAACAGACCAATCAGCTCTCTGTAAAATGGACCAATCAGCAGGATGTGGGTGGGGCCAGATAAGAGAATAAAAGCAGGCTGCCTGAGCCAGCAGTGGCAACCTGCTCGGGTCCCCTTCCACACTGGAAGCTTTGTTCTTTCACTCTTTGCAATAAATCTTGCTACTGCTTAGTCTTTGGGTCCACGCTGCCTTTATGAGCTGTAACACTCACCACAAATGTCTGCAGCTTCAATCCTGAAGCCAGCGAGACCACAAACCCACTGGGAGGAACGAACAACACCAGACGCACCACCTTAAGAGATGTAGCACTCACCATGAAGGTCTGCAGCTTCACTCCTGAGCCAGTGAGACCATGAACCCACCAGAAAGAAGAAACTCCGAACACATCCAAACATCAGAAGGAACAAACTCCGGACACGCCGCCTTTAAGAACTGTAACACTCACCACGAGGGTCCGCGGCTTCATTCTTGAAGTGAGACCAAGAACCCGCCAATTCCGGACACAGTAGGCTTGGTGTCTGGTGACAACCTGGTCTGCATTTCCAAAATGGCATCTGTTGCTGCATCCTCTGGAGGGAATGAACTCCATTTCCTCACATGGTAGAAGAGTAAATGAGCGAAGAGGGGCTAAGCTAGTTATCTCTAACCATTTTATAAGGCAGTAATCCACTTATGAGGGCAGAGCCCTCATGACTCAATTATAATATGTCCACGAAGGCCACATCTCATAATGCTACCACAGTGAGGATTAAGTTTCAACACATGAATCTTGAAGGGTACACATTCAAATCGTAGCAACAATAAATTTATTCATTTGGTCAAAGGAGTTTCCAAAACAGCAACAACCCCAGAAAACAATAACAAGTGAGAAAATATAAATATTTTATTTCTAAAGCAAACACAATAATATGTGTTGATATCTTTAAAGTTAAATGTATATACTACGTTTTAGGTCTAATTTTACCTAACTGTGCTTAAATGTTTTCCCATTTAGTTTAGTTAAGTACAGTTTCATACACCTTTCATACAAATTTCCTGCCTTGGCATCTTTCTACTTTCATTGTCTTATAGTCCATCCAGTTTATACAAAAGCCTTTTATTCTTCGGAACAAGATACAAATTCATTGATGTCAAGCAAGAAGTCACTGATGTTTATATTTTTTGCCTCACTACAGGCTGTTGGTATACTTAAAAACAAACAAAGAAAACTTGTTTACCTATCTTTATATGCATATTCAGGGCATAACAGCATAGCTGTCATCAACATAGATTTTTAAAAATCCAGCTATATCAAAGCATAATTGAGATGGAATAAACTGAACATATTTAAAGTGTACAATTTGTTAAGTTTTAACATTCATATACAGTTGTGAAGCCATCAAAATAATGAATATGTATTTATCTTCCAAAAGCTGCCATATGTCCATTGGACCATTGGAATTCCTCTCAGATTGCCCTCCAACTCATCCCCATCTAACTGCTGATCTGTTTACCACAAAACATTAAGTTACATTTTCTAAAATTTTGTATAAACAGAATCACAAATTGCCAACACTCTTTTGTCTGGCTTTTTTCACTCAGTATGTACATCAATCATTGTTTTTACTGTTTAGTAGTACATCAGTGTATGGACATACTGCAATTCCTTTATTGCTCCCAGTTTTTGTTTATTACAAATAATGCTGTTTTGAACATTTGTGGACAATCTTTGTATGAACATTTGCTTTCAATTCTCTCGGGTAAATACTACAAGAGGAATGATTAGATCATACGTTGTAAGTTATTTTTAAGTTTTTAAGAAACGATCATACTTTTTCTAAAGTTGTTCCATTTTACATTTCCATCAGTAGTGTTTGAAGGTTATGGTCACTCCCTATCTTTTCCTACACTTAGTCAGGCTAGTTTTACTATCGTAATTAGGTGTATATTATGTTTAATTCTGATTACTTTACATATTCTTATTGACTAATGATAGCATCTTTTCATGAGACTATTTGCCAATTTATCTTTCCATGTACCTATTTGCTTACTTATCTTCTTTGATGAAGTGTCTGTTGAAACCTCTTGCCCATTTATTTTTAAATTATTTTTTGTGATCAAGCTTTAAAAATAATGTATACATTCCAGATCCAACTCTTTTATCAGATATATGATTTGCAAATATTTCTCCCCAGTTTGTGGCTTATCTTTTATCCTTTCAACAGTGTCTTTCAAATATAAGTTTTAAGTAATAAGTCTCATTTAGCCATTTTTCTTTGATGAGTCATGCTTTTGGTTTCATGTCTAAAAAAATATAACCCCAGTCACAAACATGTTCTCCTGTTTTATTCTAGAAGTTTTATAGTTATAGTCATAAAGTCTAAGTATTATATACGATGTATAGGCATATAATCCATTTTCAGTTAATTTTATATATGTAGACTTCAATCACAATTTCAGTCTATTTTTCAATTATGTCTTCTACCAATTATGCTGCTGATTTGTTTTAATATGTAGTCCATAGTTTGGAACACTAAGATCAATTAGACAGAGAGTTTATTAATATAACTAAACAACACTTATGTTTAGTTTTAAGTCACTAAGAATCAAAGCACTTGCAACCTTTTAGTAATCTTGCAACTCATATTATTAGCTAGCCTCTTGATAAAGTTGCTAACACAGTCACTACTTGATTGTTGATTACTCTTTTTCTGTCTGGCAGGATTATTTTTCCAGTTTTTAAAATAATTAAATAATTCATTGTAATTAAACAATAACAAAGCAGAATTATTGATGGAGCAGGAGCTTCACCATCTTGGACAAGCACCACCATTTTAAAGTTCCCCTTGATCAAAAACTGCCTAAATCCAACCCAAAGGGCATCAGGCTAATGGCAAATATCAGCATGACCATAAACCCAAAAATGACACCTCTGACCAGAAACATTCCAATCCTAAGATAAACCCCTCCCCAACCAGGGACATGCCATCCCCAAGATAACCTCCCCTCCAACCAGAGAGATGTCAGCCCCAAGATAACTTTCCTTCTGACCAGAGATATTCCAACCCTGCAATAAACTTCTCCTCCACACGGAAACATTCCAAGCCTGTGATAAGATCTCTCGCCCTAAACCCTTAAATTCTCTTAGTCTATAAGAGAGTGCTCCTGACTGAAATTCTCCAGAAGCCCCCTCACGCTTATTCTCCAAAATAAACCTGTCTTTGACTGTTGAGCTACTTTTCATGTTTCTTTCCTCTTTCCTTAACTGTTACAATTATATTCTGCTTTCATTAGCTTTCTAATGCTATACTAGAAATAATTTTAATTTTATAACTTAGCAATAGGCAACTGAAGATCATTCTAGAGAAATGTACTGAGGAACAACATACTGAAGTCAAAATATAGAGATTTGATATACAGATTTAGCCGTCATTTTCTTTGTGTTCTAGGACAAAATGCTTTGCTCTTTTAAATTTCCTTCTTCATAGGTGGAAAAAAATTATGAAATTGTTTAGGAATAGCAATAGAGTTAATATTGTACATGAATTGAAATTCTACTTCCTATCAAGATAAACAATTACTCAAGATATGCTTATGTCTTGAATTCTGGTTATTTTACGTAATGTTGATTGGGTCATATTTTTGTTTTAAACTACCGCTTTTTTATGATTATCTGTGCAGGCATTTTTGTGTTTTTTTGTTCTTGCTTGTCAATCACATAAGAAAAGAAGATTCAGTGGCTCATGCTTGTAATACCAGCACTTTGGGAGGCCGAGGCAGGAGGATCATGAGGTCAGGGGTTCGAGACCAGCTTAGCCACCATGGTGAAACCCCGTCTCTACTAAAGATACAAAAAATTAGCCTGGTGTGATGGCACGTGCCTGTAATCCCAGCTACTCGGGAGGCTAAGGCAGGAGAATTGCTCGAATCCAGGAGGTAGAGGTTTCAGTGAGCCAAGATCACGCCATTGCACTCCACAGGGTGACAGGGCAAGACTCCATTTTGAAAAAAAAAAAAAAGATTCAAAGACTCTAGGTCCTATAATAGTAAGATTAGGGAGTATAACAGGAGCTAAGGATTATGCCATTTGGAACAAATCTTACTAGAAAGTCTTCCCAAATATGAGCAAACATTTATCTGAAGAGAAGAAAATCAACTTAGTGTATCTCATGTTACATAACTGTATATTGGACTATTAGGATAAACAAGTTTAAGATAAGAACAGACTCTGAAGCCAGGCATGGTGGATCATGCCTGTAATCCTAGCACTATGGGAGGCTGAGGCAGGTGGATCACGAAGTCAGGAGTTCAACACCAGCTTGGCCAAGATGGTGAAACCCCATCTCTACTAAAAATACAAAAATTAGCCAGGTGTGATAGCGCATGCCTGTAATCCCAGCTACGCAGGAGGCTGAGGCAGGAGAATCGCTTGAACCAGGTGGCGGGGAGCAGGCGGAGGTTGGAGTGAGCTGAGATTGCGCCACTACACTCCAGCCTGGGCGACAGAGTGAGACTCTGTCTCAAAACGTAACAAAGACAAATAAAAAAAAAAAAAAAGAAGAGATAGCACAAAACTGGACAATATTTTCAATGAGAAGTTAAGACGTAGCAATATATTTTACAAATCCTTCAGGAAGATCAAATAGTATTTTGTCTATCTGAGACTGAATAGCTGTTTCAGAAACGAAGCTATGATTTTCTTCCTCCTAATTGCATATACTGGAATTTGAGGGATGTGAAATAGAAGCCTGGAAGATTCTCTGTGATAGGAAAACATTGAAATCTACCAGTCAGGTTAGTGAGTTGGTGTGTAGCACTCTATAGATATATTATTTGCCTTAAAAATAACCTTATCAAGATGCTTCTAGTTCTTAGGTATGACAGCCTACAATCTCTACCCTGTCTCTTCCCATGAGTCCAGTTACAAACTTGACAGAATTCATGAACAGCTATATGCAGACTCTCAGAAGTTATTTGCAGGAAGCTTAGGGAAGTAAAGAATTTGAAGCACTACAAAGCTTACAGAGATCCTCTCTTGTTCCTCACCTACCCTTCTGATATCTCCATGCCTAAATCCAATGGCAGTCCAAAACCTGGCTATACATGCCAGGCAGGAACTGAAGAACTTTAAGTAAAATTCCCACTTACTGGATTCAAAATCAGAAAGTTAGACTTTTAAAGGTCATAGATTAGCAGAAATCATCTTTTTTTTTTCTTTTCTTCCTCCCTCAGATCTCATGCAATCATATAGTGGCATGTGTGGCAATGGTGACAATGCAGTAGTGACAACCTAACATTGCTGAAAAAGGAGCACCCTTTTCTCTGACCAGAAGAGCTGGGCTACTAAGAACCTGGGCAAATTTCTATTGCTTGTTTTGTGTCTTTCCACTACTTAGCTCTAGAAGCAGACGAAATTATAGGAAGTGTTCAGTAAAGGATGAAAAAAAGTCCCAGCTTTCTAGACAGACGACTATATGAAGGAGGCTCCAGGGAGCTGAGTAATTTTAGGGACATTGCAAAGAGGAGGGAGGTCAAAAGTGCAGTGTCACAAAGTGACGTATAAAATTCTGGGCTCAGCCTCAAAGCTGCATATCTGTTGATCTTACACCAAACATTATATTTTGATATTGAACCAAACTAAACAATGGATTAGACTAGGAATCAGCAAACTTTTTTTTTTGTTTTTTTTTTCATGAAAGTTCAGATAGAACTATTTTAGACTTTGTGGGACATATGGTCTCTGTTGCAACTGGTCAATTCTGCCATTGTAGCATGAGAGGAATCATAGACAGCAAGTAAATGAGTGAGCATAACTTGTGTCAATACAACATTTTATTTGCATAAATAGGCAATGGGCCAAATTTCAACCATGGTTTATTGTTTTCATTATCCTGAGATGTATTTCTGCCCAGGTCCAGGTCTAAATGTAGCAGTACATCAATTCAATATAACTGCAGAAAAATTATTCATCTATCATTCCTCCACAATTATAAGTACAACTTAACCTAGAGTAGATTACACACTCAAATTTTTAGGTAATGAATAAATCAAATATGAGTCACTCAAATGTTAATAATAAATCCATTTGTATTACATTCCCGAAGTTCCTGGCTTTCTATAAGCTGTTTATTTACTAAAGAGGTTAGAAACCATTACTATCCAAGGTAAACCACTAATTAAAGGTTAAAAGTCCATTTGTATGCTATGACCTGTGCCTTGGGAGGTTACATTTTCTTTCAAGAGTATAGGAAGTACCCAGTTTTAGAAAATGTATGCAGGCAAAAATATATTTTATGCTTTAAAGACATGGCTCTTTGTGTAATTATTTCCTGAAACCAGTTAAATTTTAATACCTATTGATTAAAGTATCTGATACATGTTTTTATTCATCTATTAAAATGTCTGATATTCAAGCTCTGGTGAATCTGCATTTTAAATAAACGTCTCACATATTTTAATGGAGATATTTTTTGCACTTAAAAAAAAACACTGTTATAAAGTCCAAGATAGAAATTTATTCCATGTGGAGGAAAGGGAACTTTTGTCCATCATTGGTGAAAACATAAATTAGTACAGCCATTATGGAAAACTTTATGGAGCATGGTAAAAGAGCTAAAAACAGACTTACATGATCCAGCAATTTCATTTCTGAGTGTAGACCCAAAAGATCTGAAATCAGTTTGTTGAACAGACGTCTGCACTTCCATATTCATTGCAGCACTATTCAAATTAGTCAAGTAATGGAAACAATCTAAATGTCCATCAACAGATGAATGGATAAAGAAAATGTGGAGCATATACTATTCAGCCTTAAAAAAGAAGGAAATCCTGTCATTTGCGACAATGTGGATGGAAATGGAGAACGTTAAGCTAAGTGGAATAAGCCAGGCACAGAAAGACAAATATAGCATGTTCTTACTTATATATGGAATCTAAAGTAATCAAACTCACAGATATAGAGAATAGAATGGTGGTTACAGAAGCTAGGAGTTGGCAAGAATGGGGAAATAATGATCACAGGGTCCAAAAGCTCTGTTAGATAGGAGGAATATGTTTTTATTGTGAGACCTATTGCACAGCATGGTGAATATACTTAATGATAGTGTATTATATGTTTCTAAACTAATAAGAGTATATTTCAAATGTGTATACTACAAAATAATAAATATTTGAGGTCACAGATATGTTAGCTTAATTTAAGTATTCTACATTGTATTCATAAGTCATAACATTACTCTGTACTCCATAAGTATATGCAATTATAAATTGCCAATTAAAAATAAAATAACAATTAAAAAGATTTATTCTAGCTAAGAAATTGCATGGTTGGAGTTTTACTCTTCCTTAAAATTATAATTTTTTTTTCTAAAATAAGAATAGGGCAATATTGAATGATACCTTAAAAGTTTTAAATTTAGAAGGCTTTTGGAAAATGTGACTAATATGAACTGTAGGTATTATGAGACTCTTCTTGCACTGGAAGCCTAGTTGAAACCAAAAGAAGTCCTTAGGATGAGATGAGTTAAAAAACAAAAGAAGTCTTGGTTATTTGGACATAAAGATACTGGGGAACTGAATTCTGTGGGATTCTTGCCAGAAAGTTTAAGACACTGTAAGCCCAAATTATTAAGAAGGCCTTTACTCTTTGATTATTGTTTCCATTTTTCACAGAAATACATCTGTTAGTTGAAGAAAGGATAAATTCACACATCATGAAAGCCTTATGATAGCTTTATAGTGTAGACTAATATAATTAAAAGGAAAAATAGGTGAATTCATTATTAGTGACCATGGCTAAGAGATTTGTTATCTAAAATCTACGCATAAACTTTAATGGAATGCCAACATTGTTGGCTATATTCTCGAGTTATACTCAAAATTTGATCACTTTTTACCACCTTTATTGCAATCAACTTATCAAGACATGTCTCTGTCTCAGATTAATACAATAAAACTTAACTAATCCACTTATTTCTTCATCTTTTGATCCCTTACCCCCATCCATTCTTAAAATTGCTTCTATAGTGACACTGTTAAAAAGACAAATAAGATCTTATTATTCCTCCAATGATCAGCATTCACTGGCTTGTTAGCTTCCTCAAAGGACAAAGACCTCAGTATGGTTTACTCAGCTCTGTGTAATCTGGTCCCCTGCTTACCTATTTAGTAATCTGCTTTTCTTGTCTCCACTCATTTATCTCCAACCCCACTGGCCTCCTTGCTGATTCAAATCTTCAGAGTTGCTCTTTTCTTGCTTCATATTCACATGATTAACTGCTTTTCCTCTAGGTCTTTTTTTCAAAAACCACCCTCTTAAGTGAGGCTATTCTTGAGAGAGCACTGTACCCTAGACTGTAACCGTTTACCATTTTCTATTCCTTCGTCCACTTGTGTTTTCCTCTTTATTATTTATCCTTACCAATCAAGCAGTATATTTTAATTATTTATTACATTTATTATTTCACTAGAAAGTAAACTCCATGAGGATAAGGCCTTCTGTTCTGCTTTGTTCTCCACTGTATACCCAGCAATTTTAAAAATTCTTGGCATAGAGTAGAAGCTCAATAAATAATTATTGAGTGACTGATGACTTTATATGTAAGGAACTAACAAATTGATTTATTTAATACTTAGATCAGCAAGAATTTTGTTTCCAGTAAAGTGTCTTAAGCAGGAAAAAAAGTGATTCATCTCCTGTAAGAAGTCTAAGCAAATAGGGACTCTACAGTTACTTTATTACAAAATTTACCAGTGCTCTCAAAAGCCAAACTTTCCATTTCTTTTTTACTGTGCTATAATTTGCTTTGTGATTTTTTTTTATGCTTGCTCACTTGCTAATCACAATGTTGTTGCCTCAAAACAGTATCTAGGGGCTTTAAATGAACTCTTTATTCCTGCAATTTTTTTTTTTTTCAAAAATAAGATGGCCTTTCCTTGGAGTCTCATAAATGGATTTCCTCTCATATCTCATTAACTATTAATTGAGCACATGCCTCTACCTAAGCCAACCATTAGCAAAGAAATAGCATTACCATGCTAACTCTCTCTAGGCCACTTGTTATTAATCATATCTGCATTTAGGAATCACATGAGGATTTTTTCAGTTACAAATTATTGCGACCCAGTTTAAAATAAGTAAATCAGAATCTCTCAAGTGAGGGCCTAGAAATTATTAATTTTTAAAATCATTTAGGTCATTACCACTTGCAGTCAGGTTTGAAAAACAATGGTCTGGCTGGGCGCGGTGGCTCATGCCTGTAATCCCAGCACTTTGGGAGGCCGAGGCAGGCGGATCACGAGGTCAGGAGATAGAGACCATCCTGGCTAACACGGTGAAACCCTGTCTCTACTAAAAAATAGAAAAAAAACGGGCGTGGTGGCGGGCGCCTGTAGTCCCAGCTACTTGGGAGGCTGAGGCAGGAGAATGGCATGAACCCAGGAGGCAGAGCTTGCAGTGAGCTGAGATCCTGCCACTGCACTCCAGCCTGGGCAACAGAGCGAGACTCTGTCTCAAAAAAAAAACCACAAAACAATGGTCTATCTCTGGATGATGGAGGGACTGGGTCAGATTTCTGGCAGATGGGGTATAAGTATATGAACAACATATAGGTCCTGCCAGAATTAGAGGAGTGGAGCAGAGAAAACAAAAAATGAATAAGCACTCAAAATGTTTGCTACATAGAATTAATTTTTAAATCTTGTACAATTTTAGAATAATATAAAAAGTAGAAATGGATTTTTAAATTCTTGAATCTGAATACATTGAGAATTCTGCTTGATCCAAACTAGTAATTCTATTCTGTTTATTAGCATATATTTATAGATCCTGAAGCATGCCAAAGTTACTATACAAAGAGACTTCTGGCCTTCAGAAAACCTTCTGAACATCATTTGAAGCTTTAGGATATTCTTCTTACACAGAGAACTATCCTGCTCTATTACACTTTGGCACTTTGGTACCGGTAATGACCAATTATTTTAACTTTCACTGTTTACCTACTGTGTGACTGACCTTTTGAAAATCAAGAAAAGTAGTTAACCTCTTACTATACCTCTTACAGATGAAAGCTTTTTTTAATCTTATTTTCAATGGGCTTTCTGCTGCAGGCTTTTTTAGCCAGTGGGCTGACCACAAAGATTCCTCAAGGCAATTCCTCAAAATTACAAATATAATTCTCATTTCTGTGTGATGTAGATGAATCCTAGTTATAAAACATTTCAGTGTCCTCATAATCAGCAGAGCTCCTGGAAGGCTCTAGAGGAATCTTAAGAAGGTTATTGATAGTATTTCCTAATGTGTAGAGGTTCCTTGCGCCGGTTAGACCCAGCAAGATTTTAACATGCGTACTTTTGTTATGAAGACAGCAAGAAGGAGGTCTACAAGGTGGAAGATAATTAAAATGCATGGTAGGTAACTGGGCACACAAATTTTTAACAGCTAATTGTTTGAAGCTTAAGGTTGTTGTTAACAAAAACATCATTACTTGTTCATGCTCCTCATAATGTTCAGTATTTAATAAGTCCAAGTAATTGCAAATTTCAACTACTAGTGGTGTTTTCCCTAAAGCATTGTTAACTTACATATTTGGGAGTTCTTCTACTGCAAATAAGGATATTCTATAAAAACAAGAGTTTATTCCTTAGTTACCTAATTTCTTACTCAGATGACATTGACAATTTAAACAGTAAGGGAGACACATTTGTTATTTTATATTCTGTAACCTGAGTACACAAACTATTTAAAAATTTTAAATTATTCTCATGGCCACAGAAAAATAAATTAGCTTCCTGGGTCTGTAAGGTTAAGACTGTCTGTTTGGGGTCCACTATTAGGAACCTCCATGGCCACAAATTTTAGCTGTGCACTAAACAGTCTTCAGCTGTAATTGGGAGAGGTTTTTTTCCCCAGATAAACAGGAAAGAAAAGAGCAAATGAAGAGAAGGAGGAGAGAAGACTGTTTGAGACCCAATAATCTCCCCCAAATTAGAGTGTGAATTCAGGTCAAGACATTCTAAACTCAACTTTCTGAATTATGTGCACATCAGAAGGAAAGGCTGATGTGATTGCTAATATGGATAGTAGCAATGGAGTTTTGCAAAATTAGAATAAATATTGAGAAGAATTACTGTGGCATTTTAAATTTAGAATATATGAATTATACACACATGCAAATGTGAATATATGTAAATGTATATGTGGAGACATATATAGATGTGGGTATACATATTTTTTCAAACACATTTTAATAAAATACATGCATATATATATGGCCATTCACACACACATATGCATATATAAACACACAATTTCATCTTTTAATATATAAATTACACATACTGTATACACATATGAAATATTGTTAGGATGTGTGTGTATGTATTCAGTTAATGTAGGATAAAAACATTTTTAGGCTACAAAACTCTCAACCAATATTATTTAAAGAACATACAAAGTTCTACAGCATCTTACATAATATTCCTGCTTGCAAAAATTTTAAATCAGTTTTGCAAAATAGAGCATGAAACAAAAATAAATTGTGATCATATTTTAACAACTATGAACATGAACTATACAGACTTGAGTTTGAATCCTTAGCCTTGAAGCTGTGTGACCCTGGATGATTTATTATTTTATTGATCTTTAGTTTTCTCATCCACATAACCACTTTATCTACCTTTCCTTTGTGGATAAAGTACATACCTCAGTACTGAAATATAGCAAATGCTCAGTAGATACTTGGCCATTATTTAAATAGTAGTAGAATATTCAACTAATATTAACAGAGCATGCTAAAAAAGTCATACTAAATGGCCAAATAATCATTCTTGCAATTTGGAGAAGAAAGCAAACATTTCATGCTGGTATTATCAAGGAAGTCTTGGAAGAGATGGGAATTGAGTTGAGACTTGAGAAATGTTCATTTGTAGAGAAAAATGTGGGAGGGAATGACTACCCACATCATATCAAAGCAGATGCATATATATATTCTTTTATTTTTATCCCTGAAACCATCCTATGATACAGGCACTATTAATTTAGTTTTACAGATGAACAGCTCCAAAGCTCAAAGACATTAAATTACTTGTCCTCTTTTCCAAGACAGAATGTAATAGGGCTTAGGTTTCAATCAACACTGTGAGATCCCAAAGTACCTGCTCTTTTCACAATTGCATTATAATCCTTCTTAAGCCAATCAGAACAAAGCATTCTGGAAAGTGAATGAATGCAAATATCATTACAGAGAGATGCTGCAGCCATTTACAGATGACTTACTGAGGAATCCAGACTGTGAACTGAGCTGGCTACAGAAGGATTTGAAGTGTTCTCTGAAGGACAGATAAAATTTAAATAGGAAGGATAAATATTGAACAAACATGTAGGCTCAGGACTGTGAAAAATTTTTTTACATGAAGCAATAATTATATATATAGTGAGAAGGAGAAAATGAGTTGAAAATATATTCTGAGCCAGCATTCTATAGGGTTTGAATGCCAAAGGAGGGTATAGTTTAGCCAATAGATTGCAGAAAGCTAAAAACAAACAAACAAAAAAAAAACTTTTGGAATAGAAGAATAGCAATAAGAAAGTGGTGTTTGGGAAGATCTATTTGAAAATGTAGAAAATGTAGGAGGACAAATTGACAAAGGAACACTGGAGGTAGTCTGATCAATTAAGAAACTTTAAAATTGGTTTAACAATGGGTAAGGGCTTGACACATGGGCCCTAAGAAAATAAATATGTAGTACACATTAGCTAGAAAGAGTACACTAAACTTTGTGTTTGATTGGTCATGGATTAGAGTTCCAGGAAAGCCAACAAGAAAAACTACAAATATATTTATAATAAATGATATAAATGAAATAAATTAACAGAGAATGGCTAATAGTGTCAGTGAAAAAGTATTTCATTCAAGATGAGAACACAGTTTTTTGAGTTAATATATTTGAGGTTTGAAATGACAATAGAAAATAATATAGAGTGATAACAATACCTATTCAATTATTTATTTTACAGCATTTACTACATTTCAACAATGTGGAACATCACTATTCTAGTGGACAGAGTTACAGTGGCAAATGAGACAGATTTTTTTATTGTTGTTTTCTTGTTTTTGCCTTCATCTATCCCATCAAGGAGTGTATGTGAGGGCAAAGATACACAATAAAATAGCATGAATTACTAAAATTAAATGTTATTAAGAAATTCAAGAGGATTATAGAATCCAGAGTTATTAGAGATTGTGTGAGTTATTTTAACGGGACCATGAAAGCCTTCTTCAAGAAATAATCTTGACCTGATTCCTAAGGATAAGAAGGAATCATCCATTCAAATAACATGGGGAAAAGCAGTTTCATCTAAGGTCATTGCAGGTATAAAGACCCTAAATCTGGAAACAGGAACAATTTTGCCAGAGCACAATAATTATTGAGGAATGGATAAATGGGGACTGAATAACATAGAGCAACAGAAATTAAAGAGTCTAGGTGTTATTTTAAGTTCAAGGAAGCTATTGATGAAATTTAAGTAGAGTAATGCTGTCTTCTACAAAGAGAGAAAAGTGGAAATAGAGGTATAGTGTGGAGATACTGCATTTAGTGCAGAGAAGTAATGACGATGGCTCGGACAGAGAGGCTGAAAATTGAGATGATAATAAAAAATGAAAAGATTTGAAACATACATTGAGGTTAAAAATGATAAACTGATGGAACTGATTGTGAGAGATGAGATAATTTGAAGATTAAGGATAATGTTTAGTTTTTTGTTTATATTTGTTTCTTTGTTTAGGCATCAGATGGTGATGCCATTTAGTGAGATAAGGAAGGGTAAAAAATGGAATTTTATGAACAAATACTGTGTTATATGCATGTGTGTATGTGTATAAAATATGATAATCTAGTCATACTAAGCACTATTCAATGAAAAAATAAAATAATCTAATAACATTGTAGAATCATATTTGTCAATTATCTGCAGATATTAATGCAAGATATTTTGTTCAAACTTTTTTTTGGTAATTCTAGTAATTGTTGATTTTCTTTTACAAAGATTAAGACAGTAAAACATAAAAAATGTAAATTAATACTAATAATTTTGTGAGATTCACTCATCTCCAGTTCTCAGGAAGAGAATGAAATGAGAAGCATGGAGTAGCTGAGTATAGTATGTGTCAACATTGGTTCTCACAGCATTTTCCACTTCACCAAAAGAAATGAAATCAGGAAATCCAATTTTACAAAATCTGAATGCAATGTTGAAGTTTCTGAAATTCACCATATATGTATGATGTAACAAATTTTTCAGAAATTAAAACCACAAATTTTACATCACTGAAAATTCAATGTTCTATTACATTTCATGTTGACAGAAATATAGACTAAATTTTAAAAACGAAAATTATATTTTTTTCCTTTTGATGAATTTTGGGTGAGTATTAACCCAAACTAGGCCAGTATCTCAGGCTATCAACACATGAAAAACACCTACAAATGTGATGTGCTTGAAAAATTAATATACATATATATTTTCAGTGGAGTCTTGCTCTGTCGCCCAGGCTGGAGGGCAATGGCGTGATCTTGGCTCACTGCAACCTCTCATTCCTGGGTTCAAGCTATTCTCCTGCCTCAGCCTCCCAAGAAGCTGGGATTACAGGTACACACAACTACTCCCAGCTAGAAAAATTAATATTTTTACATAAGCATCAAGAATTATCTTTCCCTAGGACCATCATTTATTTTTCTTTATTAATTCACAAATGGAAAATTAGAATTAATTTATACAAATAATATTTAGTAGTTTTTAAATATCATCATGTATATCTCAGATGTACATTGAGGTTAGTTTTATAAAAGACAACTACTGTATAATTGCTTATATCCATACTGAAGGAAAAGAATTATGGTCACACAGTAAAAACAGTTATGTCTAAATCATGTTTTAATTGATTATTATATTAGAAAATCAACTAAACAATTACCAAAACATATTCTATTCTTCTGTATATTTCAATTCAAAAGTCCATTCAATTTTTATTGGTCTCAGTGATTAACCACATATCCTAAAGGACCTGACCATTCTATACAATAATTTTTTTTTAATATTGTAATTAACTCCCTTCACTTTCCAAATTGTTGCATTGAATACAGACAAATATTCTCTGTTCATGGCTGTAGACACATTTAGTCCAACATGAGTAATTTTATGTAAATCATATGGCAAAAGACCATTTTTTAAAAATGGGAATATATATGACTCAATTTTATTTAAATCAGCCTCCTCCAGCTTCTCCTCATTAGAAAAAAAATACTGTTTTAACCTACATTTTGCTCTTCCACTGTATTTCTTATTAACAAGGTAATAAGAACGAACAGCCAGGAACCCAATGCTAATAGTGGTTGGTACAGTGGTAGCAATCATATTTACAAAATTTGCTCCTCCATAAAATAAAATTTATTGCACAATATGCTCTGCATATTTTGTTATATTGTGTGTAAATTATTTTTAAAAAGAAACAGAGAGATGTCACTGGGAGGCTCAGAAAATATACTTGAAAGCCTGGCACTTAGTTCTCAATTATTAAATGAGATCCTACTATGTGTTCGGATACAAAGAAAGGATAAGAAAATGGCAGTGTGCACATATCACCTGTCAGGCTATTCAACCTTATCTAATCTTTACTGCAACCCACCAGTTGCTTATCATTTTTTTCATTTTACTAACCAAAACCATGATAGCATGGCTGGTATCTAGCATATTAGTAGGAGACAGAAAGCATGAATCTGATAACTTGATCTCTGACTTGTAAGTCCACAGTTATTATTCTACAATTTTATTCTATTCATTGTTCAATGGCTTTAGCAGCTTGACTTCTACTTTACCTTTTACTTCTAAACTTTTTTTTTTTTAAATAGAAAGTTGTCTAGAATTCTAGTCTGCTCAGGTAGGAGACTTATCTCTCACTATTATCTACACCTCTACTTTGTTTTAGACTACCCAGTTCCAGTTGTTGATCTACATGGCAAAAAAAATATATATTAAACAACTTTATAGTTTGCTCATTAGACTGACAAGATAGACTGTACATTAAGCATGAGATTTAGAAAAGATTGTACTAGAATTTTATCAATTAACATAGGCAACATGAAATACAAAAAGAGAAGAAAAAGAGGAGTGTCTGTTGCCAATTTCACATAGGACTCAAGTCTTGGTTTAAAAAATTCTTTACTCTTGACCTGAGTTAAAGATCATCCTCAAGTTTTCCTTTTACCAGAGGAGATGGCTCCAGCCTAAGGGTCAGATAATCAACAAACTTGGCAAAGAGTGGGGGAAGTGTTGGCTCTTCTCTTACTACATTGCTGAAAAACCAGTCTATTAAGTTAATTATTGTGTTTCAACAAATCTTCATTAATAAATAGTCCTGTAATTTTATTTTTATTTTCTATAATTTTATTTTTATTTTATAAAACACATTCAACTAGGGAAATTAAGAAAATACCAAATCATATGAGTTAAACTTAAATACATTTGTATCTGTAGTTCAAAATTAATCTCCAACAATACTGTTGTTTCAAAACAACAACAACAACAACAAACTGGACCAAAGAAGGCATACAAAGATAAAGATGTATGTGAAAAGATGCTCAACATCACTAATCATCAGGGAAATACAAATCAAAACCACAATAAAATATCACCTCACAACCTCACATCTGTCAGGATGGCTATAATCAAAAAGTTAGAATATAAAAAGTGTTAAAAATATACAGAAAAGAGATTCTTTGTAGACTGTTGGTAGAAATATAAATGAGTACAGCCATTATAGAAAAATCTATGGAGGTTCTTTAAAAAATTAAAAATAGAATTACCGCATGATCTAACAATCCCACTTCTGGACATACACCCAAAGGAATTATATCACTGTCTTGAAGAGATATTTCTACACCCACGTTCAGATGTTCATTGCAGCACTATTGACCATAGCTAGGATAAAGACTCAACCTACATGTCCATCAACAGATGAATAGATAAAGAAAATGTAGTATATATACACAATGGAATACTATTTAGCCATTAAAAATAAGGAAATTCTGACATTTACAACAATACAGATGAAGCTGGAAGACATTATCCTAAGAAAATTAAGCTAGGCATAGAAAGACAAATATTGCATGATTTTATTTAGATGTAGAACTTAAAACAAAAAAAGTTGAACTCATAGTAACAGAGAGTAGCATGGTGGTGACCAGGGTCTGGGAGGTGAAAGAAATGAGAAGTTCTAAATACCTAATGTATAGCATGATGAGGATAGTTAATAGTAAAGTTTTATATACTTGAAATTTGCTAAGAAAGTATATCTCAAGTGTTCTCACTACAAAAAATGGTAACAATGTGAGGTGATGTATATATTAATTTTTTTTTTTTTTTTTGAGAAGGAGTCTTGCTCTGTTGCCCAGGATGGAGTGCAGTGGTGCGATCTCAGCTCACTGCAAGCTCTTGCGCCCTGGTTCACACCATTCTCCTGCCTCAGCCTCCTGAGTAGCTGGGACTACAGGCACCCGCCACCACACCTGGCTAATTTTTTTGTATTTTTAGTAGAGACGGGGTTTCACCATGTTAGCCAGGATGGTCTTGATCTCCTGACCTCGTGATCCACCCGCCTTGGCCTCCCAAAGTGCTGGGATTACAGGTGTGAGCCACTGTGCTTGGCCTATATTAATTTTTTAAACCTGAATAATTTCATTTAATTTGTGATTTTTTGGTGAATATTATAAACTCAACGTTTGTTTTTATGCATTATGTTACTAAAAATGAACTAATGAAACAGCAAGTAAATAAAGTGCCATATTAATTCATTGATTCAACAAATACACCACTGATTATCTTATAGATTCTCGAAATCTTTTTAGACATTGGGGATATGAAGCAGGAAAATACAGACAATTCCTATTCTGAAGAATAGTAGAGACAATAGCAAACAAATTAATATATACACATGTCATGTAAAAAGTATTATGAGGAAAGTAAGGCAGACTAAGACAAATAGTATGTGACAAAGGGAATGCGGGCTGCTAGTTTATCTATGCTACTCAGGGAAGGCTTCTGTGATCGACAAAGTACCATTAGAGAAGAAACATGGAAGTTGCGAGGTGAGCCATATGGATACCTGGAGAATGACCACTGCGGAGTGAGGAAACAGTAAATGCTTGGAGGTGGGAGTACACGTAGAGTTCAAATACAGGCAGGTAGCCAGTCTACATAGAGTGCACTGAGCATGAGACAGAGTAGAAAATAAGGTCTGAAAGGTAAGGGAGAAGGATGGATCCTGAAGGACCTTGTACTTCATTGTAAGAACATTGGGAAACTTTCCCAGTGAGCAAAAACATGACAGCCAGATGGTCACTCTTGGCTGCTGAAAGAAACATAACCATTATTACTACAAACTCTATGATATAAATTTGCTCACTGATTTATAATACATTTTACAACTTTGTAGTTAAACTGAAAAGTTTTTAACATTATTAAGCAACATAAAGTGAAACGTAGCTAAATTCTATTGAGAAAAAGCAAGTAAGAATTATTTCTTCACGCTACTATTAGAAATATTTTAATGATTTAACAATTTTTCAGACAAAATAATATATGCAGACGGCTTAAGAATGACATATGCTATTGATGAACTTCTCAGCATTTCTAACCAATGTTTCCCTCTCCTCATGAATGTCTTCTGTGTTTAAAGGTCATTTTCAAAGCCTGACTTAGTTTTTTGGGATGTGAAAAGAAAGTAAACTTTTCACAGAGATGTAAGAATTTGTAAAACACATTTCCACAATTGAAGCAAAATCGTATTAACTCAACGCTTTGTGATTAAATGAAGCTCATAGGAAGAGGACTTTTATTGACGACAAGCTTTAAAAGCCTGGGCGCGGTGGCTCAAGCCTGTAATCCCAGCACTTTGGGAGGCCGAGGCAGGTGGATCACCTGAGTCAGGAGTTTGAGACCTGCCCGGCCAACATGGTGTCAAACCTCCTCTCTACTAAAAATGCAAAAATTAGCCAGGTGTGGTGGCGGGTGCCTGTAATTCCAGCTACTTGGGAGACTGAGGCAGGAGAATCGCTTAAAGCCCGGGGGCAGAGATTGCGGTAAGCTGAGATCACGCCACTGCACTCCAGCCTGGGTGACAGAGCGAGACTCCATCCCCATCCAAAAAAAAAAAGAAAGAAAAATCTTGACTTTGATTCCATGATAACAGTGTTGACATTCCCCCTAATCTAGGTTTTAGTGGATCATTGCTTTATATTGCTTTTGCACCATTTGTACAAATTGTTAGGTGAGTCAGTTTCCATTTTACAGGCTACTTTTTGCATAATATGCATAATAATACTAAACTATCCAGCTTCATTTATTTTTCAAATGTAGGATAAATAATCCAGCACATTAACTTTTCTTAGCTCAAGATTTTTGAGCATATGGAATTTTTCTAAACCAAGCCTTTACAAGTGCTATTTCTTCACTCTTAGATCCTCTTTCCTCTATTTATATTGCCTCACTCTTCTGGCCTCCTTCTTCAAGCCTCTGTATAAATAGTTCCTTACAGAATTCATTGCTGAAGAGGTAATCTAAAGTAGTTCCCTCCCTCTTTGTATATGCAGTTCCTCCCCCTAGGTCATTTTATTGCACTTGGACTCATTTGTTAATATTTTGTTTGTAATATCTTAAAACAGCTTTAACCATTCTGTTCTAAAATCTATTCAAGAACCCTTTGTTCACCACTAACACAATTCCTAGCATTTAGTGGGCACTCTACGTATGAAAGAATTAATGATTATTTAAGTCTCTGTTTATTCCCATACATACACATAAATCAACAATGCAAAACTATACTTGGAATATATATGTATACATCAGCTTAACATTTTTTCTACAAGAAGACAAATAACAGAAACAAATTTTCTCAAGGAGAAATATATATAAATATTTTCTGATTTGTGAAACTTTTCTAAAATAACAAATATAAAACGGATAGTAAGCATTTAATACTTTAAAAGCACTTTGTGACAACTTGGCCCTCTATGCACTTTAGCATTGTGAAAATTAGTGTGCTGTATAATAGCATAACCCTTGCTAAAGGAACCAGATGGAAGCATGGTATCTCCATAGCCAAAGCCATTTTCACAGCAGTACAAATTACTTCTTCACTTAATCATGTTATGACAAAATTCATTTTCATGATGGATGGACCCAAAGGCGTTGTTAATATTGAAACAAAATTTAAAGAAACCAATTATTTCAAGTTTGTCTCACAGATTTTTGTTAGAATAATTATGGGTAATAAGATAAGAAAAGTAGATTTTACATGAAGATAGATAAAGATTATGTTTAAGAAAACAAACGATTATAATTATGATTAATGAGCATGACTCTTTTAATAAGAAAATAAATTACTGTGAAAAATGTTTAATAGTAAAATATTTATGATCATTAAAATACAGCCCTGACATTGATGGACTATATATCTTGTGTAAGTAACTGGGTGACCATTTGTGTTTGTCAGGAGGTGAAGGTGAAGAGCTTGTAGAGTATGTGTCTGCTTGAGCATATAATTGATTTAAATGATTTGTTATTTTGCTTAGTGTATTCATAAATGATTACATAAAGAAGCATTACTTATAAAATTATATAATACTTTAAAACTTTATATGTTTAAGGAATCCTAGTGACTTGAGTTAAAATATGAGAAATTGCATTGTAAATAATAAGATATTCTGATTTTATTTCTAATTTTTGTAACAAGGAATATTAATAAAATTAACTGAAATTACTTGTGAAAATTCATGAAAATCATCTGTTAAATCTTTTTCAAAACTGAATGCTTTCTCATTTATACTTCTGTCAGAGGCACATGAACCAGAACAACTCCATCTTGAACAGGAGCTAGGTAAAATGAGGCTGAAACCTACTGAGCTGCAGTCCCAGACAGTTAAGGCATTCTAAGTCACAGGATGAAATAGGAGTTCGGCACAAGAAACAGGTCATAAAGACCTTGCTGATGAAACAGGTTGCAGTAAAGAAGCCGGGTAAATCATAGCAAAACCAAGATGGCCATGAGAGTGACCTCTGGTCGTCCTCACTACTACATGCCCATCAACACGTGACAGTTTACAAATGCCATGGCAACATCAGGAAGTTACCCTATATGGTCTAAAAACTGGAGGCATAAATAATCCACCCCTTGTTTAGCATATCATCAAGAAATAACCATAAAAATGGGCAATCAGCAGCCCTCTGGGCTGCTCTGTCTATGGAGTAGCCATTATTTTATTCCTTTACTTTCTTAATAAACTTGCTTTCACTTTGCTCTGTGGACTCGCCCTGAATTCCTTCTGAATTCTTTCTTGCACGAAATCCAGGAACCCTCTCTTTGGGGTCAGATTGGGACTGCTTTCCTGTAACATATTTCTTTGTGCTGTAACATATTTCTGGTGACCACAGAAGGGACTGCAGTGCAGAAACCCTGACACACACAACGGCTACCTCTGGGTAAGTGTTGGGGTCCTGTAACACTTCCATACCCCTTTGTAAATTATCGTATAATGTTGAAATATTTAATTATATAAAAGCTTTTTCTTAAAAACGTATGCTGTTTAAAGGAAAGAATACTGTATTTTTCATTATGCTACAATGCCTGACAACTAACTGTTGGATGAATGAGTGAATAAATGAATGAAATAACTGGTTACAAAAGTAAGTAGTGAAAGTGCAAAATAACGTTATTACAACAAGGTAATTGTATGAAAATGTAAGCCATTCATAAATATTTTCATTACAGTGAATACTTTTATTGTCTTTTTTTCTCTTTCTTATTTTTTGTTTGTTGAGTGACTAAGCATCACATGCTAGGACCTTTGCTAAATAGTGGTGATAGTGGCAGTAAGATGGTCATATATAAATCTAAAAAATTCAGTATTTAAAGAAATCAATTTTAAATTATCTCTTTAAGATTGAAGAGTTTTCCATGGGAAGAAAAGAGTAAATGGTAAGTTCAATGCCATGAAGGTGAGTATATGCATGTGGTGCTGTACAAAACAGGAAGAGATTTGGCATAACTAGAAAAATGAGTGGGCCTGTAAAATGGACAGAAATGAGATTAGTAACATAAATTATTACGGTGTCGGGATTCTAGCATAACAGGATTGCACTTTATTAATGCATTTTAATGTGGAATCAAAAAAGATTTTCAATCAGAGGGTTGGAAAATTAATTTTTTTAATTATAGGACTCTATTACTAGTGATTAATCAACTGGCATAAAACAACTTCTCACTGTCTTACTGCCAACCTATGTTTAATATTTACTCAGATTCAAAAATGTGTCATAAAAATATTACAATTCTTTTTTTCTCCTGCCTTTCTCTTTCAACAGATTGGAGAAAATTATAGCTATTAATACTAGTACATGGTTAGAGAAATTATACTATTAAATCTTGAATACAAGGAAATAAGTAATTAGAATATCTGTATAGAATATACATATTAAAAGAGCTTACAGATCTAAGACTCAATTAAACAAAATATAACTATAAATATTATTTTAGTTACAAAGAATATTTATTTTCCACAAATGACTACATTTTACGAAAGAAGGTTTTGTTCAATTATAGCAGCTATGTATTACCTTTTTCCCCTGAACTCTGGGATATCTCTTAAAATAAATAATAGTTGTAAAATAATACCTATCATCACACCAGGCACTTAAGTTGTATAAAATGTCATAATCCAAATTTTAACTAGTATTCATTGTTTAGTATTCCAAAAAAATATGGATTTTTTTCAAAGAATTACTCAGTCCTTCAGGACTATATGCTCCTTTGCAACTTTATTATGACAATTGCACATCATATTTCTTTGGCCCGTAAAAAGATATCCAACCCTCTTCATGACTACCTATCCTTAAGTTTCAATCCATAAATCTCCTTCTCTAGTGACAAAGTAGATAATTTAAACGCAACTCAGTTATGTTGCATCCCTCTGTACTGCAATCAATTTACATGTCTGTTTCAAACGTTTCTTTGAATAACGTTAGGTCTTAAGCATTTCTGTATCTCTAGTAATAGCTTGCTTGAGAAAGATATTTTTCTTCATTATATATGTTTGAAGTTCATTTAATCTAATAGATAAATGAAAACTAAGAGATAAAGAGACCCATTATGTAGCAATTAGGACTAAATAAATGGAAGAGATAAAATGTCAACTCAAATTAGTTTATATGAAAAAATAGAAGAATATAATTTTCTCCTCACAACTGAGAAATTCAGGTAAATATTTAGCATAATTCTCCTCTTGACTTTGGTTTATAGCACCCTATATCCGATGAGAGAAATATCTGCCACCTCTACCATTTCTCTAAACCCCAGCAGATCCAGGTTCAGATACTTAAGATTTGTGACTCAAAATGCACATCTGTCCCAGGGTACATAGTAATTCCACAAAGACATTAACCCCACTTACATAGTCTACCTTTGATTCTCACACTGCACAAAGGGAGAATTATTTTGAACAGCCACCCTAGGTAAAATGCCTGGATTTGGGAAGGGTGAGATTCATTCTTATTAGAATTACATAGATTTAGGTATAAAAGAAGATAGTTCTTGACTGATGAAAAAGGATTAGACCAAAAAATAATACCTGTCCACTATTACCCAAAAGTGATCTTTTGAGTCAGATTACTTCAGACTAAATTCTGGCCTTACTATTTACTAGCTGTTAAGTACAGAAAAATTTACTTAAGCACATTGTGCTTCAGTTTTCTTTTGTAAAAAGGATTACAAATCATAGCCAAGAATAATAGTTATCTTCAGACAATAGTAATAAGGAATAACTGGGATAATGCAGCTAGAACACTCAGCATAATGTTTCACAAACAATAACCACTCAAATATTTGCCATGATGACAATAATGGAATTCTTAACCTTAAGGATGCACATTCTAGTCCCTCGATCCCTGAATATTTTTCAATGAGGCATTAATCTATGCAGGGTTTTCAATAGTGATTCATAGTGTTCTGGACACAGCACTCTCTGGGGATTCCTATGAAGGAGAGGAAAGAAGAAGAAGAATTGCATCTCATTTGGCATTGTAGCTCAAATTTATAAGCTTTACATGTTGTGCCTCCAAGAAAGATTTTATTTGAAAGCAGAATTCCACAGCTAAAATACATTTTGTAACCCACTGATGCTCTAAGATATCATCTTTATAGGTCTAGATAAATCATAAATGGAACACCTAAAATAAAGCAAAAAATATAGGAAGTGTATGGTGTTTGTTACAAGAGGGCTGAGCAAAGAGTATAGGTGAATAATGTCGGACATCATATTGCTCCAGGAAAGCAATTCATAGTCACCACTCTACTGAGCATATTTCAGTATTGTCGTTTTTATAGAGTGAAGACAACAATGTTATATTATAATGCTATTAAGCATATCAAATATTGTATGTGTAAAGAACCAAAGATGCATATCTTCTTTTTCACTATAAAAGCATCTTATTATTTCTTTCACAAGTGGACTCAGAGCACTGAGAGAAAACATAGCAATTTATGAACTGTGGACAAAAATGAGAGCACAAAAGCACAATCATATTAGGATTCTAGCTATGCTTATCTCATTATCTCAGTCAGAGCAGAAGACATTTGAAGACGTTTATGTACAGAGAATGTCAACTGTTTTCAAAAGATCATTTTTAAATATTTCAAGATGTGAATGTAATAAAACGTCTGTGGAGGACACTAGAAAAAGCCTTGGTACTTTTTCAAATATTTCCATGCATATAATTTAACTCTAATATGCAGCATTTTTTTGTTTTTCTCAGTAACTGAATTATGAAAGAGAATTTAATTTTCTGAATCACTAGAAAGTGATAGTTAAAGCTTGCGAGAGAACTAGCATCTGAAAGTGTCAAATCCTAGATGAATGATAAGAAAATATTCATGAAACTCTGAAAATAGTTATTTGCTTATTTTGATTGCAGTTATCTGGATAGCTATATGTCCATTGAGTTTACTCACCAATCTTGGATTTTTTGTTTGTGCGTGCGTGTGTGTGTGTGTTTGTAATAAAGACTAGTTTCTTACAAGACACATTTTTCATAATTTTACCCTATCATCTTTAAAAATTATGAAGAACACAGTAAGACCCTTTAAAAGTAACTTATTAAAAATTTTATATGTTCCTACTCTTCAGAAAATTGATTTCTGATGTTAATGATTCTTATTTAGTTAAATAAGTTAAAGTACCTGATCAAACATGGAAATGGTTAGCAGAATTTATTTTATCTCTTTGCCCTCCCAGAAAAGGGCAGATAGATAGTTTTTTAATGAAGGCAATATATTAGAACTATCGAAAGCATGAAAATATCCAAATTTTAAAATATAGGTTATTAGTTATTATGTAATATGACAAAAATAATAAATTTTATATAAGCTTTACTATTACCATGTCTATGTGCTCTATGATACTTTTCACATTAATATTCCTGCAATATATATGTATAACTCATAAATAAAAAAGACCCTTGTGCCAAGAAAGAGAAACTTAAGAAGGAATTAATTATAAACAATGCAAATTTATTTTAATATGCTGAAATATACATATTTTAAACTTAGGCTTAAAAAGGCTCAGTAGCAATTTGAAGGAGAAATGAGAAGCATTAAGGTGTTCACAGGTGGCCTTGGCACAGGCTTAATGTCTAGTCTCTCAGGCAAATAGAAAAACAGAAGGAATATGTTTGCATATTATGTATTGTAGTTGATATTGTGAATAGAAGGAATGTGATACCAACCTTGAGATAACTAGATGTTGCAATTAGCAGATAAGAATTTTAAAGAAGCTGTTATAATTATGCTAAAAACGTAAGAAGGATATGAATTATAGCTGATATTATGGTTAAAGGGATAGCAGGAAAATGGATAAGCTAAAGGTTTCTGGGTTGTTTTGTTATCTATGATTTGGGGCACAGATAACTTCTTGCAGGATATGGACTGATGGGAAACCCTTATAACACTACATAGATTAATATATTATTCATGCCAATTAGTGAAATACAAATGATTTAAGACACATCTAAAATGGTACAGCTGACACTTAAACAACATGAAGATTGGGGGTGCTGACCTCCTGTGCAGTCAAAAATCCACATGTAACTTTTAACTCCCCCAATATTTAAATGTTAATAGTCCACTGTGGACAGAAAGCCTTGCTGATAACATAAACCAGTCAACACATATTTTGTATATGTATTATATGCTGTATTTATCAATAAAGTAAGCTAGAGGAAAAAATGCAATTAAGGAAATCATAATTGAGATACGTTCATTATTTATTAAGTGGAAATGGATCATCATAAAGTTCTTTATCCTTATCATCTTCATTTTGAGTAGACTGAGGAGGAGGAAGAAGAGGATAACTAGGTCTTCTTGTTTCAAGGGTGGCAGACGTGGAAGAGGTGGAGGAGGTGGAAAGGTAGGCAGGAGAGGCAGACATACGTAGTGTAATTTTATGAAAATACACGGTAATTTCTGTCCAATATTTTTGCTTTCTAATTTCTCTAAAAACGTTTGCATTTAGTACCAATCCTTATTCCACCATTTGTTTTAGTATCAGTGCCTGTATCACAGAAGGGTGCATGTTGTAAAGGAAGTCAAAGGCAGTGTTGAATAATCAGAGCTCTTCTGTCAGATTGTCTAATGTCAATATGTATCCTGGCCCTGCCTTTTCTGCATTTCCTTTCTCATCATCTGGAGCCGGTTAGGAAGCACTCTTCTCTACCAAGTTTTCTTCTGTTAATTCCTCTTGCATGGTGACTATTAGTTCTTGAAATTCTTCATCTCCTATCCTTTTCTTAATATCCATAATCCCTTTTATTATTTCCTTGATTGGCTTTGTTGTAAATGCTGTGAAGTCATGCATAACATCTGAGCACAGTTTTGTTTTTTGTTTTTCCCCAGCAAGAATGTATTGTTTTGGGATTAATGGCTTTCATGACTTTTTCTATAACAATGATGGAATTTTCAATGGTGTAATCCTTTCAGACTTTCATAATCTTCTCTCTGTTGGGGTTCTCTTCCATAGGGTTCACAATCCTTTCCATAGAATACCATGTGTAATGAGCCTTAAAGATTCTTGTAACCTCTGATTACAATTTAGAGATTAAATTACAGATGTTGTGTTTAGGAGCAAGTGGACTACTTGAACGCCTTGGTGTTGAACGCATAGGGTTGTGACTAGCCAGGGGCACTGCCAATATTAAAATAAGTTTAAAAGGCAGTACCTTCCTGGCAACATACTTCCTGATGTCAAGGACAAAGCAATGATGGAACCAATTCAGAAAAAAAAAAAAAAAAAAAAAAAAGGGTTCTTGTTGTGCAGGTCTTCTTGTTGTACAGTGAAAAGACTGGCAGCTGGTGTTTATCTTTTCTCTTCAAGGCTTGGGGTTAGCAGCTTTCTAGATAAGGGCAGTCCTGATCATAAACCTGACTGCATTTACACACAACAGTAGAGTTAGCCTATTACTTCCTGCCTTAAATCCTGGTGCTCGCATCTTTTTGTTACTAATAAATGTCCTTTGTGGCACTTTTGTTCCCAAAATAAGGCACTCTATCTGCATTAGAAACCTGTTCAGGCAGATATACTTTCTCCTCAATAATTATATTAATGGTGTCAGGAAAGTTATCTGTTGCCTGTTGGTCAACAGAAGCCGCTTCAAGGCTCTCTCTAAAATTCTCAAATCATTTTTTGGTGGCATTAAGTTCTCCAGTTTTAGATCTTTCACTTTCCTTTGGCTTTAGGTTATCATATAATGACTTCACTTTTTCTGGAATCATCTTATGAGTCTATACTATAAGTAGGCATAGGCCTTTCTTTTTTTTTTTTTTTTTTTTTTTGAGACAGAGTC
Source organism: Hylobates moloch (assembly GCF_009828535.3). Classification (NCBI taxonomy): domain Eukaryota; kingdom Metazoa; phylum Chordata; class Mammalia; order Primates; family Hylobatidae; genus Hylobates; species Hylobates moloch. The sequence goes on from NW_026652284.1 coordinate 92,100,487, forward strand.
TCACTCTGTAGCCCGGGCCAGATTGCAGTGGCAAGATCCCGGCTCACGGCAACCTCTGCTGCTCGGGTTCAAGTGATTCTCCTGTCTCAGCCTCCCAAGTAGCTGGGATTACAGGCACCTGCCACTATGCCCAGCTAATTTTCGTAGTTTTAGTAGAGACAGGGATTCATCATTTTTGCCAGGCTGGTCTTGAACTTCCGACCTCGTAGGCCTTTCTTACAGCAATCTTGCACTCAAGTAAAGGTTTATTTTCAATATGAAATAAAAAGGTATTTTGCAAAATGTACACGGTTTTTGTGCCTGCTGGCATAGCTGCAGGAATGGCACCATGGGTTTTCTTTTCTTTTTTAGAATGGTCTTTATGCTAAATTTATTTATTTTAAAATGGTGGGCAACCACAGCTGAAGACTTCAATCTATGGTACATGTCAAACAATTCAACTTTCTTTCTGTAATGTCGTGACCTTTCTCTGCTTCTTGGAAGCACTTCCAGCATCACTAGCTACACTTCATATGGGTCCCATGATGTTACTTAAGGTTTACAGTATAACATTAAACATGATGAAAAATACTTGAGAACTATGAGAGATCACTTTCTGCTAAAATACACAATTTCTAGAGAAATGAACTGTTCACATGTAGAAGATTAGCATCACATGGTGTCTTTTCATTACTTTAAATTTATTATTATTATTATTATTTTAGAGATAGGGTTCCACTCTGATGCCCAGGCTGGAGTACAGTGGTACCATCATAGCTCACTGTAGCCTTGAACTCCTGGGCACAAGCGATCTTCTTGCATCAGCCTCATAAGTATCTGGGACTACAGGTGTGAGCCACCATACTCAGTTAATTAATTAATTAATTATTATTATTATTTTTTGAGACAGAGTCTTGCTCTGTCGCCCAGGATGGAGTGCAGTGGTGCGATCTCAGCTCACTGCAACCTCTGCCTCCCGGGTTCACGCCATTCTCCTGCCTCAGCCTCCCGAGTAGCTGGGACTACAGGCACCCGCCACCACGCCCAGCTAAATTTTTGTATTTTTAGTAGAGACGGGGTTTCACCGTTTTCACCAGGATGATCTCGATCTCCTGCCCTCGTGATCTGCCCGCCTCGGCCTCCCAAAGTGCTGGGATTACAGGCGTGAGCCACCGCGCTCGGCCATTTTTTTTTTTTTTTTTTTTTTAATAGAGATGAAGGTCTCCTTATGTTGCCAAGGCTACTCTTGAATTCTTGGCCTCAAGAGATCCTCCTTCCTTAAAGGGATACTCACAACACTTGAGCTCAAAGCAACAGCAACGGGAGGTAGCTACAAAATTATTACAGTAATACAATATATACTGCAGATAACTTTATGCAGTTATGATTTAATATCACATCTTTACATTCGCTCAAACTTCTCTCAACTGCGAATGATGCCATGTATGATCTGTGGTTATGTAGGTAAGTTTTGATAAGTTTTAACTTTTTATAATTAGTTTGCATATATTTTATGGTAGTGAATGACACAACAGACTAATATCTACATATATTTTATGAATTCATGACACATTTAATTGAAAAAGGAATATAATATGTATAATTTATTAGTATATTAATACAATATGTGTTTATATATTACTGAGTACATAATTAATTTCTATAAATTAAAATGTTAAAATTTAATAAAAAGTGGCCAAACGATATAATGATGCATTTAATAAGAGAAACAACTGTAGCCCATAAACATTAGAACGAATGTTCTACCTCATAGCAATAAGTTAAATAGAAAAATTCAGTGGAATTTATTTTAAAACCTATCTGATAAAAATTAAGACACCTTAAGACATCTGACAACACAAAAATATATTTAATAAGCTTTTAGACATCACTTTTTAAATGAAAAGTGATTAAATTGATGAAAGCACTTTAGAAGACAATTGGTGTTTTTTGTTTGTTTGGGATTTATATATGTCCTCTGAGCCATTAATTTCATTGCGCATGTGCAACAGGCCATGTGTGGAGACTATACAAAGCAGTGTTTTAATTCTTATTTTATTTTTTACAGCAAACATACTGAAGTTAGCCCCAGTATATACTGGCAAGTGTACACACAAATATACTACAGTAAAAATGCATTCCTACCATTGCCTTTAACACCAAGGAAGAATATCAAAATAACTGTTAAACATAAAAGACATGGCACAGAAAACTACATGTGCTATAATGTAAGTATATAAAGAAACTAACATACTTAATATACTATCAAAGGATGTTACATATTTCATGAAAGCAAAACCAAAAGAATAGGAACAATAAAACAAAATTATCTAATCACGAAATTCATATATTAAATGGTTCTTCATTGTTCCACCTAAATATTTTAATAACATATTTGTAACTATTATTTTATGTAGTATAGGAATAATCTATAATTGTGATATTCTTAGTACATTACTATCAGTTGAATTAACATAGTAAAATACTAGCTCAGTTAAAACTGACACTGTTTAAAACAATACTTAGATTTTGCAGATTTAATATAAATTATGCTATTAACATATTTGGGACAAAAAAATCTAAATCATGAGTTTGAATATAGTATTTAGTATGAGAAATATAGAATACTTATAAAGAATAAAGAGTTGCTATCTCACATAAATTAATAAAGATTAAGATGCCCAAGGCCATTTTTGATAAAAAAAATAAAATGACTGTGTATATAAAAATTTTGAATAGATATTACCCTTTTTTTTATTTGGGAGCTTTTTAAGTTGGAAGGAAAAATACATTAGTGCCAGGCAAAAAAAAAGGCATATGTTCACACTTGGGAATTTACCAAACTATGAACTGAATTTAATACATTTTAAATAATATCAAAGGAGGAATATTCCTAAAAATATGTTGTATAAAAACATAGTTAATATACTAATAACACAGACAAATTTCACACTTTTGCTGAGAATGGATTCTCTACAATATTGCATATACTGATTTGTAGAAAGTTCTTAAGGCACTTTGCTTACCTCTAAATTGAAGAATTTGTACAAAGTCAATAAACTTCAACTTATTTTTAACCATTCTTTCTGAAAGTGATATTTTTATGTAAGAATGAAGTATATGTATTACATAAAAGCACAGATTATCTGAGTGAGTTGTGGATGAAGATGGGAAAACCATTTCTGACTCACTACCAATCTTTGATTCTTATTACATTATCAAATCACTTTAATTAGAAGTCTATTCATTTCTCAGAAAAATAGGAACCTCACTAGACTAATGGAATTGTCTAGTTCTTTCCAATTATAAAAGTCTATAATTTAGTAAAACACAAGCCTTTTAAGTTTAGAAAACTATTGGTAATAATAATATCCCAAATCTCCTCACTTATGAATATAAATGTTTAAAAATAATAATATCCCAAATCTCCTCACTTATGAATATAAATGTTTAAATATAATTTAATAGTTGCATATATTGGGTGCATTATTATTTCCAAAATATAGGCAAAAAAAATGAGACTCAAAAGTATAAACTAAGCATCCCCAAATCTTACATCAAATAAGTTTGAAGTAATGCAATCAACTATATCTCTAAAGCCTGGTCTCTTTTCATCACACTCCACAAGGAGCAAGAATTAAAAACACAACAAAGGTTCTCCTCACCCTAAATCTCTTTCTTAATAGCAGTCATGAAAGGATGAAATTTCGAATACAGAAAATTTATTTATTTGGCTAACAGCATTGTTCCTTTGATAAAAATCAATTATCTCCAGAAAAATAACACATTATTTTGCCATCATTTCTCAGTATCTTAGGGTAAATTAGTTAATTAGAGTACTTTGAAAAGTTAGCTTTGGATGAGTTTTATATAGAAATGCAACACCTGGATCTAGGTGAAAGAGCAGCCTAAGTACTGAATGTTACTGTAGTCAGTTTCTTAAAAGCAAAGGCCTGCAGTCATACAGACTTGTGTTTATTTTCCTGACACCACCACTTATTGTGTGACTTTAGGTGGTCATTTAAACTTTCCAGACCACGTTACCTTCATCTGTAAAAGAGAACTAATAATTGTGCCTATATCAAGGCTGTTTTAAGAATTAAAGATAGAAAAAGCACTAAGCACAATTCATATAGATGATATTCACATAAACACTTAATAAATAAATAAATAATAACTATTAATATTATAGGGTCACTAAGTAAGAAAGAAAAGAATGTGAAGTTTTGGAGGACAACAAAAATATAAACTTAATTAACTCCTAATCAGAAAGCATGAGATGTAGTTTCATCAACAGCTCTCTGTGAACCACTGGGTAGATAATTTTAGCCTCTCTGCATCTCATTTGTAGTATGAGAGGAAAATATAGTGGGTGGATAATGATCTCTAAGTGTCTTTTCATTTCAAATATTCAGTGATTTTCATAATTGTGCCCTGTACTAGCCCTAACTAAAATAACCTAGAAATAGCTTTTCTACACCGTGAATTTTAATACCTAAGAAGTAGCATCCTCTGGTAGTTGTTTTAATCTTGTAACAGTTAATGGGCAGGGTGATAGGATGTACAGCAAAAAGGTCTTATAGAATCTAGATTATTAAATAACCACAGGTAAGTGTAGAGAAAAATCAAGATCATTATGGTTACAGTTGCTTTTTAATTCTTACATTTGAAGGCTTCAAAACAAACTTTTAAGGTGAAAAACTTATTTCAAACATTTTGTAATGCTTGAATCAGATAAAGTAATAATTTCTTGTCTATTTTAATTGGAGGAAGTAATTGCAATGAAGCAAAAAGAGAAGAAGAAGAAAAAGCCCTTCATGGAGGTTTCCAGTGCCTTAAATTACAGCAAAATCTCATTGAGCAGTAATGGAAATGGAAATTACTTGCTCATGGAGCCCTGATTGTATTCCTGTTAGGTCATTTGCATACTGTTCATTGACTGGATTACTGGTGAGGCTGAGAGGTCTCAGAACTGCATTCCTATGCATTCTCATCTAATTCTACTGCTGTGACTAGGAGCAGAAATCATTTCCTGAACTTTGTAATATGATCCTTATGGAAGCATAGAAGCCTTCTTTAGATTTTAGATGGGTATAAGTGTAAACTCCCAATGTTGGCTCAAAGCTGCATAATTTTAAAGAGCTTAAAATACACTTTACCATGTTATATCATAGAATGTTAGTAACTTTCTTAACAGTTTCAAATGTAATGAGCCAATACTTACATTCTCAGTAATGGCTGGTTGTGGAATGAAAAAAAAAGAAAATCACAAATAGCAAAACAATTTCTGGTTAATATACAGTAACCACTTTTTTCTTTTCCATTTCCTCTTCTAGCCATTTTTGTATTATTTGAGGGTACATAATTCTCTTCTAGTATAAGTTCCTCTGAAGGTAAAGAGGTTTTTTTTGTCTCCTCCAGAAACTAACAACTAATAAGCCACTTCGCACATAGCACAGTTTAAACACAATAACATATTTTTCTAAGAATCAGTCTCATCTATTTATTTAGTATCTATCCTTACACATCCACACACAAATAAGTAAAAGTAAGTCAAAAACATATAGAATTTTATTTTTACAGTTAAGCCTCCTTCTTTCTAAGTTTTGTCATTCATTTTAAAAAATTACCTGAACTATTTAATTCATTGACACATTTTATTTTCCTATAAGTAAGAAGCCACACAAAAATATTAGATATAAACTATTTAAAATAAATCAGACATTGTTGTCACCCAGTGTTGATATTTCAGTACTATCTGTCAACATGTATATTTAATCACCCCCTGGACCAGCTCTTTAAGAGATACTTATGTAAAAATCACTAAGATTTCTAAAGTGAACATGGATACTTATGTTTAAATAAAGCTCTAATGTCATGGCTAGTTTTTCAAAAATGTCCAGCATTGGGAAAACATTCCAACAATGGAGAAAAGAATGTGTATTTTTTAAATGTTCCAAGCAATGTTCCTTAGCTTGGGGGTCATTTATGCCATTTTTCTCCTTTTTACCAATTCAATCTTTCATTTATAATGCTTTTTATTATAGAATTTTGCAACTTGGAATTAGATCAATTGGAATTATAGTAATGTCAATAGTGACATATGTAACATGTTTATCTATCAAGTTAGGACTGATATATTATTATTGAGCTGTCACAGTCAGTGTCTTGAGAGCCAGCATTAAAATAGTACTTTGTTCTGAATTCTTAAGATGTAGGACAGTGTCAATCACAAAGTGATAATTCAATAAAGATGCCCTAACACATTTATTAGATAACTAAAATGAACCCATTATCACAAAATGGAATTACCACATAAAAGATATATTTACTACTAAGTTAAGAACACAGAGTTAATTTAAAGAAAACTTTAAAAACTTTAAAAAGCACATAATGAAAGACAATGGGCCCTAAATTCAGAATGACCTAGACTCACATCCCAGTTTACATATGATATGGTTTGGATCTCTGTCCC